>NC_139249.1:62209209-62809209 GCF_977018435.1 Lepisma saccharinum
AATCAATCAATAAATTGGAAAGGAACATCATTTTCATTTGTAGCCCCCAACAGTCTCGCGAAATCCACAGCTATTACTCGGGAAACTAAATGCAGAATGAACTCATTAACTTAATGGCTGATACACCAAGAACAATGTTATTTAGTCTTTACATTTGCTCGAAGAAAATTGAGAAGTAGATAAAACCCTTTTCCGTGGTTTTAGATATAAAGTGCTGGAACCAGGTTTACAAGTATATGTGCAAATATGAAATGTGTGCGTAATGAGTTCAAGCTAGGTATCTCATGTATACAGTTCATACCGGAATCGAATCCGGTATCTCTTGGTTCAAGGCGACCACAATTCTATAGGGCGGTCCCGAGTCTTCTAAGGCATCTGATTGTTCACTTGGGAAATGATGACGATAAGAAATTTTATGCACACGTCTAATTTCTTACAATTAATCTTATTTGTGTGTGGAAAACTGAATACATGATGGCACTGGATAAAACAAAGTTCCCTCACGCTCAAATGATTACGATCTCGTCTTTGGTTCGGCAGGGTCCCGGGTTCGATTCCCGATGGAAGCACATTAGTTCGGATCTCACGTTAAACTGTAGGTCCAGTCCCGATTAGCCTTATTGTGCATAAAGTGGACTTAAAACACCAGTTCAATTAATCAATCAATCGAAAGGTTCAAGGTTCGATCCCTGGTTGTCAGGCCGGTACCCAGAATTTGATTTGGGAAGTGGCTTATCCCTTATCGGCAGCCGCCATCTAAAGGCGAAAAGGTTGGAGGGAGGAGTAAATGCGCTGAAGATGAATTTCTTGGTATATTGCAACTAACCATATACAAGATGTTTAATCCTGTTAATGCAGTAAATTTAATTACTACTACACATAATTAAAATCAGATATTTGTAGGATTTCGGGAAAGGACTGCAGCCCCCGAGCCCCTTCCCTGGATATGTGCCTCCTTGTATTAGTTCCAAAATTTCTGTGCTGTTCCAACACCGTGAGGACAATTTGGGAAGTACTTGAAAGCGATATGGAAGCAAATTCTGCTCTCGAAACTATGGGACTCGATGTGATGACCACGCGTAACCGAATGTAAGAACTCTTCGCAGCCCTTGTCCCTCAATATTAATTTTACTGACTAATTGTAAGTTTTCCTCGGCCTCCTCGATGACGCAGTGGTAGCGTCGCCGCCTTGTAATCAAGGGTCCCGGGATCGATACCCGGTGGAGGCACACATGGTCGTATTTAGAGGTTTTTTTTTTAGGGTTCAACCCCCCCCCCCCCGAAACTTCTGGCATATTGGATTAATGGAAGTTTAGAAACCAAAATTTGACATATTTTCAAAAAATTATTTGCACTTTCACAAAAATACAACAGCGAGACAATTCTGAAATGATCGAGCTAGAATTTTCAAACATTTTGAATTCTTCAATTTGAGCGGAACGGGTTTAATTATCAGAATCGCAGCCCACCCGCGACCCCTTCATTTTCACTTCTGTTGTCCTCTTTCCAGTGCTGTTCCTATATCAGACTGAAAGTTCCCTTGTGATTGTCCCAAAATGCCCGTTCCAACTTGTAAATTCCCTGTTCGATAAGGGTTTAAAAACCCCTTTATAAGAGTTCAAACCTAGGATATCCATCTTCGTAGCGAATTATATTCACTACTCTTCACCCAGCGGTCGATATAGTACATACATTTAACATATATGCGGTCCTATAAAGGACATACTTGTATAGTGTGTAGTGGTTGTATATAATGTTGTTTGGTAAATATAGGAGCAATATGAGCGTCGGAAAGTGGGATCGAACTGGTCCATAGAACCCCCTCGCCCCGAATTGACATCGTTTATTGCAAGTTACAAAATAGCAGAACGTTTGTTAGTTTTATTGTTAATAACGAAAATTATGTCCAGTTAGTATTCGAACAGAATAACCAAAGAAAAATGACGTTAGATCGAAAAATTGAGGTTACAATACAGGCACCATGTTACGTTTTACCATTTAATCCAAAGAATAACTGGTTCCACAGTTTTCAAAAATACAAAAATTAAGTTTTATGTGAATGGTCAAACAACATAAACTTTATGACTAAAATTTCTCTTACTTCTAAAGCTTTTTCTTGAGGTACCTAAAACTTAATAACAAAATATAATAACTGTGCATCTCAGTACACACTGCATGAAACGTAAAAATAATAATAAAAACATTTGTGCTGCATATTCACACTTCTGATGGATAGAGTAGAAAAGTCTCCTCAAGGATATAAGGACAGTAATAATAATAATAATAATAATAATAATAATAATAATACGTTTGTATCAATTAGTTATTTATAATGAAATTTTAATTATTATTAATTAATAATTATTATTGTTATTATTTCTATTATTCAAATTTCTTGCGATGTGCATGGGAACAATTATGAGTGAACCCCCCCCCCCCCGAAATCTTTTCCTGCCTATGGCCATGGAGGCACATAGTGGTTGGGATCCCCGATTAGCCTTACTGTGCATACAGTGGACTTAAAACACAAACTCGATAATTGTAAGGTTTTAGAAGACCTAAACATGACTTTTTATGCATCGTACAATTTTGCTTCTTTTCACCCTACTTTTACAGTTTTTCTTCCTAAGAATTCCACCGAGTATAACGCTACGAAACCAGAGGTCCAAGCAGAGGCATGTAGCCGCTGTTACCGCAGGTAACACCAAAATATAAAGAATTGAAGAACCCGTCTTAAAATATTATTACGTACATAAACTGGTAATATTGTCGTAAAGTAAACATTGCAGACTGACATTTTTTCTGACACCGGCAAAAGCGAAGAGGAGGACTGATCCGGTACCCTCCTCAGGCAACATGAGGAAAGGGCCCTGAGCCCACCCAAGGAAGTTATCACAAATGTTTTACTGCAGCGGCGTTATTACGTTTGAAACCTTATTGTTCGGTCAGTACCAAGCGATTTTTACGGCCTGCTTCCTATGTTACCCTTTGATCTTCACATTTAGTTACACATTTATTTTTCACTCCATTTAATGCTACATTTCCTTTTCTTTTCACGTTAACTTTCTTTCAGTACTATTTATATTTTTACAATTAACTCACAATTTATTGACCACTTCCTGCTCGCATTCCAGTAAGATCACATTTCTAAAACTTTCCTGAAGGAAAATGGGATCAAATAGTACTGCAAAATGTAAATATTTTCAATATAAAACCGTTCGGTCATAAATACTTGTGTTTGAAAACAAATAAAGAAATGCTGTGTAAAAAACTTACATACAGTTATATGGCAACAATATGCCCTGCACTCCAACAAGCTGTCCTTTAGAATTTGAAGTCGTTCATTGATATTTTGCCGATGAATGGATCTTTTTCTGTACATCATTTTTCCAAATAGCATTATCTAAAAGTTTACACACCTAAAATTCACCTTATTTATCAACAGAGCTTTCAAAGTTTGTACTGAAAGAGCGTTTTGTCACTTTCCCACAAACCATTCATGTATGTATGGAAACACTCACTCAGTGGGACATTAGTTTTATGAGGAAACTTCAATATTTTAAGAAAATTGAAGTATAGCACATTGTTGACATTGAAATAAATGTGAAATATTTCTACCCAAGAACGCCATAGTTCATAGTAATAGTAGAGAAGGTGTATAGTTGCAGGAATTCTATGCCGATACGTCATTGTCTCAAAATAGGGACATTTTAGCGTCCCATTTTAAGTTAAAAAAATCGCGACTCTCCTACATACTGTGGGTCTTTCTGCTCACGTTATCGATCATCCTACTTCATTTTCCAATTGCTCTTTATATAGTTACATGGTTGTATTTTACACTCTATTTTAACACTGGATATTCATTATCTTTTCAATTTATCCTTCATCTAGTACTATTTAGGTATTATTCTAACATAAAGATCTCATCACTTCTAACCAATACCAGCATATAAGAGCTTACATGTATACCAAGCTTGTTCCTGGAAATCAGGAAGAATCTTGGTCCACCATATCCTCGACACGTTAACCAGATCTGGCTTTAACGCCTCGTACTACGTACATTATAATTGAGAGCAACAATTAAGGAGGAAAAGAAATACGGGGAGAACTGAACTTCCACGGCACCAGGGTATTGTGTGAATATCTTTGAATGTACTCAGCTGCCTTTTCGTTGCCTTCCATATCCCAACACAATCATCCACATATCTACAAAACAGACTTATCTCCTCCTTTCACTATCACTTCCTTCTCCCATTCATTCATAACTAATTCCGCCAGCACAGTGTTCGGCAGGAGTGTTCTGCCACAAAAGAAGTGATGTGGCTGATGGAACTAAACGTAATTTTATAAGGAACATGGAAGACCGAAAAAAGAAGATATGCACAGAGAAAGGGGAAGAAGAAACCAAGATTAGTAGCCTGTAGGAACAACTAGAAGAGAATGGCTATGAAAAGAAAGACAGACACAACATCAACAGAAGAAGGATAGAGATAAAAGAGAGAGGACTGGAAGAGAAGGAAGAAAAAGAAAAAGAGAGATGGTTTGGTATAAGAAGTATGGGCGATGCCACAGAGAAGATATGCAAAGTGCTGAGGAAAGTGGGTATAAAAATTTACAGGAAGGGAGGACGCACTGTTTTAAGTATAGCCAGCAAGAAGAAGGAAGAGAAGAGAGAGGAAGAAGAGGAAGGGGTTATCTACGAGGTGAAGTGCAGAGGATGTGAAAGTGTATATATAGGGGAAACGAAAAATTGACTGAAAGACAGGTTAAAGCAACACATGGATGATGTGAGATTGAAGAGAAACAGGAATGCCATATTCAAACACACTAGAGAAACGGGACATGAAGTTGAATGGGATTCAGCTAGGCGAATATGAAAAGAGAAGAGAGAAAGAACTAGTGAGAAAATGGAAGGAGGCCAAAGAAATAGAAAAGAAAGCAGAAGACATCATGAATTGGAATGGAGGACTCAAGATAAACAAGGAATGGAAGAGTGTGTTAGAGAAAGTTGAAACGATGAAGAAAGGGAATGAGGGAAAAAGAAGAATGAACAAGGAAGAAAGAAGAGCAAAGAAGAAGACCAGAGGAGGAGGCATTCATCCATATCCAAAAAGGCAGGAGAGGTGGGTGAATGGTAAACAGGTGGTTCTAGACTCTTCCTAATCTTGACCTGTCAATCACCTGTCAGTGTAGTAGACCCATTAGTGAACTGTCAGGAGGTGATATGTTTAATTCCTTTGGAGATATCTTCCTAGATAAGGACTGTCAACTTGATTTGTTGTTGTGTGGCTAGTGACCCTGCTATGTGTATGTAATCTTTCTGTGTGAAGTATATTTCATCATTTTAGGTTAGTTCTTCATCTGAGGAAGACCCTGATACAGGGTTGAAACGTTACCTGTTAAGTGTTTTTTATCTTAATAAACTGCCCTGGTCAGCAACTTAGTGTTTTTGAGATTAATATATATGAAAACTAAATATTCAGCAGAGTCAATGAGAGAGAAAAAAATACTTACGAAATAATCTGTGTAAGGAAATGAACAATTAATTAAATACTTGTTACTATTATGCCTTCTTCTACTTATTCTTGTGGGGCTTCCCCGATTGCGCAGTGGTACGGTCGTCAACTGGTAATCAAGGGGTCCCGGGTTCGATTCCCGGTGAAGGCGCATAGTGGTTCGGATCAGGGTGCGAAATCATTGTTGAAGACTGGTGGGGGAAAAATGTCTTAATCTACAAAACCTGCTCAACAAAAACATATGTATAAATTATACTATATACATATTTATAATGTTATTTAAATGAAAAAATAGTAAATTAAAAATATATTGTTATTATTATTAATTACAAATAAAGAAATTAAATGTTATTTTATATATATCAGGTATTATAAAATGGCAAACTAATTCCTTTACTAACTGGTTAAAGATGTTAATAAATTATGAAATAGTTGAAGTGGTTTTATTATGTGTAAGTTTTATTTAGCTTTTGCTTTATGTTAATGTAAATCAATTTGATTTCATAGTTGTTATTGTCTTGCATTCTTGTTTCACTTTTATTATGCATATTGATATAGATTTGTTAATGATCTCTTGAGAGAGAGAGCCGGCCCCAGTGGCGGAGTGGGATCAATAGTCTGCCTGCAACTTGTGCAGGAAACAGTTCGTAGCGAGCTCCGCTCTTCGCGTGAGAAGGCTTAGTGATCGAACTGTCCGAGTTAGCTAGGGCCGTATACGGTTTGCTAGTGTTGTGTTAGTTCTTTTTTCCTTTGGAGTGCAAGCGATGTTTTGACTACAATTACCGCGAGCCAGTGAAGATACGATGAAATAGTTCACGATGAATACACAAAGAGAAAACACCTTGAAATTTGTTTTCCTTGATGTCAAAACGAGACCTACGTCATTGGATTTTCATCGATGGTTTCATGATGTCTACCAAGTGCCTACGAACCAAGTGCTCAGTTTTGAAATAGATTACTTTCGTAAGTGTTTGTACTTGGAATTTAGACAAAAGTGGTAGGAGAACGGTTACTAAATGATTTTGGTGCTGAGGTAATCTATAGATGGTGACCATAAGGTTCAAGTAGAATGGGCCCACCAGCGACATGTAATTGTCAGAATCCATGTAGTCCCAACTGAATTAAGGGCAGAAGTGATAAGTCGTGTCATGAGGTCTTATGAGGAAGTGTTGAAAATTGACAACGAGACATACTCTGCGGATCACATTTACCCTACTCGAACTGGACGTGTCTTGATCAAAATGATACTACGTAAACCCATACTCTTATATGTAATAATCAATGGAGACTCCTATTGGGTAACATACCCTGGGCAGGTACGTACGTGCCTCGCGTGTTCCGAAGAGGGTCACGTAGTGGCGCAGTGCCCCAAGTGTCGACCATCTGGGAACCAGCCCCGCAGGGGGCCGGTTAATATACCCGCTGACAATGTACCGATGGTATATGAACCAACTGAGCTACCCGTACGGACTAAACTGAGAGATTCAGCTCCATCAGTTGCAGAAGTCCCTGCGTCACGAGATAACAATGGAGGGAACACGGATAGCCCCAGAATCACCGACGAGGAGACAGGTACCAGACAGGAAGTTAGTGTGAAGAATGCACCAACAGGAAGTGAAGAGATGGAGCAGCCAACATTGACCACTTCGGAGGAGATGCATCACATACCCCCGCCCCTTCCCAAGTGCTTTGTTCGCGGAGGCAGAATTCCCCGTAGTTACCTCTCCTAGGAAATCAAGGTCAAGATCTGAATGAAGGTTACGGTCAGTGGCGGAAGAGTCCATGGTGCTACGTAGAAATAAGAAGAAATATAATGAATGCGTAAGTTCAACAATAGTTCATAACGAATTTAGAGTAGAACCTGGTACCCCAAACCAAGATGTTTCAAAGGTTAGTTTAACAAGTAATTCAGCAAATGTAACTAAAGAGAAACCTTCGACGAGTAACAAACTTACCCCAGATTTATTTAGTGGAAAGCATAGTTAATGCATTATAGGCAGAAATTAGAGATTAGTAATGTTGAAGAATGTAAGTAAGTTTAGTTTTCATTTGTGGACAGTTATAATCATGCAAACATTTACATTGGCATCTATAAATTTAAATCAAATGCAAAGTAAGACCAAAACAATTGCTCTTAATGACTTTCTCATTAAATCGTCTATTTATGTGGCTCTCTTACAAGAGGTCGCCATAGACGATTTTTCTGTACTGAGCATGTTTAAAGTATACAACAATTTTACTCCCTTTGCAGAAGGAACTGCCATAGCATGTAGGCGACACTTGGATTTAATTAATGTAGTGCCCCATTCCACGGGCAGACAAATAAGTGCCAAATTAGGCTCAGTGTTTCTCTGTAATGTGTATGCTCCGTCAGGAAGCCAAAACAGACGGGAAAGAGAAGATTTTTTTTCAACAGTTGTAGGGCCCGAGTTGACATCTCACACACTAGACACTATACTAGTGGGAGATTTTAACTGCGTAATTCGTTCACAAGATCAAAACCCAGGATACAACTTCTCACGTACGCTCTATGAATTAACGCAGGGGTTACAACTGCGTGACGCTTGGACATACGCCAACGGAGAAAGTCCAGGTTACACACAAATCACCTCCAATAGTGCGTCAAGAATAGATAGGTTTTATGTCGCACCAAGATTTCAGGAATATATAATTAGTGTTCAAAATTTTCCAGTATGCTTTTGTGATGATAGTGTACCAATTCTCAAAATAAATTTAGATTTGATCAAACCTCGACAAGGTAGAGGATACTGGCATTTAAATAGCACATTATTACACAATGGTAATTATGTCTAGCGAATCAGGGAAACGTGGAACGAACTCAAGGCCTCTCGGCCAGTGCAAAGACCCTAATCGAGTGGTGGGAAACTCGAGTTAAGCCTAAATTTCGTCAGGTCAGTAAATTCTTCAGTGCAGAGGTTAGTAGAGATCAAAGAAACAAATATAATTTTTTGTATGCAGTCTTGAACGATCTGCATCGTATAGCACTGCAAGGTAAATTCAATCGCCTTTATGCAAATTAAATAAAAGCGCAATTACTTTCTATACATAGGAAACGAAAATCTGCAGCAGTAGTAAAGAGCAAAATTCTTCATATAGACCCGGACGAGCAAGCCACTCTAAGTCACATTCTTCAAGAACATAAACACGCCAGGAGTCACGTCATTCATAAATTAACTTTAGATTCCGGTGAAGTTGTCACCAGCCCTCATAGCCTTTAAGCAAACAGAAACGCAATGTAATTTTTTGAACTACCTCCCTGCATCACTGACAGAAAATGAAAGAACTGAGCTCACACAACCGTTTAGTAAAAAGGAGGTTCATGATGCAGTATTCAAAGCTCCGAGGAATAAAACTACAGCCGAAAATGGATTACCATCAGAATTCTATGAATGTTTCTGGGATCTAATAGGAGACGAATTAACGGAATGGGTCAACGAAGTGTTGGCAACAGGGACAATAGGGAAGACCAGTAGCACGGGAGTTATAGTGTTAGTTACCAAAAAGGCAAATCCAAAGTTCGTCAGAGATTTTAGGCCAATTTCAATATTGAGTACTGACATCAAACTTATAAGTAGGTGCATAAATCAGCGTTTAAATAAATATATGGTGAAACTTATTGGCAATTTACAGTTCGCTTGTAATACGTCTCAAAGTACACATCACTTGCTGCAAACGATAAGAGACGTAATTATTACCAAACAAAATAAGAATGCGTCGGAGGCAATTCTATCCTTAGACTTTTCCCAAGCATATGACAGAGTGAGCCATGCATATCTGTACAAAGTCTTAGAAGCATATAGCTTCGGAGACACTTTTATTAATTGGCTCAAAACCTTATATAATCACTGGCCGCGGTGGCTCAGTCGAGTCGACCTCCGTGGCGGAGTGGTGAGCACAGCGCGCTGCAACGCCAAGGGTTCCGGGTTAAAGTCCCGGGTAAGGCATGGGTATTTGTGTTTGTCCAAACGTGAAAAACTGAGAATACTGTAGAAATTGAAATGTGTAAAAGTTGAAAACGTGTGAATGACGGTGGATACCACCGCGTAGGGGTATTCCTTTTAAAAAGAAATAAATAAATAAAAATAAAAAATAAAATAAAAAATAAAAAAAATAATAAAAAATAAAAAAAGTCGGTAACGCGTCTGACTACCCCGTCCGGTTCAAATCCGGGAACTCTTCTAACGATGGAAGCGGTCCCGGCGCTCACCCAGCGTCGAATAACATGGGTACCTGGGGGAAACCCTGGGGGGTATAGGCGGTCAGGGGCGTGATGCTGATCACATCACCCCACTCACGACCGGATCAAGAAAGTGTGGGGCGTTGCCCCCACACCCCCTATACGCCTTCATGGCGCGGTGCTATGCACAGGGGAGCACTTTATCTTTTTACCTTATATAATCACACGCTCCTAAAACTCCAAATAAATGGTTTCTTGACAACAAGTTTTAAAATGCGACGAGGTGTACTACAAGGTAGTCCCTTGAGTAGCACATTGTACGTCCTCACAATAGCCCCCTTTCTGTTTAGTATCCAGCGTCATTTACAGGGCATTTCTATGGCTTCCACCACAATACAAGTTGGCAGCTTCAAGGATGACGTGACCATTTTTCTCAAGGATGAAAGAGATCTGTACAGTGTTCAAAGCCAAATACATACTTTTGAGCACACATCAGGAGCAAATCTAAATAGTCGAAAGTCATTCCTGATGCCCCTTGGCAAGGAGGGTCCTTTCACAAACAATACGGAGATCCCTGTAGACAAGAAAATAAAAGTATTAGGTGTAAACTTCTATGCAAATATCGATGAAACGATCGAAGCAAATAGTGAACTCACGTGCGAGAGGGCAATCTACGTCCTGAGAGCGAACAAGATGCGCTCTCTGAGTTTAAAAGCACGAGTAAGATTTATCAAAGTTTTTGCTCTCTCTAAACTTTGGTATGTAGCAAAAATCCTGCCCTTCAAACCACAGCACTTAGCTAAGGTCAACAAAGCTGTTGGCTGCTTTATGTGGCATGATACAATATTCCGAGTGGCAATGAATGAGGTCACGTTATCTGAGAAGACAGGTGCGTTGGCACTAATACACGCGAACACACAGGCAAGAGCATTGTTTGTACAGACTGGCCTTCAAACAGCTTTCTCACTGCACGAGTCAACGACCCAAGCATGTATACAGACGATAATACCGAACATTCCATTAGAAGCTCCCATCGATATCCAAAGTATCCCCAAAAGGTTTTTGTTTTATAAGGACATCGCTTTACAGGTATGCTACCAGTTATTACAACATGAGACAATTACACCATCTGTTAAAAAGTTATATAGAGAAATCAATAGTTTCAAGCACGCAGTACCACGAATAGTCAGGGATTTCAATACACATAATTGGCCACAAATATGGGAAAATATCTCCGCCAAACACCTTTCAAAAGCGGGCCAATCAATATGGTACAAAGTGGTTCATCGTGTTATAGTAACAACAGATAGGACATACCAATATGGAATCAGTGACTCTACTAACTGTATATCCTGCAACATGCCAGACTCTTTAGCCCACAGGATAACGAAGTGTCGAAACTCCTCCACGACATGGAACAAATTGAGAACAATGCTCAGTCGTATATGCCACACCTCATTAACAAAGTTCACGGATACAGATATAGTTTTTCCTGATTTCAATTTTTTTCCCACCAACAAAACAACGAGCAGTACAATGGTTGATAACTGCATACTTATTATATATATTTCACAAGGACGAGATCAGTTTTCAGAAACAATTCAGTATCTTCTTGGAAGAACAATACGAAAAAATTCCTCTCCAAACAAGGAAGAAATGGTATGAAAATTTCTTAATAGTGCTTTATACTTAATTTAGGTCAAACAAAAATGTAAAGGTTTCAACCAGATAGAAATACAAATTGTAATAGCAGTAATACACTTATGTAAACAACAATGTAATTCCATAACTTGTATATCAGAATGAGACAAAAAAAACTGGGCATGGATGTTTGGGAATGTCCATTCATCAATTTCATCATTTCATCACTCATCCCCATCTTCGCAAAGTAGCCAAAAGTGGCACAAAAAGCGAAGTAAAATAAAGCAAGTCCATCAATCAACTCTTGAGAGAGAGAGAAGCATTGAACACTCACAACCACACTAATTTGTGTTTTAGATACTATTCTTAGTAAAGTAATTTGAAATTAAAAGTACGTAATTCCTGATGTTTTGTTTGTTGTAACAAAAACTCTCCCCTTCGAAATTTTTGGGGTGGGAGGATTTTTGAGGCCAAGATTGTTGGTGGGGGAAATCCCCCCGTGCATGTCTCTGCGCAAGTAGTGACGTAAGAGGCTAAATCAATAAACACGTGCGAGGGAATGGGATTGAGTGGGAGGGGGAAAAGCGACACGAACTGCGACAACGTCACACTCCCAAGATGTCGTTGTGAAATCTCTAAAGAAACTGAATTTGCAACATCTCATTTACTCACGTGGACTTGACAAGTACTGTCAGTTCCTAAAACGGACGCTATTGGTGGGAAAGGTTTGAGGGGAGGATCTACTGGGTTCCACGTGGACTTGACACATGGTTGTCAGAGGGGAAATGATCTTTCGGAACTTTATTTGAAGCAAAGTGGCGTTCGAGTCAGGACTCGTACTTTACTGCCTCGAGCCGCCCACTCGGTCTCCTCCCTTATGCGCGGCCTTGTTCCAGATATTCCCGGGATAGAGTGTAGGAATGTGCAAAACAGGGGCGTTTCCATTGGAGGTGGAAGGATGGGGATCTAGCCCCCTGCTGCACACGCAAATAGAAATACACTAACAAAAGTGTAAGGATATAAGGAGGTAGGAGAAAAGATTGATTGATTTGATGTTTGAAGTTCACTTTATGCACAGTAAGGCTAATCGGGACTGGAGCTACAGTTTAAAGTAGGATCCGAACCACTATGTGCCTCCACCGGGAATCGAACCCGGGACCCCTTCGTTACAAAGGCAACGACGATCCTACTGCGCCATCGGGGAGACTAAGGAGGAAAGAGGTAGAAAAAGATATAGAGGGTGAGACAGGAATAGATGTAAAGTTATTTTAATGAGATCGACAGACACCAATCTTACTATTGGCTATTATATATTTTTGACTATTTGCTTTCATCCAAGTACGAAATTGATGTTATTTTCTTATTGTAAAAGTGCCACTTGTACTTTCTAATGTATATCATAATATTCTTGCAAGTTTGTGATTTGTGCCCAGTATTATCATTTTAATATACGTATGTTAAAATATTGCGTTGGTAATGATTCTTTACTTTGTCTATATGACTATTTATACTCAATATGTATGTTTATCTTAATTTTTAAAATTATTTGCCTGTTTTTGCAGTATCTATTTTAAGTTCTATACGCTAGAAGGTTTGTCTAAAGATTACTTGCACTGTTCGGTTGATTTGTCAAATACAAGATTGTTGGATTATTCCTATCTGTTGAAGATTGTATATAGTATTGCTTTCCGCTCATGAAAAACTAAATATGCTGACCAAGGCAGTAATTTTTTTTATTAAAAAACATAAACTAACGTAACGTTTCAACCTTCTAGCAAGGTCTTCTTCAGACTCTGTATCAAGTACAAAAGTAACCAGATACAACAAGAATGGTAATATATATACACAAACATTACTCCCTCCAGACTATTTAGAAAGTTGTTTGGAACTTTCTAGCAGATGACTTTCACTTTCCAACTTTACTTTCACCTAAAAGGCTAAACACTTCCATATAGAATGTGGTTGGACTTTTTAATCTCACGCTCTTTTCCCTTCATTTTTCTTCCTTCTCCTCTCCTCTTTTTCTCTTGTCCTTTCCACTCTTTCCAACATCTTCTTCCATTCTTTGTTTAACTTCAGTCCCCCATTCCAGTTCATAGTGTCTTCTTCGCCTTTCTTCTCTATTTCCTTGGCTTCCTTCCATTTTCTCACTAGCATTCTCTTCTCCCTTCCTATCTGCTTAGCCTCATCCCACTCTATGTCATGTCCTGTTTCTCTCGTGTGTTTAAATATTGCATTTCTCTCTCTCTTAAGTCGTACATCATCCCTATGTTGTTTCAACCTGTCTTTCAGCCTTTTTTTCGTTTCTCCTATGTACACACTCTGACATTCTTTACATTTTACTTCGTAGATAATCCCTTCTTCTTCCTCTTCTCTGTTTTCCTTTTTCTTGTTAGCATTCCTCGCTATTCCTAAGATGCTTCTTCCTCCCTTCCTGTAAGTTTTAATTCCTGCTTTCCTAAGCACTTTGCATATCTTTTCTGTGGTCTTCCCCATACTCCTTATTCCAAACCTTCTCTCCTCTTTTTCTTTCTCTTCCAATTCTCCCCTGCCCGTTTTCTTACTTCTTCTGTTTATGTCCAGTCTATCCTGCTTCTCATAGCCATTCTTTTCCAGCTGTTTCCATAGGCTATTTATTTTGCCTTCTTTTTCACATTCTTTCATGCATATTTTCTTGATTCTGTCCTCCATATTCTTTATAAAATTTATTTTTGTCACCTCACTTACATCACTTCTTTTGTGGCAGAATACCCCTGCTGCACACTTCTTCTGATGCCAAGCGGTTTCAATTTCTTGTCCTCTTTTCCTTTTCATCAATATATCTAGATAGCTTAACTTGTCTTCTTCTTCTATTTCAAGTTCCAATAATATCCCTCTTTCTTCATCTTGAATTTCTTTGGCAAAAATGTCAAGCTGCCTCTTCGTTCCCTTCCATATGCCAAAACAGTCGTCCACATATCTGCAAAACAGAATCATTTTGTCACCTCCCTTTTCTATCACTTTCTTTTCCCATTCATTCATAACCAATTCAGCCAATGCTGGGCTTAGACTGGAACCTATATTTAGTCCTTCACTCATTATCATTATTTTATCTCCCATTATACTGTAACCGTTATTCCAAATGGTTTCCAGCGCCTTCACTACCCTTTCACTATCCCATTCTCCTATAATTTCTTGTCCCATTCTCTTTTTAATAATGTCCAAAACGTGTCCCCTCTTGATGCTCGGAAACATACTTTTCACGTCTAAGCTAAACATTGTCGTCTTCATCTCATTTAACTTAAGTCCTTTTATGAGGTCTACTACTTGTTCACTGTTCTTAACTGCTCTGCTTTCTTGCTGTGTTACTAACACGTCAATAACTTTCTTTAATTTCTTTTCTAAGGGTTCCAAAATATTGTTTCTGCAGTTCATTACTGGTCTTAACTTTATCTCCTCTTTGTGTATCTTTGGAAAGCCTTTCAAACTTGGTAGTCTTCCTGTCTCCTTTATGCATTTCTTGAATCCACTCCTCCTACAGTCTTTAATGATTCTTTCTTTTATAGTTTGTTCTTCACCTGTTCCACAAATCTCCTCATATCCATTTTCTTTTAGGTCTTCAAACTTCCTCTCGTACCATTCTCTTTCCATCACCACAATTGCTCCACCTTTATCTGCCTGCTCTATCACCACATCATTTCTTGTTTTGATTTTCTTCATCCCTTCCCTTTCTTTTTGACTCAAATTATCTACTTTTCCTTGTTTTCTCATTTCTTTCTTCAGTATGGCTGCTGTTCTTCTTCTAATCTTGTCTCTTTCTGGTTTTTCTTTTATATGGAGCACTGGTACGAGAGGAAGTTTGAAGACCTAAAAGAAAATGGATATGAGGAGATTTGTGGAACAGGTGAAGATACAGAGTACTTGATACAGAGTCTGAAGAAGACCTTGCTAGAAGGTTGAAACGTTACGTTAGTTTATGTTTTTTAATAAAATAAATTACTGCCTTGGTCAGCATATTTAGTTTTTCATAATCATGGAAACAAGGCTTAATGGAGTTATAATTTCCGCTCATCATTTGTTTTTATATCCGAACACAGCGGCATGGTGCATGTCGGCTCGCGGCAGCGGGAAGAACATTTTTCAGCTAGCCTATCGGATGTGGGCTTTTGTGTATCTTATTCAGTGTGCAAACGTATTTTATTACTGTATAATGCCAAGTGAATTAAAGGACTTGTACGCGTATGATATGCAAATTTGTTGCTGTATCCGTTGTTCCAGCCCTATGGTAAGTTATTCAATATGGCGTCATCCCCAGAGATGCTAGTTTCTTTCATGGTGTTCCCTGGAAGGAATCTACAGACACCATCGTACACGCAGAAGTTGTTTAAAGTTTAAAATTCTGTACTAACTTCAGACATTGTCAACAATGGACAAAGTTGTAATAAATTTAATATTAATTGGTGAGACCTTGTACTTGACACCAGTGGCGAACAAGGCGCTCTATACGTAGCTACATCACATGAAAGTCAATATTTAGGTAGGTGGCTTGAAAAATAGAATTCAAATGTTATCCATCTCGGTCTACTATTTTTGGTATGATACGCGTATTACTTATTAAAGAGTGCATGTTCAAAAAATAAACAATCCATTTACAAGTAACATTACACTCATTATGAGCAGCCAGAGTGAACACTTATCATTTTTTTAAATATCATTTTAAATTCCTATTCTCTCGGTACGTGGCCGTAGCGAACACGATTAGGACTATTTTAATTCTGAAGTTATTTTCATGATCTCTCTACTGGATTGGTGTTTAATTTTCATTTGTCGTAGATTTATTAGAGGGACGTCGCCACAGTTTGGTTGAGGGCTTTCTCCTACCTAGCCACACAGAGTCTATGATACAAATTTGCAGATGGTGCAGGTAAATATTTTAAATTTGTGGAATGCTTATAAAAAATTTGCAAAATTCTCATTAGCTACCATTAACCGAAAAGAAGCATATCTAATAAAATTTTACCCATCCCTGTGCCCACCCGAGCAAAATGTCTTGGCGATGGCAACGGCTTGTTCACGTGTACAGTCACGGACACTGCTGGGTTGTAACGACCCTATTGAAGAAGCACTGAACCAAGCCATCCGTGTCTGACCACCAAGCACCTTGTGACTAGACAACCCAACCACCATTGCAATTCTGCAGCTTGTATACCAGTCACGGGTATACATCTATGTAAATTGAGCAGTGATGCCAAAGAGAAATACGAGATGAAGTTTGTCGATCGTAATGTCTCGTGTTCTCGACATGGAATAATGCTTGGTCCACCTTACGTTCCTTTATTTAATGTTGTTTAAGAACGAACCTGACGGACTGGGTTTATATTTTCACTCCTTGCATTACAGTAAATTCCATATTTTACAATTATATTAATGCTTTGAACGAAAATAATACTTAGAACAACATCCAACACACGCTCACACCACTCTTGTCACACATGCACGTGAAAACACACACACAAAGCTAAGTTTTAACTTCCAAGTCAATGTCCAAATAACAGTAAAGGGAGAAGCATGATGTGCGAGACATGGCATATTTCAAAGAAAGAATGCGTCTATTTTTGACATACGTGGTTTCTATTAATAGATAATGAAACAATGATCACAAATTAAGATGCATTTGTTTTGTCAAGTGCTGGGGAAGTAAACAGACTGACTGGAAAAAAGAGAAAGTAGTGCTGTTGTTAGTGTGTTGGTTAGCGTGCAGAGCTTTCATTAGCGACGCCTGGGTTCGATCCCCACCATGGGCAAACATTTTTATTTTTTTCTTGCAGTGAACAAGGCATTTTAACGAAAGGATTCACATGAAAATTAATATTTTAATCTGTCCTTTCATTCTTCTAATAGGTTCTCTATCACAAGGTATATAGAGATTCTGTATCTTGGCGAAGGATATCTTCTCAATAGTTCCGTAGCCACGATTCTCCACTCCCTTCCACCCACTTGTCTTATTTATTTACTTTCTTCATATCTACTCACGAAATACCATGAATCTAACGAAAACACACATATATAGTTAGAACAAGAAACACACCTCGCATCGAAGGTTCCAGATTCGAGTTCTGGATTTTTTGCGAGGGTGATTATTCCTGTGTCTATTATCATCTTCGTCTAAAAAACATTCCAAAGCTACTCAAATAACAAAAGTACAGAAAATGCAAGTCACATCTAGCTACGCATGTTATCCCTTGGGAACAAGAAATCTGAAAATAAACTTTGGTTTTAGTCGACTACTTGCAAAATCGTTTCGTGTCTCGTTTGGAGTGTTGGTTAGCGTGTTGGACTAACATGCGGGCAACCTGAGTTCGAGCCCAGCGAATTGTAACCTTTTTTTGTCTAATTTCATCCAATCTTATTTATAAAACTGAGGTTTCTTCAAAACCTTTTGAATTACATGCCACTTCGTATGTTAGTAATCTGAAAGCAGCAAAGATGAAAATTTCTTGTTCCGACGATGTATTTGTTTATATATTGAAAAAACACAGTTATTTATTAGAGAAAAACATGCAGCCACTTCATCATTGAGATCGATTCCTAGTTGTCAGTGCTAATATGGCAGTAGCTACAATCTGTCAACACACCAACTTTCACGTTCCCCGTAAAATGATTATCTTTTCAGGTTTCAAAATCGTGAGTGCTGTCTAAAGTAAATACTTTGATACTTGCATTTGCCTGTTCGAATCCAAAGAAATACGATTTTCTTTCCCAGCAAATGACATTGAAACCATTAATAACGGTTTTTGCAATATGATATTGATATGATACAGCGTGTGCATAAATATACTGTCATACTTTAAAGTGGTATTACGTCGCTTTGGATAACCGTATTTAAATTAAATTGGTGACATTTGAAAGAAAAACTCAAATATTTTATTTTACAACTAATAGATATTGAATGTGGCCCCCACGAGTGGCCCTGCAAACATCAAGGCGATATTCCCATTATTGCCACACACGCTCCAACATATCCACAGGGATCGACTTGATTGCAGAAGTGATGCGAATTTGCAGTTCTTGCAGGTTTTGAGGCAATGGGGGTACATAGACACAATCTTTTATGTAACCCAGTAGTTAAATTATTACCGGTTCCCCATCTCCGGCAAACTTAAGTTCGACATAAACCCCGAGAACGAAGGGGAGGCCAAGGTTTCCTCAGGCAAGAACATCTATCGCATCAAGCACGATAGGATGGATGCGACTACAACGTACGACGTGTCTGCCGGCGATCGCCTGAAGCGTGAACTGCTTCCACATCCGTGTTTTGAGAGTGCGATTGAAACGTTCCACTATGCTGGCTTTGATGTGACTAAAGGTGGAGTAATGTTGAATATTTTGTTTTTGAATAAATTGCCGAAAGGCAGAGTTGTAGAATTCTTTTCCGTTGTCCGCGTGAAGAAATCGAGGTCGCCTGCCACTTTCATCGAAAATAGTTTTGAATGCTTCCACTACACAGGTTCCTGTTTTTGCCTTGAGGGGTAAAGCCCACGCAAATTTTGAAAATGTGTCTATAACGGTGAGAAGATACTTGTATCCCTTGTTGATTCTATGTAAATTTTTTAGATTGCCACTGCTCATTTCCACAAGGTCAGCTTCCCACAAGTCGTCTATTCCTTTGGTCACTACCGCCAGTCGTTTGTAGTTTCGCCGTGCAGGTTTGTGCAGCTCGTTCACGATAGCCTGCCTAGACATTGCGCGAAAATAAGAATATAGCTTGGATGGGATTTCTGGCCGCAGACAATGCCGGGTTTTCTATGTACAGCTTATCACCTATTTCTATGTCGATAATTTGAATGGCATCTTCGGCATAGGCAGTCTCGCGAGTTTCGGGGTGTGTGAAATCTACCAACTCCACTCCTCTTATTTTAAGCTCGTCACTGATGTTCGTCACGGTCATGGTTGGGTAGTGGGTTGCGTGAGGCAAAGACCAGTATGAAACCTTGACGAACTGAAGTGTGCCAGCGAGGAAAAACTGGTGATAGGCTTTGGCAGGAGTCAGCATGTAGAGTTTGGCAACCGGGTGGAAGAGCGAGGAAAATTTCCTGTTTGGAATGCTGCACAGTTCGATGACAACAGTGGTCTTGAGATTGTCGATGCTGGCGTTCAGGGTATTTACATTGGTTCGAACCTCGCTCTCCACATCCTCCAATCTACCGTTCACCGATTCCAGGTGTTCCTCGATAGCACGGACAACAGTGTCGCAATCGGGCTTGATCTTCACATCGACAATTAGCCTCTTGAATTTTTTGTTTAAGTCATGTAGTTGGGTACTGAAATTGGTTATGGCCGATTCCTGGCTCGCCTCGATGCTGCCAATTTGCTCTTTCACATTGGCGATAATCTGCTGCAGACTTTCCACGAGTGTCAACTTGGAGCTCTGGGTTACGAGGTCATGGACCTGGGTTCTAATTTCCGCAAACAAGGCATGTAGCTCGCTTATGTTCTGGTTGGTGGGTAAGGTTGCAACAGACTCCCGAAGCAATTCAATTTCGGTTTGGATGTTTTTGATGTCGTCGGATTTGAGTATTCGGTTGAGAGCCCTCTTCACGTTCTTCAGTTCCTGCGAGGTAGGCAGGGTGGCCACCGTGTTTTGGAGCGACTCCAAAACTTTCTTCATCGCGTCCAACCCCGAGGCAGCAGCAGCAGCGCGTATGGCTTCTTGTAATTGTGTCATGTCGTCCTGGGTGGGGGTGGATTGTTGCAAAGTTTCCAACTTGGCCTGTATGTCGTCGATCAAGTGATGAAAGTGCGACAACTCTGATTCGGTTTTTTAGATTTTCCAGCTTGGTGATCTGCTGATGGACGCTGGCCAGAGTATCCCTGATGCCAGGCAGTTTGGATTCCAGTGCTTCGTGTACGTTTGCCAGATCATTTTTGATGACGGCAAGAACATCCTCAATATGGGCTATGGTGCCTTGCAGTTTCCCGAAATCCTCGTAGGTCTCAAGTTGGAGTTTTATGTTGGCAACACTACGGGCAATGGCATTCAGCTCGCTGGACGAAGGTAGATTGTCGATGAAGTCCTGTAGCGTTTGGAGTTTAGTTTTGACTTCGATGATGGCTGCATGCAAAGCGTCCGTTTGAAGCTCAGCCTTGATGTTTTCCAACGTAGGAATTTCGAACGATTGAAACTGTTCGTGCAATTTGGCAATACTGGCATTCACGCGATCGTAGTCATCTTGAGTTTCTATACTCTAGATAATGTTTTGCAGTTCAGTCTGGATGGTGCTCGTTTGGTCCTGCAAGTGTTGCTTCAGCTTTTCCACGTCGGAGGTCTGCGCTAGCTGCAGCTTCACAAGTTCGTTTTGGAGCTTGCCTACGCTCAGTGTCAAGTTGTCGAAGTTGTCTATCGACGCGAGGTCGGTGTACTTTTGCAACAGCGATTTAAGCTCGGCATCGATCTTGAGTACGGGGTCCAGGCACTGAGACTGCAGGCTGGCTATCTCTGACTGGAGGCTGGAGTTGAGCGTCGACTGCAGGGCCTGAAGGTCGCTTCGCAGCTTCTTGACCCTGACGTCGAGCATGAGAAGCTCGTCGCCGTAATTGTCGCGCTTGGTGTGACCGAAAATGTCGTTAGGCATTGTTGCCACTGTGGTTATTTATTATAGAGTAGGTGATTTTCATTTCTATGAAGAGAGGGATGAGTTTATCGTAGTCGTCCAAGAGCTCCACGTACAGGCGATCGCCGGCAGACACGTCGTACGTTGTAGTAGCATCCATCCTATCGTGCTTGATGCGATAGAGGTTCTTGCCTGAGGAAACCTTCGCCTCCCCTTCGTTCTCGGGGTTCATGTCGAACTTAAGTTTGCCGGAGATGTGGAACCGGTAATAGTTCAAGTTGTTGTTGAATACGTAGAAAGTTTTGCCCACATCCTCGTCGTACTGGGTCAGGATGCTATTCAAGTGTATAATTAACAGACCGTTAAGTTTAGATAGCATGGAAGGCAGGAGTTCGTCGAAGCTCGACGACGACGACGTGGGCTGGACGGGCACTTCCATAGCTTGCTTCCTGAAGCCAAACAGGTTCATAAGCATTGTTATTTTATGGAAACATTTTTTTCCAGCCGTAAATTTTGGCCCCCCTCTTCCCACAAATCGCATTACATACATACATACGTAGCGTTACAAGAGCCCCCCTGCCTCAAAAGAGGTTTGGTCAGCACGCAATAGATCAGTATGCTAGAAGATACAGAGGGGGAGGGGGTAGAATCGATTTCATTTGCCAGTCGAATAGTTCTCGTCGAATCCTATCCAACAAACCTAAAATCGTCATCCTAGCTCAATTAGGAGCCAAGAAAATCAATGTCTTGGAAAACGTCTCAAAATGTTTGTCTGAAGAAAATTTTCTTGACAGGCCGGAATTGACAAACCGGAAGTTGACTTTCTTAAAGATTAAGATGTTTGTCTTAAGACGTCTTCCAAGACGCTGATAGTCAGTGTTGACAACTCCTATTGGTAGGTTAGCTTCGCCCGTGAAATATCACATGGTGAAATTCGCTTGGAGTGGGTTGGCAACACTGAACCTCACTTAAGGTTTGTGAACCGGTCACCCGCCTCTACTCTTGATGTTGATGAACCCCCATCGTAAAAGGCTATGGCGAGAGCCCAGTAGGTTGGCAACCTTGAGCGCGCCACTTTCACGTTTGCCTTTACGATATTTCCCGTTAAGGCTGCAAAAAAAGGGTCACTTTCTGGCGTAGAACTGTCTTTTTACCCCTACTTAACCTCATAAAAAAAAGTCACAGACCGTCAAGTCAGGCTGAACCTTCACGAAACTCTGCGTGGAATGATAAAACACACCAACACGTTCACCAAACTGCGTAGAATGATATTCTAAAACACACCAACTACGTTCTTAAATCTTCTGTAATAACAACACAATTTTAAAGGAAAACATTCACATGTAACCTGCCTGCCTGCTAAATATCCAACAATGAACCTGCATCGCCATTGTTGTCAGGAGTGAATTTATTTCAGTTTCTATGTTTGATCTCGTTCATTGTTGTCCATTGCTGATATTGGTGTCCATTGTTGACATGCACAAAAATATTTGAGTTTTTCTTTCAAATGTCACCAATTTCATTTAAATACGATTATCCAAAGCGACGTAATACCACTTTAAAGTATGACAGCATATTTATGGACACGGTGTATATTGAAAGATTAAAAATGGAGAATTTATCTTAAACCAACTTATAAATACCACTGATGTGAAGCGTAAGATGCAAATGTAAACGCCCTCCCTTGGTCGGGAAAACAAAAACTATCACTACCTAGATGGAGGCGGCAAAATCTCCCTCGGACAAGTGAAAGTGCTTAACGGTCCAGGTTGAGTTCGTGTATAGGGACGGTGACCAACAGTGCATAGCGATTAGCCATATTAAACAAAAACACATATACTTTCGATTATCAGACCTCTACCTGTAGCCGGGAAGCGGCTAGCTGCATACCTGAAAATCACGGGATACATCATACGTATGAAATGATATTGCCCAAAAATAACATAAAAAATAAAAAGTATATTCTATTCATAACAAAAAAATCAATTCAATACAGCTCCCCCTCTTGCATTCTCTCATTCACTCACACATCCAGACTCAAGGGGCTCATCAACAAAAATAATACATAAAATGCACAGGTTTTTAACGACGAGCCCTAATTATTGCATTCACATTTACTTTTACATTGACTTTTGTTTAATCAAGTCATTTATGAATTGCTCCAGTGCTACTTCAAACCAAGAGCCAGCCCTTACTTAAGTTTACCTTTAAAAATAGGTCGGTGCGGTGACAATACATTATATGTCCAGAATAAACAAAGCGTCTGATAAGCAATTACGCTCACGTGGGCGGACGTTTTTCCTTTTACTCGACCTCACGTGGTCCTAAACATAACAATAACCTCCGTTGAGTGACGCAAACATATACTCTTAAGCGGACGGGACTTCAACACTTTGCCGCAACTAGCAATTAATATTACCAGGGAAATACTTTAACAATAATCACATACGCGACCTGACGTAGCTAGCAGCGACACAGCGCTGACACATACTAAAATGAACAAACCTCAAATTGATTAAACAATTAAGCGGGGGCGCTTTACTCTAGAGCACAAACAACAGTGAACTTAAGAACATCAATAATCACAAGAAATGAGTAAAATTGACCTGAGACAATTTAATACAAATATTAAGCGAAACGGGAGTCTGATACGAAGTTTCGAGTTGTGTGGGCGTTTTCAAAACATCGACGAATTTCTAGGGCATTCTCTAAATATCAATCGAGCCGGTACGTGTTGACATTCATACAGATGAATACGTTACCATCTGTCTGGTTGCACGGCGCATCCTGGCGTCTTCGCGGGTTTTTGAAATCACTTAGTATGCACACGAAAGGTTTTCCTATTCTTCCACGATCGCAACGACGAGAAGATGAAGAGCGTTCATGCGTCTGGTTCCTCGGCGGATCAGTGACGATGGGTCGTCGGCGTCGCTGGGAAAATGTCAGAGGCCTCGGCATCTCTTCCTCTCGGAGTCGGTGAGCATCTCTGTGGTCAGGCGTCGTTCGGACGTCGCATCTGGGCGGTGGGCGGTCGTTCATGGGCGTCGTCGGCGACTTCTCCAGCACCGTCGGACGATCTCAAGCGTCGGGGCGTCGGTATGACAGCGTTCAGCATCTCTCTCTCTCTCTCTCTCTCTCTCTCTCTCTCTCTCTCTCTCTGTGGCGTCTGGTAGGCATCAGGCGGCGTAGCTCGGGGTTTCAGCATGATATAGGCATTCGTCGGGTGTCTCGTCTGGCATCGGGGCGGACCGATGGTAGCCCCCCTCCTTTCTTCTACGGTCAGCCGGCCATCCTTATGCGCGTTTCACTTCACAAAAAAAAAAATCTCGCCTACAGCCACTTCACACAAACTCGCTCTGAAGACTACAGTACGCTGGCGCACTTCCGCTCGTCCTCACTCCAAAAAGGTAACAACACACGATGAGTCGCCACAATGGTAGTCTCAACGTTCGCAGCGCGTGGATGTGTTCCCCTTGGAACTCGCGGTAAAACTGTGTGTCGAAATGGCAGGTCCTTTCGTTTTATGCGGATTTCGAAAAAGAACGCTTGACAGTCGTTGAGGATACGCTTCCCACGAGGTCATTCCTCTTCGCTCCATTGTCTACCAGCCTGGACAGAGCGTGCTTCTGCTAGTGTACGTTAGGATTAGGTGGGGGTTAGCTTGACGCCGACGGCTCAACTGCGATCTCTGTCCATAAACTGATCGATTATATCCAATTCGATCTGGCATCCGTAATTCTTGCTTGATTGCAACGAATCTCCACACATCCGTCCTTGCATACATGTTGCTGCGCTGGTAAAAATTTCATTTCAGTCCGGCTGCTGGAACCCGAGATATTTGAATGGCTGTCGTTAAGGTCGAATTTCCTAAGTTTCAGATGCAAAACGTGACCTTTCTGGTGCTCGTCCGTCAGACTCGCGACTTCCTCCCTTACTCCCGTTGGCTTGGCAGATCAAATATATATACATACAAATAAAAACACTCAACACCTTGATAAAACACATTTTGCACGGCTAAGGATTAGAATAATAATAATGAGGCAGGTCGACGATAAATCTGACTGTGACACACAATCAGAAAGCTTGAATGTTGCATTGAAAACTGCAGAGAACAATGACTGAGTTATGAACAGCGAAAAGTTTTTCTATGCTTCAATGGGCTTATAGATATTTCTATAAATAAACAAGGGAGAAGAACACAGGTTGGTTTGATGAATTAAATTGTAAACTAAAAGTTTTAATTAAAGAAACAAAACACGTTCACTATTTAATATGGCATTCAATTTCGGGCACATTCCACCAACTGAAAGAGTATTTTCAAAATTAATAATATTTGGATAACCGACAAATCCAAACTTGACGTTGAGCCCGTAAAGCACTTGATAATTACAGAAATATACGTAATTTTACTTCTGCATGCCCTTAATTTTGTGTCTTGATTGTGGAAATAATGTGTTGCAACGAGCAGTAGTATGTTTTGGAGAGTGTTTATAATCTCTTGTGTACGGCATGACAATACTGAAGTCATTCTTAGTTTCCAAATCAAATAAAAACTATTCATTGTAATCTTTAAAAACGAAAGCCTTTGTTTCTTTGCAGCTCTCAATGATACAAATTCAATTGCAAAACAAGTTACCAAATTAACAAATATTTATCTTACATATTTGTGCTATGTGCTCGTATGCTTTATACAGGATGAGGAAGGAAGCAGATATAATAGGTAGAAAATTACTGTTCTTTGGTAGCCTGTCCTGCTTTTGTCAGAAAACCTAATCAGCATACTGAACAAAGCCATCACATGAGATACGACTTCAATAATAAGATCCATTTCTGTGGCCAAATAACTCCAAAAAAGTAATAAAATTGTCAGTGTGAAGAGACTGAGAAATAATGCCTCCCATATTACATTATACTCTGTATTCCTAGTGTGGTTTGCCTAGGGTTACCAGACATCCGGTTTTTCCCGGACATGTCCTACATTTTAGCCTTATGTCCGCCGTCCGGGAGGAATTTATAAAATAGCATAAATGTCCTACATTTTGAGCGTCACATAATATTAATTAGGAAAATACGTAACAGAAAAAAATCATGCAAGTTACAAGACTATGGACTGCGCTTCCAAACTCAATAGTGAAATTTATTTTGATTCAGTCATTGCCCAAAAAGAAACAAGAAGTTTGTCCTGCTATTAAACAAACGAGAAAACGGAAGCAATTAATGAACAATGTTTTGGAACCACTTTCTGATAACGTCACTGTTCAATGCCTGAGCAGAATTTCTTGCATTAAGGTTTTTACTGATGGAACAAGGTGTTACCCATTCTTATTCAATATTCAATATAATTTGATTGTAAAGCAGGGGTATAGAGAACAAAGTTATTCAGTGTGTCTGCCAGTCAAGAAAGTCATGGAAGTCAAGAAAAAGTAAAAAAATCAACAAAAGGCAACAAATTATTATTGTGGTCAAGAATTCTTGCTATCATAATGACTGATTGGTTGATTTAGTTTATTTTACTTCACTTTTTCTGTCGCTTTGGCTAATCGCGAAGATGAGGATGAATTGTTTTACGATAAGATGGATGAAGGGATAATCACAAACATATAGGGAGAACCGACACAAGCCCCACATAAGATTATACTGGCTGTGAGTCCAGACGCCATAGCCTCGCTTGTCTGCCAAACACAGTTCAAGATGCATTAATATGAGAAAGCAGATCTAATTCTCTTCTTAAATTCAGCTTCAGATTTATCTTAACTGGCCCTTTGGTAGTGGTTTTCATTAAATAAATATTTATTTTCTTAATTACTAATTTCCATCTTTACATAAGTAGGGGTCGAATAAATAAAAGTTAAGAAAAACGGAAAAAAAGGTCAAGAAAAGACCAGAAAAGTCACGAATTCTGGATGTCTTATTTTAGTAGACACCCTGTGATTGAACTAAAAACTACTCAAGATGAAACTTCTGGAACCATTTTAAATTACGGTAACTGCTGAATATTTGTTTGCCATTACAGGTCATAATTCAAATGTTGAGAGAGTTATTTCATTATAATCAACATAACAGACTCACGAGAGAAATTATTTTTCATAAAGTCTGTAAAATGTTTGGTACTGGTCCCTATAATTTCAAAGAGTTTGACTGTCCACTCTAAAATAAATATAGTTTTACTAAACCTGAAATTTTGATAAAAAATGTCTTCTCTGAGAAGTACCACTTAAAGTGTAGTTTTACAACTACTCTCTAACGTGTTCTATAGAAATATATATTATTTATTGAGAATGTTTTGTGTCCTACATTTTGGGACAGCATGTCCTACATTTCCCTTATAGCGATCTGCGTTTGCCTGTCCCTAAAGAGTAAGCTGAAGACAAACCTGTGTCGATTGTAACGCGTGTAACGTCTGTTTCAGCTTACAAATTACATGAAATACCTTCGCTCGCTTCAGTGTGCCTCACAAGGTCATGTTCGACTGATAAGCAGATACCACGTGACTTCGCGGCCAACCGACAGCACCCCTAGAAATCTTTTGTAACTTTGCGAGGTTTTTTTCGCATCCCTGATAAAGCACATGCGTGTAGTCCTGGCACATTTTGCATAACTGGGTAACTAGCAGTGAGTTTGGACTCTGGATATTTTTTGAACTCGGAGAAATGTAATGATGTGCAGAAAAAAAACATTTATTAAAATTTCAGTAACCACCAAATGTCTCTAATTTCCTTATTTTTGTATTTTTCACATTAATACTTACGTATTCTGCATTCCTAAGGATTCTTCAAGGTGTCGTTTCGATTTTTCGACGCAAATAATGTCAAGTTTAGAAATATCGAGTATTTTTATATTGTTCGCTTTCGCTTGCGTTACATGCGATATGGCGGAGAAATCTTGACTAGCGTTGTCCATGATCAGTGGTCATGCAGTGTTGCAACCTTCTTCATAGAAAAATACCTACTTTCGTGTTACTGATTTTGTATTTCTTTCCAGATTCGAAAAACGCACGAACAATGCACGGATAACCCCACGAACCATGCACGGCAAGGTTAGGTTAGGTAGGGTCACGTAGGTTACAATAGTTATATTTGTTTTTAAAATTAGAAAAATATTTTTTCGGGTTCGAAAACCTCACGAACCATTCACGGATAGCCCCACGAACCATTCATAAATAGCCTCACGAACCATTCACGTATAGCCCCACGAACCATTCATAAATAGCCCCACGAACCATTCATAAATATCCCCACGAACCATTCACGGATAGCCCCACAAACCATTCATGAATAGCCCCACGAACCATTCCAATTCCTTCAAAATTCCATGGTGAATTACAAATTGTACAGGATCTTCAACGCCGAGCAATTTCACCACGCATCCTGTGCACGTCAATTGTCGCAAGTTCGTAATGACAAATGATGAACAGTAACGCACGTTTATTTACGTTCTACAACTGTTACACAGTTACAAAACCGCGTATTTGGAAACACTGACCGGTTGTGACGTCATGAAACGCTCGCAAATATTTGGTTCACGTAGTAGACGGACAGCAAGGGAACAGCTTTCGTGCATCGGAGTGAAATTAATGTCGATATGTCTAAAATTGACATTATTTGCGTGTGAAAAAATAAAATGCCACCTTCAAGAATCCTTAGGAATGCAGAATACGTAAGTACCAATGTGAAAAATAAGAAAATAAGGGAATTAGAGACGTTTGGTGGTTACTGAAATTTTACAAAGCATTTCTTCTGTATGTTTCGATTGTGTGCTCAAATGTTGCAGTAAACATATCTCAGTGACACACAACAACAATTACATTAGTCAGTCACTCCCGAGAAAAAAGCGCTTAAATGTTTAGAAACTTAGCAAGCGTTACTCACGAGATGAATATATTGTCCGTCTGTCAGAAGGTCCGGTGGTGTAATGGTAGCGTGTTAGTTTGACACGTAGAAGGCACTTGGTTCGATTCAATTTGATTGCCTGCAATTTTTTTTCTTAACTCAAGCAACTATTTATTTCATTTTATTTATTGCACACAGTCTTATTTTATTTGCTGTGCGAAATGTTGAATTTCGAATTGAATTTTGTTTTCCAAACTTTTACGATAATTACTTGCGAATAGAATTATATTTATTCCTGGTTCATTTTCTCGGAAGATATGTACATTTTTCACCAGGAATAACATTTTTTGAATAAAACACGTCGACAATTTAATATGTAAATGTTTGTAAAATGATGAGAAAAGTGGAAAACTATCTTAAAAAATTATGTCCATAAATAAAATTGAAAACGGTAAAATAGAGATTTCCACCCAAAAATAAAGTAAAAATATATATCACCTTTATTTCAATAAACTATTAAAAAAGCATATGATTCGGTCAAAAGAGATAAATTATATAATATATTAGTCGAGTTTGGAATACCTAAGAAACTTGTTAGACTGATAAAAGTATGCACCAGTGAAACAGAAAGTAAAATTCGTGTGGGTATTATGTGTCTGACAAATTTACAATTCATGATGGGTTAAAACAAGGAGATGCATTATCTCCATTGCTCTTTAATTTTGCCTTAGAATATGATGTTAGGAAGGTAAACGAAACTAACGAAGGACTAAAATTAAATGGTATGACTCAGTTGTTAGCATATGCAGATGATGTAGACTTATTAGTGGATGATATAAATATTTACAATTAAGAATAATGCTAAAATATTTTTCAAAACTGCTAAAGAGATAAGTTTGGAAGTTAACAAAGAGAAAACTAAATATATGCTTACAGGCCGAAACCAAGTGTTAGGTAATAATCAAAATCTAATTATTGATAACAACTCGTTTGAACCAGTTTCCAAATTCAAATACTTAGGAGTAATATTAACAAATGAAAACTATATTAAAGAGGAAATAGCATGTTACTTTCCCGGTCGGGCTTGGTTGTTTGTGAATGTCCATTCATCAATTTCATCCTTTCATCACTCATCCGCATCTTCGCAAATTAGCCAAGAGGCACAAAACGCGAATTAAAATAAACTAAATCAATCAATCAATCTTCATGCTGGTTAGGATTCGTTGATAAGATCAAATATCCGTCCTTTCACTTTAAAACTCAAACAAGAATGTTTAAATCACCTTGATTTAATATATGGGGTGCACCGAAAGAAATAAATATTTGAGAGATTCGACAGATTCAATCAAACCTGGAATCTTACGTGGCGAATAACATAACTCTTGGTGATCAACAGTATCCCTCTTGTATAAGTAGTTCATTTTTAATATTATGCAGTATTTTGAAGCAAAGTGTGGTGATATTTATGCTGCTTTTCATTGGGTTCATGTTCTACGTAAACACAATATTAATTTAAAAATCGTATTTGTTTTTGAGGCGAGAAATATATCGAATTTTCCCATAACAGAAAAGGAGTTGGCTGAAGAACTTCTCGTGAACGTTCCTAGATGGCAGCAGCGGTCATGAAGTGAAAGCGGTGCAGAGCGACTCGAGTGGCTGGCCGTGGGAAGCATTTGCTAAGACAGAAGTTTTGTTTATCGTTCGCTTAATCAGCTGTTGAGCAAATGAAGTCTTTCTACAACTATACCTAATATGGATAAATAAAAATATCTCCAGAAATACAAAAATCCGTATTTTCAAAACAAATGTTACGCCAGACCTGCTTTATTCATGCGAGACGTGCAGATTATGCACAGGCTGCAAACTTTTGTTAATAGAGGCCTACGGCGGATAATAAATATGAAAAGGCCTGACATAATAACGAATGAAGACCTATGGAAAGTTACCAACCAGCAACCAATTGATATCTAGATAAGAAACAGGAAGTGGAATTGGATTGGACATACTCTCCGCAAACCTGATGGATCCATAGAAAATCTGCATTAGATTTAAAACCTCAGGGAAACCGAAGTTTCACAGATTCCCTATGCTCCAAAAAGAGCAACAGGAATTAAGTCAAGTAAGTAAGTCAATCGTCCTGCAACAGCTAGAGGTCGGTCGGGCTGACCACCCGTCCCCCTAGTCTGGCTGCAGATCTCCACGGCCCCTTGGTGGATCGCGTGGGAGGGAGGCCAGCAGTCGGTAGGTAAGCCTTGGCCCGATATTGGGCTGTTGCGCTATTGGATTATTATTAATTAAGTAAGTCAATCAGTTGTTGAACCATGAACTGATAGTTTGGAGGGTGTAATTTGTGGGACGTTCCTGGTAGAATGGGGTTATAATCATCTACTATTATATTTTTTTGCAAATAATTAATTATTTTCGTACTAAAGTGTTTTACATCTATTATTTATTTTCTGTGCATTATCGTTAGCACCATCAAAATGATTAGCAATTGAAAAATTATTTAAATCAACATCCACATGAGGTAGAAAACATTACGGAATTGGTAGGTAGTGTTAAAATATAGCATTTTTCTTTATGAAGGATGCCAATGTATTGACTCTCTTTTGGGGGAAGATTGGGTAAGGTAAAACCCCAGTCACCAAATGTAAAAGGAACTGTTTCTCCGAAGCTACGTGCTTTTGTTTACCTTAAGTTCTTTCATACAATAGATGGAGCGCCCGAATTAATTCTTGCATCTTTCAGAAATCTTCCTCTTCTTTGTACTGAACTTTCTATTAATTAATATTCGACTGTACCGGTAAATGCAGTAATTACTTCAATTTTTCTTATTAAATGGAAGAATATATTCTATGTAATATCCTTATATTTACCAAATACAGTATCCACATGTACAGTCACGGACACTTCTGGGTTGTAACATTAATATCGACTTTCAATACAATCGTTGAAACCCACATGTGTCTGACACTGCACAGAAAAACCTGGTCTTATCAAAGATGTAAATATTTTTCTCTGTTGTAAGTCCGCTTTATGTACAGATAGGGTAATCGGTGCTGGACCTGCAGTTTAAACTGAGATCCGAACTACAATGTGTCGGGGATCGAACCCTGGAACTACTACACCATCGAGAAATCCCTTGTAAAATATTAAAATCATGTTTGCGTACTACGACAAGAGTAATATCATTAGTTTTATGCCAACGTACTGGCATCTGTGAATGGGATTTTGTGTTTTGACCAAATTTGAAATTTTCCTGGAAGTGGGGAAAACCGACTGACATAAATAAACAGTTTTAGATGTTTTCGAACAATTTTTCCAAAACATCCCCCTAAGTCACTGATTGCAAGTTGTTTCCAATCGACACATTCACATGAAAGTTGAATCTGCGGGGTATAAAATCTTCATATTCATTTCGTTCGGAAGGTTCCTTTGTGTCTGCTCTCTCCAAGAGGTGCCACGTGCTGAAATGCTTCACGGATGACAGAAGAGAACCTGGTGACCTTTTGGCCAAGGGACTCCGTTCTTTTCGTTGTCTGTCCGCCACTTCATTCCTGCGGCTTCCAAAACTCTAATCGATTTTCTTCCTCATCTTCTTTCTTTCACCTTTCTCATCTCGACCACTCTCTCCGTAGAACGAGTGCAAGAAATATTATCAAATATCAAATGACACTCCAGAACCGGCCTCGGATACTTGACACTAGTGAAATATGTACCTATGACATATTCTAATAAGACTTTGCCAGAACTTTGTATATTACTGTACTTCGGCGCTGAAACATTACACATACACACACTGTGCGAATATTGCTCTATATTTTTAAGATTCCTCTTTGTAGTCCTTGAAGCCTTGGAAAAGATAACGTTAGAATAACGGTTAGTTTATATAGAAAATTAGATAATCCTCAATTTTTGACTACAACTATTGTTCACAAATTTTATAAACTATTGTTTTGTTAATCTACTCGTTAACATAAACAGCACATACTGTTTTTACGATATCGAAATTGCGAATATATAAGTTATTAGTAATACGAGGATAACGAAACAGTTCAGACATTTGAGCCAAAATCTTTGCAATTAGTTTTAAAATACTCTTTTAAGGTGGGGACTTGGTAGGCATGTAGTATTTAGTTCACTGGGCTATCAAAGTCCATGTTAAAAGTCCACGAAATATAAAATTTATAACGACAGTTATCTTGGAAAATGGTGTGCGAAATAGAATTATTCATTAATCATTATCATTATCACTTTTCATATAACTTGTACCCCCATCTCCATCCTCAAAATGACTTTTAAGAGAGTGAACTGTATTTGACGTCACGCACGTAAGTTTCAAACTCAAATTTGTGCTTTTTTTGTTACGGAAACACAACCAGTGGATGTAAAAGCGTCCGTATACTATTTAATTGTCATTGAAACAGAGCGTTCAAGACTCAAGAAAATCGAAAAATGTTGAACAATGTTCTTTTTTGAAAATGTTGAAACGTACTTGTACACTACCAAAGAAGAATTTGACAACAATTATGTATTTTACTTAATAATGGCTATCCGTATTGAAAGAAAAATCAATACATGGCTTAGCCGTAACAAACATAATAACTTTGTTTCGAAAGGAAGATGTACATCGTAAAACTCAAAGCATTTTCCGGTATTATAAATGAAATCTGAGACACCAGAAGAAAAACTGTGCTGATAATGATGCAAAGTGTACGATAAATATTATTTCCACAAACACGTAGATAGATTTTTCTTAATTTTAAAAAAATCTTAAAACCAATTCAAAGATGAACAACACAAAAATAAATATTTTAATGTTCGTTGTCGAACATGTTATTATCACATCACTGCCGTATAAATATGCATTATTCATTATATATGCAGTATAATCGCGATAAATACCATCAGGAATGTTCTATGTTCCATCTTTTCTTTCTCACAACCATGTGCTTTCACTTTTAGTGTAACTTTTCTTTTTCACCACAAAATAAAAACATATATCATTCTGTGCCTCGATGCTTTATTTCAATAATCCATTTCAATATCACGTTCTCTTGAAAGGCTTGATTTAGAATCTTTCCTAAATAAGAATTCTTGAATGTTAACCTCGAATACAAGGATGAATATGGCATGCTCTGACGCTAATTCCTTTAAATGTAAAAATTTAGGGAGTTATCCGAGGTTCATTTCATCGTGTGCGAATGGCTTAAAACACGAACGGAACATGAGAATGACAATGCAGTTTTAAAATGTCGTAGATACTTCAACATAATCTTGAGGGAAGATGTGAGATTGTGTTCAACGAGAGAAAAAATAACTACAATTTTATTTTCTCCGTCAGAGTGTTTCTTAATAAACAAATGTGTCTAATTTCTAAGCAGCAACTCGGTAGAACATATGACCTTGAATTTTTACAACCCGACTTATGATGCAGCAGCTCCGCACGCATACCGTGTTTACCAGAGGCGGCTGCTCCTTTGGTGGCAAAGTTGCGCAACCGTCACATATTTCTGGACTTACATAAGTTTAATTTGGTATCTTCTTTTGGAATTCGATCCGACTGTCACCTTCAGGACCGTCTGATTAAGGGGGTAAAAGTCATGATGAATGTTCAGTCGGAGGAAGAGAACCTCATTCCATCTTACTGTTTTCGAACACACCGAAAATCACTGAAGAATTCCTGCTTCTGTGGCACAAAAGTTCTCTGTTCCTCCCCCTTAATTTTCCTTCTCTGTGGTTCAGACTAATTTACATATAAACATGATTTCGTACAGCAGATTCAAAAAATTACTCATAATTCATTACTTTCCAATGTGTGACAATTTTTTCTTCGACCCCATATGTGTAACACAACTAGACTAACGAATAAAATGCGTGAGTCTTAATAAGAAGTAATTTGCAGGAGAACGAAGTGAGATCGTCCAATTACATAGAAAATTGACCAACGTAGTTACTTGGAACTTTCGTCGGCTTGAAAATACATTATTTCTAAGAGAATAATATTGTTTAATAAGGGTACTAAGATTTCTCTACACTAAAATTCTAAGTACCCCCCTTGCTCGCCCGTACGCACGCCTATGATATCAACTCAAAAAAGAAAGATTGAATTCACCGAATCAGGCTCCTAGGTGAAACATTAAAGAGGGGGACGTCACGCTAAAAGGCATGCATGTCCAGGTAGATTGGTGGTCTAAAAGACCTATGTCGCTCTATGTGCATAGAGTAAATAATAGATCGCCCTGTCTACAATCATATTTGAACAGGAACACATTGCAACACGCAAGGAAGAATGTGTCTATAAATTTAATATTTCAGAAAGTTAATGTTCGTGGTGCATGGATCAAAGTGAATAAGTGATTATTCGACTTATAAAAATATATTTTTAGAGCATACATGGGAACTGATGAACAGGAGTGGCGCCAGAGAGTGCGGAATGAAATTTATGGGGTGCGATGTTGAAAATAAAAATAAAAATGAAACATGCATGAAACCTCTACCACTACATCAAATACTAATAAACTTTTAGTATGCCAATGCATAGTCCGCTACGATCCTTCCAGCCTCGTCACTCAACCAGTTCGCATGTTATTCCAAGAATTTTCAACTGCTACCGCTACCCACCAAATGGCGCTGATTCCAGACCCGTCTGCCAAAGGCGCTTCTGAAGTGAACTTTACGGCTGAGATACTTGTGATATAAGTATTTAGGTCTTTCAAACATTTCTGTCGTTGAGGAAGCAATGAATTTCAACACAATTGGGATGAAGAATCTGCAAATAAGTTCACGTATGTCTTCAGAGTGATCATATTCGTGGAACACATTGCATTTTCTCAAAGCCGGTAGTAAGTTCTGTAAGTTATTATAGGTTTCGCTTTAATACACTCTGGGTGCGAGAGGCACAGCATTTTCGATGACAGTTACGAAAAGTCCACAAAAATCCATTGAAAGTGCGAGATGGATAGTGTATCATTCGATGTATGTCGCTTTTAAAACGTAGGTCTATATGTGTCGAACAACAGGATGAGGTAGATATGTATGAACTACATTTAGAGAAAGGCATGATTTCTATAATTTTCTTACTTACAAATAAATTCATCAATAAGCAAGGGAAAATAGCTGCCGAGGAGCTAAAATGAAAGCCAATAATAATAATAATAATAACGTACGAAGTGAATGATTTATGCTCTGAATATCAAAACGTAAATAACTCATATATGTTTGATTGCTTGATTGAATTAGGTTGTTTCATGTCATTTTTATTCCAAATTTGGCTAATCGCGACGAAAGTTGCATATGTTCAAAATGGTGTGACACATTGGCGTATCCAGTGGGGTGCAAGGAGGGGCATTCCCCTGGAAAACGAATCGTGAAAAATGTAATTTGGTTCATTGTGTTTCTTGGGAAGCCTTGTTTGCCACCTCAACGAAAAAAGGTTTTTTGTTTTTCCTGCTGGAAAATAATTGTTTGTCGCCTCCCCCTAGAAAAAAAGGCTTCGTTTGCATGAAAGTACCTAGGTTATGCAGTTATATTTTCACACATTCTCGATCTACGAGACATTGGAAGTTTTGTGATCAGCACCACGATCCAGAAGCATTTACTCATCCAGTGATATGAACCTGGGTAACACCGAGACTACAGACAAATGTATTAGGCAGACATTGATCGCAGGCACCAAACCGAGACCTTGTTGTGCAGGAGAACTGGTGGAAAATCTTTCCCGGGATGACCACCCAGGGAATCGAACCGGGTCCCCCAAGTGGTACCCTGAACCCCTAACGACTGGACCACGCGGTTCATTCCACCTTAATTAAAATATTCGTAATTCACACCAAGGCGAAAGAATTATCTTACTTTTAAAAGAGTACACAGTAGTATCAGAATGTGAGCGGTTCTTTTCGTTTACGTTTGTTGCCCAGCAAACTTCCAGCGGCAAATTTCTTCTATAACAAATCCCAGGTTAACAGGACTATTCATCATTATAATATCAGGCACTTCCCAGCTTTTCAACGGCCTCCCCGATGGCGCAGTGGTAGCTTCGTCGCCTTGTAATCAAGAGGTCCCGGACGGGTTCGATTCCCGGTAGAGGCACATAGTGACTCGGATCCTACTTAAAACTGTAGGTCCAGTCCCGATTAGCGTTACTGTGGACTTAAAACACCAAATCAATCCAATCCAATCCAGCGTTTCAACGCTTGGAAGTTAAACCACTGTTTCCAAATAGCTTACATGTACGGCTGTTCTTGTCCTGACTTGTATTTAGAGTGTTACGGGCTAATTTAATTTACCAAAAAAAATCTTAGTTCCCCCTTAGCGTTAAATTCTGGTACCCTGTCGTAGACATTCGTAGGCTGAAGACTCTCTTTAACAACAAGTATTAGATTCCCTTGGGTAATAGACATAACTGATTGTTAACCATTACAATCAAACTTAATAAAATTCACATTGAAAAGATAAGCAACTAATTAGAATACTCGTGACCTCCAGGTTCCTTACTAGCCTGCCTGTAAGATCGTTCTACGAGCCTAATTCCTATTTGCTTCCTATTTGCCTACTCTTCTATTTGCCTATTCGTCGATTATTCGGGCCTACTTTTTACACCCCTACTTGTCTATTCACATACTCGTCGATTATTCGGCGTACCTTTTTACTTGCCTACTTTCTTATTTGCCTACTCGTCGAATGTTCGGGCAACTTTTATATGCCTACATATCTATTCGCCTACTCGTCGCGTGTTCGGGCGCCATATTTTGTTACTGGCTAATTTAATAACTAACTAATTAACTCAACTGAACTAACTCAACTGAGCTTAGCAACGCAACAACGAAGAATCGCTCGCCTCACCTGCTGGGCGAATTAAACATTACATGAATTATACTACGGTCAGGATACGTGCCTAACAGTCGGAGTTACCGAGAATAAACCTAGGAGGATTTGATTTTAAATACCTGAAATGACGTTACGTAATACTTCGGTGTTTCTGAATATACACATATATTAAAGCACAGATAAATACACAGTACATCTTGCCCTCTTTCACTCGATCTCACATTCATACTCTCATTCCATGGCATATGGCGACAATATGACAATTACAAAGGTTAGATTAATTACTACTTTGACCATACTCTTGCTATGTCTTGGCTACATTGCTTTTTACAATTTATCGTTTAGGATTTTAAGTATAAAGTGAATAATTGTTCCTTGTGCGAACTCCTTATATCTTTTCTGAAGGTATAAATATATTTCAATGAACTATTGTTTGCTGTTAACATAAACTCTCATCTTTAACATTGATTACTCCGCCGGAATACCGATGTCTAGGGATGCCATAGCACTGATTTAAGTTATGCAATGATTTGATTTACGCAGATTCGCGGTAGATAGGCGTCATCTCTCTCACACACGCACATGGTTGGATCTTACCTTCGCTGCATTCCCTCTGACCTGGGTTGGGTGAAAGTGGTCCTACAGTTCTGGAAGACGTCCGCACTCCAGTGCTGCACTTCACGGTTATCCTGGTTGGCGAAAGTGGATCAGTCGGCAGCTCCATCTGGCATCATCGGATCCTGGCTTCACTCGTTCACTTCGCAGGGACGTCCAGGACGGTACACGTACACTGTCGACTCCATACGACAACTTGCGCAATAATAGGTCAGTTCTTCGCGGTCACTCGTAAGTACAGATACGTGGCTTGAGCGATGAGACGAACATACGCGATGAGCCATTCGCGGTCTCACATGGATATCAAATGTTATTAACTTTTACTACTTAGGACGTTGTTTCGGACGATTGACACAGGTGGACGTGTCTGGCGTCATTCTCACATACCCACACGTATGTGCACGGATGCGTAGACGGCGAGGGGGAAAACGACCCCCTGGTTCTCCTCTGCTCTACTCCATGGTTCTAAAACACTCACTCGAGGAAAAACAAATCCAGACCACGGGTCTGATTGTAGCTCGCAGCTAGGTCGCGCGGGGCTCACACTCCGGTGGCGATTGTAGGCAAAACTGTGTCTCGCTATTCCAAATCATCCCTTTTATTCCAGATTTGAACGTGGTGACGCTCTACCCTCTATGATCAGGTGCTTGTTTATTGTTTCTGGTGCTTTGACCGTTGTCCTCCTATCCTGGTCAATGCTCACTCCGGTAGTAGCACCTTGTGCATAGATTAGGCTAAATCTTCCTCTATTGTGTCAGTCACGAAAAGCAAGGCCAACTCAGTAGGACACCGTCTCCCATTCAATTCAGAGATGAATCTTTAATAATTCATAACTCCCGTAGTTCTGTTCTGATAAGGCTCAAATCTTGGAATCAGTACTTTCAACATGTGGTCTTCCGCTGGTTAAAATCTCATCCAATTCGGTCCATTGGTTTAGAAGTTGCATTTTTCTGCTGTTTCCCATAAGAATGCATGTAAATCCGAATTCGGGCTAAAACGGTGGTTGAGCAAGCTAGTGTTGGCTAAGACAGTCGCTAGACACCTGTATTCGCGACGGATATTAATATTACCAATTACAATTAATTCTCAATAACGGGCAATTAGATTAATTACCTGTTACCCAATAGTTGACCGTTATAAGAGAGGCTTGTTTTTATTACTTTGTAGCAATAGTAAGCATAACTTCGAACATACAAAAAATAACAATTAAGCATCTACTCAATAACATCGTAAATGCGCACAGGTGGGCTTTCAAAATCCGTTCTGCACGGGCCAGGGTTGAGCGCCTCTAGCGGAGAAAAATGGCGTTTCAGCGAGCACAGAAAATCGTATTTGTGAGGGCGAAAGCGCCGAGGCTGGTAGGATCGTAGCGGGCTATGGCCAATGAAACTGATAAATACTAGTGATTTGCTTCATTTTTGCTTGATTTTACTTACTAACCACCTGGCTGGAAATTTGATTGATTGATTGAATAAAGTTATTTTGCGTCGTTTTTCTGCCAGTTTGGAAATAGGAAAGGTTCAGCCAAGAAAGTGGTCATAGAGTGTAAACATTCAGACACAAGTTACGAAGGGGCTATAATGCTGAAAGAGATAATAGTGCTTTCGGTTGAAAATAGGTTTTTGAAAAAGGGACGCTATAGAAAATTTAGCGGTGAGCAAGCACCCCTTCGCACCCCGCTGGTGCCGCCCCTGCTGATGATCCCAGCATTACTAAGGGCACTTGACGAACAATGTCAATTGAAGGACTCTGGTGTAAAACATAATAAGTGACATTTTAGTATTTTTTAAGTTACAAAGTAATATGTCCCATTCTTTAATTTTTGAAAGAAATTGCCATGTAATACAATTTGCATTTGACTCAGTGAAGCCTTTTGAAATTCGTAAATGCAACACGAAAATAATTTATCTACAGTACACCTTTCTTCTTAATAAACGCAGATATTACCAAAATGTCACTTAGCATGTTTTACACCAGACCCCTTCACTTCTAAGCTATTGGGGGGAAAATCACTTAGGTCAAAAAATGCAATTTTACATCAGGTAGTTTTCTTAAGTTTATTCTTTTGATATCAAACATTAAAGAGGAGCTATTAAAAGTGGTTAGAGCAATAATTTATTAACATTTATTATAGTTATAAATATTATAATACCTGTCACTGTTAGGGCCTCCCTGATGACGCAGTGGTAGCGTCGTGCCCTTGCAATCAAGGGGTCCCGGGTTCTATACCCCATGGAGGCACATAGTGGTTCAAATCCCACTTTAAACTGTAGGTCCAGTCCTAATTAGCCTTACTGTGCATAAAGTGGACTTCACCACTACTTTTAAAGCCGATTTCAGGGAGAGACATCTGAGTGGACTCGCGCTAGATAAAAGTAATTGTCTGCGTTTTTTACGAGTTTATAGAACGCCTGTGCTGCCAATTACGTAACTAATCCGATGTAGCCTGCACTCGTGGATTATTTTGACGTACCTAAACATATCCAAATTTACTGAAATCATATTCTAAACTAAGTAGTCTACTACGTGAAAATCGTGTTCAAATACGTGCATCAAAAATAAGTGTGTAGTTCGTTTACTTGTAGAATTATATCAAGTGAAAATATTATTTTATATGAATCCTTGTAAATTCAATGCAGCGTCAAAATCCAATGAAAAGGAAAAAAATAATTACATACTGCCACTTTTAAAGTATGAATCAACAGTTTATTATCGAACACACCGAGTTTTGTAATGAAATAAATGAACGTCACACCAGATACATCCGAATTGAAATGAAACAATAATTTTGAAACTTTTATTAAACTAACGTAATTCTCAGTTGTAACCTTCAACGTGTTCTGCTTATTGCTGACAATTATATATATATATATATATATATATATATATATATATATATATTATTGACAGCAATATATATATTATATATATAAATTATATGTAATAATGATTATACAGGACACCCGTTTTTCAGACTAAGGAATAAAAATCTGATAAATTTTGAATTTTGGCCCCGCAGGCCCCGCATTCACCTGTCTGCTTCCTTCTCTCGTCTTTAGTGACGTAGTTATTGCTTAATCATGCACATTATTGCATGTTGATATATCATTATCATCAGCATAACCTACGAACAAATACATGAGATTCCTCAAATAACTTGCATTGTGTTCCAAACATATTAGCTTCTTTTTTATTATGCTTCATTGATTTTGATTGAGTGCAAAGTTAGAGGGCTTTGAGACGAAAACGTAGGTATACTATAATACAACAATCTGAAAAAAAGTTCATCAACAAAATTATATGCAAACTTTTATTTGCATGTAGAGTTTGTCACAGTTTCTTTGTGTCGCTGAGGGTAATGATGATATTTACCATGGTTGATGAATTAAATAAATCGTAAATGAAAAAGCATATTATTGGTTATATACAGTACTTTTCACCGATTCAGTTTTCGCTATCACTTCTGGTTCACCCTGTATAGTCTGTACGATTTTTCATGAGCATTTTTTAAATTCCATACTCTTGTTTTCTTGAGCGTGCGAAAGATGACGTTACTCGCTTGACCAACATTCTTCCTGCTGGCGTAGCATCTTTTTTGCGAATATATAAAAATAAGGTTCTTAAACGGAGCAGAAGTTGTACTTGCGGGAAACGACACGTGCAGCTCACATGTGGCTGGCTTCCTGTTGCAACTGCGGATGGCCCAAGAACAAGGCATCGTGAGTCCTGAGTGCTGGGCATTTTTTGGGTTTCCTCTTCCACCAGCAGCTGCCTCCCGTGGCTATGCTCCATCTGCAGAGGGAATGTTTACGCGGGCGGATGACGAACTGGCTGCCGGTAGGATATGCAACGTAAAAGCTTCCGCAAACTTCACTCAGTTTATGACGTGAATGCTCATCTAGAAGAGCGCCTTCAGAATGGATTAATGTTACCAAATTCCATTTCTTTTTGGTTTGAAGCAGAAACGGTTCGACAGCCATTGCTCGTGATGATCGAAGAATGATTCAGTAAAAAAGTAAGCAAAAGTTCTTACAACCTTCATATTCGGTTTTCTTCACAAAAAAAATATAGAAAAGAAGCTGATTGCGAATTCCGAGTTAATTTTCTTACATCGTAACCGCCATGCCTAGTAACTGCAAAGTATTCTTGCGAAACTCTCTATAAGATCAGGGGTGCCAACAGGGGGAATTATGGCACCATAAATAACATAAAATTCAACATTTATATTTTTTCTAACATATATGTAAAAAAAATGCACTTAAAATGCACCACATTTAATCCATTAGATGGAAAAAAGAAATTATTTATGAAGAGGGGTGCCTACAGGTGGGTTTGTGGACGCTGTGGAGGCTGTGGACGCGTGCACCCAACTGGGGTGGGGGCGGGGGGATTGTTATGATGGAAATTTGAAGTGTACAACCATTGGACACAAGTTGAATTACTTTATCAATTAATATATAAATAGCAATTTGTAGACATAGACGTAGCAACATATCGTTGAGTGCTGGGCGAGAATGTAAGGCCCCAATTTGTCCTCTAAATGTGAAATCTCAATGTAAATAGATATAAAATGTTCAGGCGTATGTCAGCAAAGGTATTAAGCAATTTAAATACCGTATTTCTTCGAATTCCAGGCAAACCTTTTCCTCGGGTGTTTGATCTTCAAAATGTAGGTGCGCTTTGGATGTAACAAGGTACGTACAAGAAGAGGAAGGTATATATAACAATACTCCCCTCCAGACTATTAGAATAAATTCTGCAGCTGCCAGAATATCTTCACTATTGAATGGAAATCCGGTAGTAAGAACTTTTACCTTAAGTAAAACCAACTAACTAACTCTCTAGCATTCTTAAACCCGAAGGTTCATGGCTCCAGCAATACATGACTTCAATCTGAGCAAGATCTATATACTCTTTTCAATCGCTACCGATTTACTATAGGTCTATTTCAACGTTGTCCCTTCATCTTCGGCTTGGCCTTTCTACAGGTCTCTTACCATCAAGTTTCCCAACAAGAATCCTGTAAACTCCTCTTTCCTCTCCCATTTGTGCTACATGGCCTGCCCACCTAAGTCTTCTTGATTTAATTATTCTAATAATATCCGGACATGAATACAAATTGTAACATTCTCCACTCACCTGTCTCTTCATCCCTCTTAGGACCAAATATTTTCCTAACGATCTTATTTTCAAATACTCTCAATTTATGTTCCTCTTTCAATGTAAGGGACCAAGTTTCACACCCATATAATACTACAGGCAATATTAAACGAGAAGACAAAAGTTTATGAAGAGAGAAGTAACATGATTTCCTGAATTTTGCCTACTTTTTATTTCCTCTTTAATATGATTATCACTTGTTAGTATTACTCCTAACTACTTGAATTTGGAAACTGGTTCAAACTAGTTGTTATCAATAATTAGATTTTGATTATTACCTAACACTTGGTTTCGGCCTGTAAGCATATATTTAGTTTTCCCTTTGTTAACTTTCAAACTTATCTCTTTAGCAGTTTTGAAAATTATTTTAGCATTATTCTTAATTGTATTTATATCATCCCCTAATAAGTCTGCATCATCTGCATATGCTAAGAACTGAGTCACACCATTTAATTTTAGTCTTTCTTTAGTTTCTTTTACCTTCCTAACAGCATATTCTAAGGCAAAATTAAAGAGCAATGGAGATAATGCATCTCCTTGTTTTAACCCATCATGAATTGTAAATTTGTCAGACACATTAATACCCACACGAATTTTACTTTCTGTTTCGCTGGTGCATACTATTATCATACTAACAAGCTTCTTAGGTATTCCAAACTCTACTAATGTATTATATAATTTAACAGTAGTTTTGCCTGTAGTATTATATGGATGTGAAACTTGGTCCCTTACACTGAAAGAGGAACATAAATTGAGAGTATTTAAAAATAAGATCCTTAGGAAAATATTTGGACCTAAAAGGGATGAGGAGACAGGTGAGTGGAGAAGGTTACATAATTTAGAACTACATAATTTGTATTCATGTCCAGATATTATTAGAATGATTAAATCAAGAAGACTTAGGTGGGGCAGGCCATGTGGCACGAATGGGAGAGGAAAGAGGAGTTCACAAGATTCTTGTTGGAAAACCTGATGGTAAGAGACCTGTAGGAAGGCTAAGACGAAGATGGAGGGACAACGTTGAGTTGGACCTAAAGTAAATCGGTAGGGAAGGAAAAGAATATATAGATCTTGCTCAAGATAGGGACAGATGGAAGGCCTGGGTTGCTGCAGCCATGAACCTTCGGGTTTAAGAAGGCTATAGAGTTAATTAGTTAGTTAGTTAGTCTCTTTTGACCGAATCATATGTTTTTTTGAAATCAATGAATAGCTGATGGAGATTTTGATTATATTCCCACTTTTTTTCAAGTGTCTGTCTAATTTGAAAAATTTGATCTGTAGTTGATCTGTTACGTTTAAATCCACATTGATAATCACCTATAATTTCATTAGCATATGGGGTTAGTCTTGTTAAAAGAATGTTAGATAATATTTTATATGTTGTTGAGAGTAGAGAAATTCCACGGTAATTATTGCAGTTCATTTTATCACCTTTTTTAAACACAGGAACAATTATGGATTCTTTCCACTGTAGAGGGATTTCTTCTTTATTCCATATTAAACAAATTAATTTATGAATTTGACATATTAATGAATTTCCACCATATTTAATTAACTCAGCTGGTATTAAATCAATGCCAGGTGCTTTGTTATTCTTTAGCCTTTTAATAGCATCTTTAACTTCAGTCAGGTTAGATTCTGGAACTAAAGGTTCTGCTGTGTGCACTTTATTTACTTCTGATTTATCTCCTACATGAACATTTAAAAGGACATTAAAATAGTTCTTCCATCTATTTAGAATATCGCTTGGGTCAGCTAGAAAATCACCGCCTTTACTTTAGGTTGCCACCCCTTTCTAAGGTATACCTTTATATAAATCTCTGAAGTAGTGTAAACTTATTGTTTCAACGCAATACTTTGTAGGTATTCTCTTTTTTTACCAATTGAATATCACTTTTTGACATATTTTGACAATTTTTTGTCGATGTTTTAGCGTTTAGCATTGTTTTTAGTACAATTTTCACTGCAAAACTTTTTCCCCCACTCATACTTGGTAGGTATATCACGATCTTACGTGATACAACTTAACCTATCCATTTTATTCGTGCTAAACTACACGAGAGCCTTTTTGACCTAGTTTAGAGAGTAGGTGGGTTGGTACGTTCTGGCTGAATCCTTTGACCTACTTTTTATTTTACGACGTTTTACGCACTAAACTAACCTACAATGAGAGAAAAATGGACAGAAAAAGCTCTGGCATCACTTTTTAAGCTATTTTTTACCTCCTGCAAATTTTCCTCTTATGCTAACTCGTCCTTTGACCTATTTTTTATTTTACGACGTTTTACGGACTAAACTAACCTACAATGAGAGAAAAGTGGACAGAAGAGAAGCTCTGGCATCCCTTTTTAAGCTATTTTTTTTTACCTCCTGCAAATGTTTGCTCTTATGCTAACTCGTTCTTTGACCTACACTTTTGAAATGACTTACGACATTTTCCTATAAGTCTGCTGTCTCCTTTTACTGTAAAAGGTCCCTCAGTGTAATCTACCACGACCTTGTGCTCTCATCGTAATCTGCTACGATGTTTTTTTTTTAAAAAAAAAAAACTCATGTGTGTGATCTTCTGCGGTGTGTGTGTGTGTGTGTGTGTGTGATAATCAAAATTATTATTTTTGTTAAGGCCCTCAAAAAAAAATATAAAAAAAATTAATATCCCCAGCCATAGAGAGAGTTGGGGGGTGTGCGCGTGGTGCCCAACACAAAAAGTTCTATAATGGTCATGGCTATCAAAGCCATATGCCTCTGTAGAGAGTTTCATGAGTTATTATTATTATTATTTTTTATTTGCGCACCGAACTAACTTACATTGTATTTTATATAACCTTGTTGATTTTTTTTTTAGTATGTGGCAATTATTTTTTTTTTTTTTACGAATTATTTTTTAAAATTGTTCCGTGACCCTCTCGTTCTTCACGTCGTGGACGAAGGACTTCTCTGCGACCAGGATGACACTGCATAGAGTATCCTCGGGCAACGGACTGTTGAACTCGCACACGATCTTGATGTTGGTGCGATCGTTAACAACCACCTGCTTTCTCTTAGATGTGTTGATGACGGTCATGGGTCTCCGTGCTTTGAATTCGCTGGGCGTGTAATACATGTCCACGCTTCCCTCGGTCACGCGTTTGTAAGCCGTGTAAGCTTCGTAAAGTTTGAGGTAATCATCTTTGGTCATGTCGACCTCTGTTTGTCAAAAATTCGAGATATTTGCAATTTAACGCTGTGGACTTGGAAAATTTTCGATTGATGAAAAAAATTGGTTCCATGACGACCTATGTTTATTTTGGCATGGGTGGACAGAGGACACCGAGACTCGACCGACGTACTAAACCCGACCTCTCTACGACTATTCGTTCAAAAGTTACGAGTGATCAAAGTTTTTGGGAGGGGGTGGGCTAACTTCTTACACTTTGACCCCAGGACCACCAAAACTTGGCATACGTATTCTACATCTCCAAAATCGACAGGGGGCATCTAACGATGCCGTATGGAGGTGTTTTTCGATATATTTTTTCGATAACTCTTACCATTTTCGAGATATTTGCAAATTTAAGATTTTTTTACACAGGACTTGGAAAATTTTCGGAACATTTTTTTTTTTTGGTTCCATGACAACCTACGCCAATTTTGTTATGAGAGGACAGAGGACACCGAGACGATGCTAACGCAAGAAATCCCAGCTCTCTATGATCATTTTTTCGAAAGTTACGAGTGATCAAAAACATTTTTGGCAATTGGCCCACCCTTGACCTCCAAGAACCTCCGAAAACTTGGTACACGTACTCTGCATCACCAGAACTCGACAAGAGGGTCAACTAGAAGGATATTCGCGCTATCTCTTACGGTTTTCGAGACATTTTGCAATTTAACGCTGGACTTGGAAAATTTTCGACAGATGGGGGTCAAATTTGGTTCCATGACGACCTATGTTCATTTTGGTATGGGTGGACAGAGGACGCCGGGACTCGACCGACGCACTAAACCCGACCTCTCCACGACTATTTGTTCGGAAGTTACGAGTGATCAAAGTTTTGGGAGGTGGGCTAACTTCTTACCCCTTGGCCCCAGGACCACCAAAACTTGGTACACGTATTCTCCACCTCCAAAATCGACAGGGGGGTAGCTTCGCTACCGGGATGGGGGTGTTTTTCGATATATTTTTTCGATAACTCTTACCATTTTCGAGATATTTGCAATTTAAGATTTTTTTAACGCTGTGGACTTAGAAAATGTTCGATTGATGAAAAAAATTGGTTCTATGACAACCTATGTTTATTTTGGTATGGGAGGACAGAGGACACCGAGACTCGACCAACATACTAAACCCGACCTCTCTACGCGTACTCTACGTCACCAAAAAAAAATCTCCCCTTGTCGATAAGTCGTCACGTTGTAATCAAAGGGTCCCGGGTTCGATACCTACTGGATTCCGATTTTACTTTAAACTGTACGCCCAGTCCCCCGATTAACCTATCTGTGCATAGAGTAAACTTAAAAAGTCGGTCAATCATTGTCGTGATTAAGGATTAAAAAAGAGGGGCGGGTGAAGTCAGATTCAAAGAGAATGCCACGTGATCACTTTGATTCAATAGCTCCGTCTAGTTCGCTGCACTTTTTGACTGCACTCACGCGTCTAGTTGGTTACACGGTGCAACCTACCTCGTTGATTTGGTGTCACGTAGTGTATTTGGTGTCTGCACCACGTCCTGGAGAGGTGTAATATGTGGTGTGGTGTATGACCACGTGGTGAGTGCTTAACTAATCAAATGAACGTTTAAAGCAGCGGACAGGCATTTGTTGAATCTTCTGAATTTGAACACTGCTATTCGTCTACTTGGTTGAACGTCATTTCCTTTCACCAGCCTGACACCGGGATACACCTGCACTGCATCTAGTGTCAAAAAGTGCAGCGTACTAGACGAGGATATTTTTTTTGCTCTGTTGTAAATGAGATGCACGATGTTCTCTCGTAAGTTGTTAATATGAATTGATGTTACTGTGAAGAAACTGAAGGCAGAATAACGCCAACGCTATCTGAACTCGCCCAGTTAATTCAAGATAGTCGCGACAAACGTAAACGGGCTGTGCAGGACTTGGAAAATTTTTTCGATTGATGAAAATTTGGTTCTATGATGACCTATACTAAATTTTTGGTATGGGAGGACAGAGGATACCGAGACTCGACCAACACACTAAACCCCAGACCTCTCTACGGATACATGTTCGGAAGTTACGAGCGATTAAGAGTTTTGGGAGGGTGTGTGCAAACATCCCTTACCCTTGAACTCAGGACCACCAAACTTTGGCATACATACGCTACATCCCCAAAATCGACAAGGGGTGGTGTTTGGGGAGATTTTTCGATTTATTTTCGCGCAATCTCTCACCGTTTTCGAGTTATTTGCAATATTTAATGCTGGACTTGGAAAATTTTCGACAGAGGGGGGGGTTCAACCATGATAACCTATGTTTATTTCGTTAGGAGCCAATGCTAACGCATGTCTCTACGATGATCCTATCGAAAAAAAAATGACAATTGGCCCACCCTTGACCTCCAAATTTCGTACACGTACTCTACATCACCAAAATCGACAAGGGGGTCGACCCTATCTTCTGCACAACTCTGACGTGTACGTTCTGTTTCGCGAAGAGTCGACAACCTTCCACAGCTGTTTGCATTATATTACATCAGATATTACATTGCATGAGTGAGTTGGCTGTGTGTATAAAAGACTAGTTTCAGACATGGACACGAATATAACGCCATGATAATTAGCTGCTGTCCAAAGTTATTGCATAACTTAAAATATTTATATATAAAAAAGGATATTTATTGCACTATGCTTTCTAGCGAAGGTATTATTGTAAACGATATTGTTTGTAAATGTGGAAAGTTAGAAGCTCAGTCCCCGGCCTATCAATGATAAAAATTTCATCACGGACAGCAACCAACAGATATTTTGCGTGCACGTCACAAAAGCATTGTCATATGGACTGACGATTATTATTATTATTTTTTTTTTAAAAAAAAACAGACCTAGTTATGGATTATAACCTGTGCTGTCTTGCAATTGTTTTCGCTTATTTCAATATCAGCGAGCGTGATATGAAACATGCATGCGAAGAAGGGAGGGAGACCATAACAAATAATTCACACTTCGATTTCAATACTTTCGCTAGTCACGTTTCACCTCCTATCTAGAAGGATACTGGACGCTACTTTTTTTGAAGATGGCTAAAAGCGAGGGAAGGAGAGAAATGTTACCTTTTACCTTTTTGCCTGTGTGTGTGACGAAAATAGTTTTACATGCATATGGCTGTATCGTGATCTGCTTGAATCATCATCACGTCTGTGAGTTTTCAGTATTGCTGAATATATTTACATATCAACCAACGGTTATGAATTGCGTAGAAATTGGCTTTGTTAACGGTCCAGTGGCGAAGTTGGAAACGGAGAGCGGTCACATCAGATAGGTGCTCCTGGTATCTAAAGAAATGCCCCCTCTTACAGAAAAAAAAATGGAGTGTTAGAAAGGAAAGATGTTATACCCGAATGAACGGGGAGTCTCGAGCATCTTCCAATCCTCACTTTCGCGTTCAGCTAACGAGGAAAAAAAAGAAACTTTACATATGGGGGACGCAACAGCTGCTGTACGGTATTGTCCATGGATGTTAAAACTTTTTTTGTTTTTTCTGAATAGACAGACATATCAGTGTTGCAATCTCCAGATGAGACCGGAGCTTTTTTTTTTCTTTTTTTTTTTTTTTTTTGGACAAGGGGGATCAGATCAATGCATGGACTAAAACTTTTCTTCACATCAAAATAAAACAAAGGATTCTTTACTCCACTGCTTACTTATTATTGTAAAGAATGGGGTGCCGTTTCTTATTGTATAGTCTTCCAACAGCACACCTCGGGGCGTAAATTTCTGCTTCTTCATGTATGCAAAATGCACTTAACTTCTGTTGTGAAGCGAATTGAGAGTTTGTTTTGCTGCTGTGATTAAATACTAAACCAAAATCTTATTACATAACTTTGAAGTATATTTGTTAATACGATCTATATTATATCATCGCTATAGGTGGTCCATATTATGCGCAGAGAATTTTTTAAAAAATGTCTTGTTTCTCGAACCTGTGACCTGTAGATTTGCTTTTGCTGGCAACAGAAACAGAAAATGGCACCATGTTATTCTATACTGATACAGGTGTACTGTAATCATAACAATTTTCTAGTAACAAAACAACAACTATGTCGGAAAGAAATGGTGGGGGACTTGTCTGTGTGGGGTCTTATTAACTACTTCACATCTGTACCCGCACAACTCATCGACTACAAGGCAACAATGTTAGGAAGTGTGTGCATGGTCCCAAAAATACAAAATTTAAAATCACCAATGAGACATGAACTCCCTTCACTGGTGTGTATTTGAATATGCGAAAAATGAGGTACTTTGAATAACCACAAAAAAAGCTTGCAACGGTATAGAGAAGGGTCACAACTTCAAACTTTAGACGATTTTCGTTAATCTGCAAAGGCCCAGGGCGTACGGTAAATTGATTTTATTGAAAAGTATGCAGAAGCAGTGTTGGAAGCAGTTTGAAGACTGAAACGGCTATGGAAGGACACTTATTATAATGTTAATATTTCAGTATGTTTTCAGAATTGCTTTTCGATAATGTTCGGTACTTAATTTAATCAATTGTTAGACAAAACACACATTCGAATTCAAGGACGGAAAATATGAACAGCGAATGAATGCTTTAGAGTAGATGTGATATTTAAAGGAGGTGGCTCTTCCATGATCATTTTTTTTTTACTTTCTCAATTCAAACAAAAAATTCATGAATATTATTATCATTGAATGGTTGGTTAGGTGAACGGTTTACCTTGTCCCTCCGAACGAAAGATGGAATGTATACAAGCCTGTGCCTCCTAAGTTTATCGCGGCTATGAGGATGAATCGCGAAATGAAACGAACTGGAAACTTTCAATATTTTTTTTTAGAACATGCTTCGCTTAGGAGGTCAAATGACAAGTTGGATTGCTATCCTTTTTATAACTTGTTAATTTTATTACGAACGAAGAAAGAATGCATGGCACTTAATGCTGTAATGTTATTGATTAGATCATCGTTTATCTCGTCCGCATCGATTAATCTCCTTATGTTCTTCTTCTTCGTCTTGTCGTTTTCATATTACACCTCTCCAGGACGTGGTGCAGACACCAAATACACTACGTGACACCAAATCAACGAGGTAGGTTGCACCGTGTAACCAACTAGACGCGTGAGTGCAGTCAAAAAGTGCAGCGAACTAGACGGAGCTATTGAATCAAAGTGATCACGTGGCATTCTCTTTGAATCTGACTTCACCCGCCCCTCTTTTTTAATCCTTAATCACGACAATGATTGACCGACTTTTTAAGTTTACTCTATGCACAGATAGGTTAATCGGGGGACTGGGCGTACAGTTTAAAGTAAAATCGGAATCCAGTAGGTATCGAACCCGGGACCCTTTGATTACAACGTGACGACTTATCGACAAGGGGAGATTTTTTTTTTTGGTGACGTAGAGTACGCGTAGAGTAGAGAGGTCGGGTTTAGTATGTTGGTCGAGTCTCGGTGTCCTCTGTCCTCCCATACCAAAATAAACATAGGTTGTCATAGAACCAATTTTTTTCATCAATCGAACATTTTCTAAGTCCACAGCGTTAAAAAAATCTTAAATTGCAAATATCTCGAAAATGGTAAGAGTTATCGAAAAAATATATCGAAAAACACCCCCATCCCGGTAGCGAAGCTACCCCCCTGTCGATTTTGGAGGTGGAGAATACGTGTACCAAGTTTTGGTGGTCCTGGGGCCAAGGGGTAAGAAGTTAGCCCACCTCCCAAAACTTTGATCACTCGTAACTTCCGAACAAATAGTCGTGGAGAGGTCGGGTTTAGTGCGTCGGTCGAGTCCCGGCGTCCTCTGTCCACCCATACCAAAATGAACATAGGTCGTCATGGAACCAAATTTGACCCCCATCTGTCGAAAATTTTCCAAGTCCAGCGTTAAATTGCAAAATGTCTCGAAAACCGTAAGAGATAGCGCGAATATCCTTCTAGTTGACCCTCTTGTCGAGTTCTGGTGATGCAGAGTACGTGTACCAAGTTTTCGGAGGTTCTTGGAGGTCAAGGGTGGGCCAATTGCCAAAAATGTTTTTGATCACTCGTAACTTTCGAAAAAATGATCATAGAGAGCTGGGATTTCTTGCGTTAGCATCGTCTCGGTGTCCTCTGTCCTCTCATAACAAAATTGGCGTAGGTTGTCATGGAACCAAAAAAAAAAAAATGTTCCGAAAATTTTCCAAGTCCTGTGTAAAAAAATCTTAAATTTGCAAATATCTCGAAAATGGTAAGAGTTATCGAAAAAATATATCGAAAAACACCTCCATACGGCATCGTTAGATGCCCCCTGTCGATTTTGGAGATGTAGAATACGTATGCCAAGTTTTGGTGGTCCTGGGGTCAAAGTGTAAGAAGTTAGCCCACCCCCTCCCAAAAACTTTGATCACTCGTAACTTTTGAACGAATAGTCGTAGAGAGGTCGGGTTTAGTACGTCGGTCGAGTCTCGGTGTCCTCTGTCCACCCATGCCAAAATAAACATAGGTCGTCATGGAACCAATTTTTTTCATCAATCGAAAATTTTCCAAGTCCACAGCGTTAAATTGCAAATATCTCGAATTTTTGACAAACAGAGGTCGACATGACCAAAGATGATTACCTCAAACTTTACGAAGCTTACACGGCTTACAAACGCGTGACCGAGGGAAGCGTGGACATGTATTACACGCCCAGCGAATTCAAAGCACGGAGACCCATGACCGTCATCAACACATCTAAGAGAAAGCAGGTGGTTGTTAACGATCGCACCAACATCAAGATCGTGTGCGAGTTCAACAGTCCGTTGCCCGAGGATACTCTATGCAGTGTCATCCTGGTCGCAGAGAAGTCCTTCGTCCACGACGTGAAGAACGAGAGGGTCACGGAACAATTTTAAAAAATAATTCGTAAAAAAAAAAAAAATAATTGCCACATACTAAAAAAAAAATCAACAAGGTTATATAAAATACAATGTAAGTTAGTTCGGTGCGCAAATAAAAAATAATAATAATAATAACTCATGAAACTCTCTACAGAGGCATATGGCTTTGATAGCCATGACCATTATAGAACTTTTTGTGTTGGGCACCACGCGCACACCCCCCAACTCTCTCTATGGCTGGGGATATTAATTTTTTTTATATTTTTTTTGAGGGCCTTAACAAAAATAATAATTTTGATTATCACACACACACACACACACACACACACCGCAGAAGATCACACACATGAGTTTTTTTTTTAAAAAAAAAAAAACATCGTAGCAGATTACGCTGAGAGCACAAGGTCGTGGTAGATTACACTGAGGTACCTTTTACAGTAAGAGGAGACAGCAGACTTATAGGAAAATGTCGTAAGTCATTTCAAAAGTGTAGGTCAAAGAACGAGTTAGCATAAGAGCAAACATTTGCAGGAGGTAAAAAAAATAGCTTAAAAAGGGATGCCAGAGCTTCTCTTCTGTCCACTTTTCTCTCATTGTAGGTTAGTTTAGTGCGTAAAACGTCGTAAAATAAAAAGTAGGTCAAAGGATGCAGCCAGAACGTACCAACCCACCTACTCTCTAAACTAGGTCAAAAAGGCTCTCGTGTAGTTTAGCACGAATAAAATGGATAGGTTAAGTTGTATCACGTAAGATCGTGATATACCTACCAAGTATGAGTGGGGGAAAAAGTTTTACAGTGAAAATTGTACTAAAAACATTGCTAAACGCTAAAACATCGACAAAAAATTGTCAAAATATGTCAAAAAGTGATATTCAATTGGTAAAAAAAGAGAATACCTACAAAGTATTGCGTTGAAACAATAAGTTTACACTACTCTCTGATATTTTGGTTTTTGCTGTTTGTTTCAATTTCGTTAATTTTGCTTTTCAAGTAATCTCTCTTTTCACTACTAAACGTGCGGTTAACTTCTCGCTTTATTCTATTATAATTGTTTAGATATGTATCATCAAAGATATTTAACCGCCTAAGTTTAGCCTGATTTCTTATTTCTATTAGTTAATGACATTCGTTATCAAACCATTGCTTACTTTTTCTTGGTTTATGGTATCCTATACTTTCTTTAGCTGCTGATTCGATTGCATTACGTATGTGCTCCCAATTCTTATTTACGCCTGTTTCATTTATATTTTCATCATCATTTAAATCCTGTAAAACATCCAATCTATTTGATTTGGTAATCTTTCTTAATTCTTTCATCAGCAAATTTTCCTGTATTAAATTTTATAACTTTTAGATTTTGTTGCTTATGATTTATCACTGCGAGTCTTTCTCTTAATTTAGCAATTACTAAATAATGGTCACTAGCACAATCAGCACCTCTATGTGTACGAACGTCAATTATACTAGTATGCCTTCTCTTATCAATGAGAATATGATCTATCTGATTATGAGTTTTACCATCTGGAGAAGACCAGGTATATTTATGGATATCTTTATGTTTAAAAGTGGTACTTTTCACAATTAAATTCTTTGAGGTTGCAAAAGTAATAAATCTTATACCATGATCATTACTTAATTCAAGAAGACTTTCTTTACCAATCGTGGGTTTAAATGTTTCTTCTTTGCCAATCTGTGCATTACAGTCACCTTAAGTAAAAGTAGAATAGTATTCTTATTCGTGTCGGGCCGTCAGTTTTTGAATGTAGATCCATAGCTACTGTAACGATATTCAACAATAAACAATTACTAATGAATATTTAACATTGTTGTGCTCCAGATATAAAATTCTTAGGTAATATTTTTTCTAAGACAGCAATCTTCAGCAACAGTGTTAACTTTCGAATGTGTGCGTACTATCAAGTTACAAAAATATTGTGGGATTCCCAGAATTACATTGTTCAATGTATTAATAAGATCAATGCTTGTGTAGTGTGGCAACATGGCGCTATATAAATCGCCTCCAAAGTGCACAAAATAAAACATACCACTCCTTGAGAGCAGCAGGAAACATCACAATTTCTCAGAACTTGAAGCCTGAGCTGACTTGATGTGATGTAAGAGGGAGACGTTTATCACATATCTAATTTTACATTTCACCTGATTACCTTTGAAACGAAAGATCCTGCTGACTTCATCCTGTTATATAAATCATTTCTCTCGGCTTCAGAAAAGCAAACAGAAAGGGATATCAAGACAATTAGCTCGGCGTGGAGGACACTGTTCAACTGGGGACCTTCAAGTCGGGATTATTTTCTTTCGTCGCTCGCCCCTGAAATCATCCACTGCCCATTTCCGTGTAACACGGAATCCTTGGCAGTGCTTCGGACATAAAACTCCTTATGAATGCTAATGTTTGTTTGGGTTGTGCAACGCTATTTGTAGCCACGTTCAAGTCTAAGGGCGGACTCACGACGCCAAGTGCTTTGTAAAAATGTTTCGAAGGAAATATTTGAGCTGGAAACGTTTCTTCCGGAAGATTGGATTTGATTTAACCTAAGCCTAGGGCTGCTGCGCCATCTACTTAATGCTTATTCGACGTTTGGGTAGATGAAGCTCCATCATAACTTTCATCGGAAATAATCTTCTACTCAACGCAGGGCCATGAAATTAGTCGGGTGGCAGAAGTTCGCGCTGTTGCCACGTCAGATCACAACCCCGTGTGTTCGGAGGTTTAAGAGAATGAATGATCTCGTTGTAGAGTTGGTTTGCTTAATCCATGTGATACAAACTGACAGTATTTGCTCGAAACGTCAGGGATGACACAAAACTGCCCCGGTCTGACGCTCGAACTAAGCAACGCAGTCCGGTTGACGTTGCCACACAGTGTATGAATTAATAACATTAAACTATTAATCCAGTCACTTCTAAAATACAGCATGATCAAGTTTCCAATTTGTACAGCATCTTGTTAATTAATAAACTAACAACTTTAAATCAGTGCCAGACAGGGTATTTCATATTTAGCCACATGGAATGACTACTATATAAACAAACATCTATTGCTTCAAAAGACAAATACTTTTATTGAACCATTATTTACATTTAGGATTATTTGAAACTAACAAACATGTTTAGAAAACAATATTTTTAAATAATATGTATTTTGCCCCGTCTTGTCCTATAGGCGGGCTAAGACAGGTTCCTTTCATTTACCTTCCCCCAAAGTTTAATTTTAACACAGAAAATTCACAATAGTTAAGATAGTGGTAAAGTTCTGATAAGTACTTATTTCTCACATAAAACGCAAGATGAACAACTTCTTCATCCTCGGTGTCCATACCTGCGCAAGAGTTGTGTGTCCATCGAACACAAACGGAACAACGAACCCAAATAACAAGATTACAAAACTTGTTTGTAACCTACCATAACACTGAACTTTAATATTGATAGTTGCTTGTACCTGTCAATGTTACATCATTTTAACCAACGTTCCCTTATCTAATGAAGAGTAAGTAATATTGAAAAAAATAGAATACAAAAGTCTTGAGTATTCATATGTACTTTTGTAAGAAAGTTTAGCAATGTATACCCTCCATATATGAAAGTGTTTAATTAAGAAGTAACCCCATTAACTCACGGATTTCTTCCATGTGTATGAGATGTTTAAGAAACACAAATGAACATGCGGAACGTTCTTCGAATTGTAGATGGAAGGTCTAAATGGGAAACTTGGACTCATGATCAACTCATTGGAAATCGACGTTAGTATATGTTTGTCTTTTCACAAAATTAATCAAATCATCATTCATTCCCACCATCAATAAAATAACTACCATCCGTCGTAGCTGAATCTTTAGTGTAAGAACCCAGGTGCTGTAGGTTTGCATCGTGGGATGTTCTGTTCCTCCGTTATCTATTTTATGAATTCACCACTTATCCTCACGCAACTTAGTTAGATAGAAAAACACTTCAAATTAACAAAATTGCACGATGGTAAGTTAAAAATTACTAGAATCAGCCCTTTATGGGATAATGTAAATGTACTACATATAGTACTGCAACCTTAATAATCGGAGAAAAAGACACGACTTCTTCCTTCCCTTGTCAGTACTCCTTTTTACATATTCAACGTACTCATATTTTTCTTAAACTCACACGTGACAACCAATACATTGGTAAAGTTTGAAAAAGTTGAAGTCGACCATGATGTAGAAATATACTACTCAAGACCAGACCCACAGTTTATACAGAGATAGGAACTGCCCTGGGAGCTTCAATTACAAGATGATAAGATTAACCTCTACTTTTACGGGGAGACAGCCTGTAATGGGTACTTAGAACAACAGTACTAACTATAATACGAAATATAACTTTTACAATTAATTGTAGAATTTTTCCCCACCTCAGCATGGAATTGAGATTGGTTGTTTTCCAATCCTGTAACTTTGTGATACAGAGTCAGTCACCCTCGTGGGTCGATGCTACCAAGAGGAGAGGGAGTGATGTGTTGTTGATGCAGAAAGTTTACGAGTTCCATAATTATTCTCCCTGCACCCAGTATTTACGAACTGCACAGCAGCTGCGTCATCAATTAATGTCTGCATCGTTTGTTACCCAACGCCACAAGAAACACTCGTTGAGGTTAGACAAAGTTCATCCCTTGGGAAGGAATTCCCGGCGAAGAGGAAATACTTTCTCGGTTCACGACCCAAACCGAGCCTATAGGCCGAATCACACGGAACTGGATTCGCAGAAGGAATGCCCTAGTTGGCGCAGGACTGGCTACCTGTATGGAAATCATGTCCGCCGACTGGCTGCTTGACTGCTCTTGACGAATAGCCTATGTTCTAATTGCAACTGACTTTCTCTGCTAGATTCTGCGGAACAGCCAATCACAGCGAATATAATCTTTGAGTTTTGGAAAGGAAAGTTGTTGTTTTTTTGTCTGTTGTTTCCGAGTGTTCGTTGTTTTTGTTCGCTTTTAGATATTTATCCAAAGTCATGAGATTTCTACGTGAAAAATATGATTAGCCGATAATGAAAATCCTTATTACTACAAATGAATTTAATGTTTGACATATTTAGTTGAAGAAAATATATTTTTTTTATGAATCTTGAATATGCTCACGGATTTATTACCATATTTTTTTGGAGCCAATTTGTAGTCCGTACTTCTATTTCCATTTTAATTTATAAGAATTAATAGAGAAAGAAGAAACACGAATCCAGCATAAAAACCTGACCAGGCAAACAGAAAATGTACGCGCAAAACCTTGAATACTAAAAAATGTGTTGCGAACACAAGGATTGCATAGGTTACTATGGTCCCGCCGAAGTTGTGATTTGAAGTGTGGTGGAGGCAGTGATTCCTTTATATATATACACACACACACGTGTTGACAACATTGTGCTGCCATCTGGTGGACTTTTTGAGAATGTAAAGTCAAAGGCTACAAGTGGGGCAGATGGACAGGTTGCCGTTGGGGCAAACGGACATAGATGAATTGTATTGCATTTAACTATAGTTAGGTACTTTGTGATTGAGATACTAATATATATTTGACTCAGTAATGGAATGGCAAGTGTGAATTGTATAGAATGCATTTTGTACCCTTGAAATGTTTGTGTTTCCAATAAAATGTGCCCTTGTTACAGGATGGTGAGACATCGAGAACGAATAATGCTGTAAATGGGTTCAATGCTTATGGAATATATCCCGTTAATCCACAACGACTTCCTGGGCATGTCTTTGTTCTTGCAACTGTCCATGTTCAAGATGAGCTATCATCAGAGCCTACAGCAAGAGAAGAGGATGTGTCATCTCGTGGAAGTTTTGAGGAGCCAAACCCTTTGCCATCAACTTCTGGGACCTGCAGCAGGAAATGCAAAACTGGGCAATCACATGTATTGAGGGATCCTTCCTTCATCGCTTGACTCAAATACAATAAACTGAAAGCTACGGCAAAAAATCAAAGAAGTTTAAACGCACCACAAGTGATGAGTGCCGTAAATGCAAAGATGTGTACAATCAGGGTCAAAATTGGGTGCAGTGCTTAGAGTGTTCTCTCTGGTTCCATGTAAAGTGTGTTGCAAAGGGAAATGACCAATATTATGTGTGTTGTTATTGTGAGAGTGATAATAGTTCATAAATTATCACGTGTCTATCTGCCCCTATCAAATGTTCGTCTGCCCCGAACGTGCGGGGTAAACGGACACTGTCGCATCCGGGGATTGATCAGACTATTTTGAGACAGATGTTCATTTGCTTGCATACTATGTGCTATCATGTGTTAACTGAAGGTTCACACCTTTTATGCCAATAGTTATTTTCATTCTTCAATAAAATGTTTCACAGTTATTTTGAAAATTGTGCTTAGGGTGTCCGTTTGCCCCGTCCTTACCCTACGGTAAGAAGTATCGTGTGAGGTGAGAACTAGCTGCTGACAAAGTAGCACACAGCTAGTCCAAGTCCAACAGGAGATCTAGCCTCATGATTCAGGCATCTCGTGAATGTTAACAGTCGTTTGGGTAAAAGTCTGCTGGCATCTCTGGAAGGGGCCAATCCTTGAAGTGCCATTCTACTTTTTCATCGTTTCTTTTTCTCGCACTTTACTTTTCACCGACCGTTGAAATTATTGAGCTCTGATGTAAGCGAACGAGATGTTCGCGGTGAAAGGTTCACTGCGCATGCAGCCGTCCGTTTAGGAAGCGAGGGGTTAACTGGCTATTTAGGGAAACAACGTTCGGGATGCGTCGGGCATACGGAGGAAAACATTAGATGCTTTGGACAGAATCCAGACCACGACTTCTTATCAAAAAGATAAATAGGTTAGGTAGGTTAGGTTTTTCTACGATATATTTCAAATCTTTTCTTTCATCCGGGCATTCATTGCATAGCATAGCCAGATGCCGGGCACACCTTGTACTGCGCTCCGAAACGACCAATGTTGCCAGTACACCTCGTAATTTTAAGGGAAAAAACATACTTTTTTATTAATATGCCATAATTAAAAACATAAAATGTCTGAAATGCGCAAAATGGGTACAAATTCGTCGTTGTTTTTTTCAGTTTGATAAACACCCACAGGGATCATCAATAAACATTGAAAATTTTTGCAAGCGACTTCACAACTTTCTTTTATTCACTGTTTTACTTAAAAAGAACATTTGCGCCTTAGAACTATTTCCACACACATCATTGCATTAGACAGTTGACTACCACAAGTGATTGACAGGTCAAGATTAGCAAGAGTCTGGAACTACCTGTTTATCATTCCCCACCCGTCCTGCCTTTTTGGATATGGATGGATACCTCCTCCGCTTGTCTTCTTCTCTTCTCTATCTTCCTTGTTAAATCTTCTTCTTTTATTCCTCCTTCCTTTTTCTCATTCTTTCAAATTTCTCTAACACACTCTTCCATTCCTTGTTTATCTTGAGTCCTCCATTCCAATTCATGATGGCTTCTCATTTCTTTTCTATTTCTTTCGGCTCTTTCCATTTTCTCACTAGTTCTCTCTTCTCTTTTCCCATTCGCCTAGTCGAATCCCTTTCTACTTCATGTCCCGTTTCTCTACTGTGTTTGAATATGGCATTCCTGTCTCTCTTTAATCTCACATCATCCACGTGTTGCTTTAACCTGTCTTCCAGTCTCTTCTTCGTTTCTCCTATATATACACTTTCGCATAAGCAGAAGCCGCTACTGGACCTATCTATACTTGCAATGTTAGTGTGATTAGGTTGCTTGCCTGAAGTTAAAAAATAAATACATATTTCAAATTTATAAGCATTTTATGTTTAAAAAGTACTAAATAAGCACATATTTGGAATTATCATATCTAAAACCATGTGTAGACTAAAAAGTAAGTGTCATTTCAGTGAAAATATTAGAACATTTCGGGGCGCCTCTGTAAACTAACCACGGCCCACACTTTGGGAACCACGTACAAAGTGAAAATAAGATAATTGAGAATCGATACATTTCATACACAATATTCCTTTTTTCATGTTCTTGCAGTACGTATACAATAAACAAAACATCTTTTGAAACAGACAAATTAGGTGCTACCCAATTTATGCAAATGATCACGGGGAACTTTGAATGCCATTTATGGAGATCAATGGTTTTGAAAGTAAATTAAGTTTTTTCTCAAAAACCCGAGGAGATGAAGACTCCGTGTTTCCGTGGTTATGTACCTTTCAGCTTGATGTTGCCAAGGAATTAGTTAATTTACTTATTCGGCAAATTAGTCCCTTTCTTCTAGGCTCAGCTGCCCTGGTGATGTCATGCGCCATTGATTAGTGATTACAAAGCATCATTTAGCAACAATTACATTATGGGCGAAGCATGAAAGTTGTCGTAATTGCTTGCTCGCAATTTCATTCCATTTTGAAAATTGCTTCCTTCTCTGTATCTATTCCTGTTCATTTTTTGTGAACATTACAAAAGGGATGACTGCAGACAAAGCAGGCTCAGAAATTTGTCTACAAGCAGTGGCGGCTCCAGGATTAATCATCTAGGAGTGCTGAGGGGCTGCGGAATGAAATTTAGGGGGTGAAATGTTGAAAAGAAAGCACAAAACATACATGCATGCATTACATCAAATAAGAATCAACTTTTAGTACGTACACTTGTATGCAAGTATGCCAAAGAAACTGAAAACTTTAGCACATCACGGTACGACGCCAGGGTACCGGGTTCGAATCCTGGCCTGGACATATGTTTGTAAGTGTCAATTAAACAATTTCATCATATCATCACTCATCCCCATCTTCGCAAATTAGCCAAAAGTTGGACAAGAAGCGAAGTAAAATAAAGCAAATCATTCAATCAATCAATCAAAAAACGGAAAACTAGTATTGACTTGCTTGATTTCTGCTCGCTTTGAGTTTTGAGTTTTTGTCTAACATTCCTGTACAGTTTCCCTTCATCAATTTAATCATATCATCATTAATTTGCAAAAGTGGCAGAAAGGAGATGTAAAATAAACCAATTAAAGCGCAATCAATCAAATATGTGTGTGTAAGACAATAAACACAGTAGTTATGAGAAGGGTCTACTGAGGGGTACAGAAACAAATAGAAGATACTAAACAGAAAATGAAATTCATATTCACTATGCAGTTCTCAATTTAAATCTCGTTACCAATGGGGCAATAACCTCTTCTTTTCTGTATTCTTCAGGCTTTTCTTTTATCATTAACCGGCGATTCCCAGGTGACCTTGAAAAAATTGTACACTACTGGATAGGAATCAAATTATACCAACCGACACTTTCTCTTAGACTCCGGTTTGCAGATGATATAACGAAAAGTCACAGAAAAGTCAGTATTTGTAGTTGTAACAGTAATCGTATTATTAAGGCAAACTATTCTACAAAGACATTGGAGTACTTAATTAGCGTACGGGGATTTATTTCCCGAGGCGTTTCGTTCTAGAGTGAGCGGGATAAACAAAGAAAAGATTGCGCCATTACCACTTTGAACCCTTGTTTTTAAAGTTTTTCAAAGACAGGAATGTTAATTAGGGGGTAATAAGGAGGAGGTTTTTCATTTACCACTTTGCCGACACCCCGTGGCGGAGTGTTTGGGCTAAGATGCCAGGGGTGCTAGGTTCGAATCCCGACCTGGACATGGATGTTTGTGAGTGTTCATTCATGAATTTCATCATATGGTGAACCCAATGTTCGCAAATTAGCCACAAGTGGCACAAAAAGCGAATTAAAATAAAGGAAATCAATCAATCAAGCTTTTATTTACCACCGTATTTCCCCCCGAGTACTTTACTAATTTTGTTTGAAAATTTTTATTTTCTCAAATTTCGGAAGTTGTATAACAACTTCTATCTCACTTCCTGCGAAGTCCCAGTAGCGGCTCTGACGGTCATGCTCGTCATGCTCGGCATGATCTATTTTATAGGAAAATGAAACGTATTTGTGCTTATTAACATGGAAATATAAAATCCATACTGTGACATCCTTTTTGCCTTATTTTCTCTTCGAATTCTTCTTTTTCCTCAGGCGCACGGCACAGTCATGCTCCTCGTTAGAAGCAGTACTTGTGCAATGGGAACGTAGTCTGCTGCAGAAGCTCCCGTCGCATCGCGTTACGTGGGAAGTCATGCTATTCTCCTTAGGCAATACTTTTCTCTGATTGGTCGAGACTTTGACAGCATCTACGTTGGCACATGCATCACCACAGTGGTTAATATACTTTATGTGTCTGAGGACTGCGTTCTGCTAATTGGTGAGCATGACCATATTGATTTCTTTCCAGTCGCCACTGCGAACTCCTAGAGAGCTTTCAGTTAGTTTTCATGACAGTGCTTCTCAAACATTTTCACAGAGCTAAATGTGCCATCTCATGTTCTACAACGGAGAGATACAGATCTAGAAAGGCTTTATCGACATTGTCATTAAGCAAATAAAGGTTGGATGAGCTTAATGGCTAATGTGACCTATGGCTGTAGGCAGTAAATTTTTTTTGCGGGGGAGGGGGGCTGGTTCGATCATAATTGTGTCTATGGCGTCGCCATAAATTTGAATAATAGTAACAATAACAACAATTATACAATAATAATTAAAATTTCATAATAATGGGGGGCAAAGGCTAAATGGGATTTATCGACCTTGAGTCAAAAACCCTGATGAAACTGATCTACATCCAAACACCATAAGTTTGGTGCAGTGAATTTCGGCGAAATCCGAAGAGCTCATTTAGCCAAATCCACTCTCCTCACCTCCTCGTTCGGGCCCCCTGGGATCTTTCAAGATGCGAAAGAGAGAGTGGTGTAAGGAAAGCAACGGGAAGCTACCGCATATACATTTTCCCTAGAAAAACTGCAATCATGATGAGTCATTCCAAGGCAAAATATTCCGGACGTAAACTAGCCCCCCATTCGGATGTCCGGGAGGAGGATGTCTGGGAAGGACACATTATGACAAAGAACACTGATGGGGAAAAGAGAAGCAAACAGAAGGTAAAATTAAGGATTGGAACGTGGAATGCCAGGACCCTGTTACAGTCGGGAAAGCTAGAAAACGTAAAAGCAGAAATGAGAAGAAACAAAGTAGATGTTATACGAATATCAGAGGTGAGATGGGAACAAAATGGTGAAATAGTGAGTGAAGAGTTCAAGATGTTTTATTCTGGAGAGGATCAACAAGGAAACCGTGGTGTGGGAATAGTGCTAGGACCACGTGTGAGACATAAAGTTATAGCAGTGCGTTATGTGGATGACAGAATTGTTATGGTGAAACTTCAAGGAAAGAAGAAAGACTTAGCGTTAATTCAAGTGTATATGCCACATAGTGGCTAGTCAGAAGAAGTGGAGGAAAACTATGAGAAGATAGAAAACTTGATGAAAAAGAGAGAAAGGGATCATGCATTATCGTAATGGGTGATTGGAATGCTGTAAAGGAGAAAGGCAGGATGGAAGTACAGTAGGAAGATATGGATTAGGTGAGAGAAATGAGAGAGGGGAAAGCCTGGTAAATTTCTGTAAAAGAAACTCCCTAATTATTGGAAACACACTGTTCCAGCAACGTAAGAGAAGGAGATACACCTGGATATGTCCAAGAGATTGCAAAAGATACCAGATAGATTACATACTGGTACAAGAAAGATTTCGAAATTGTTTGAAAAATGCGAAGACATTGCCAGGATCTGACATTAATTAAGACCACATCTTGCTAATAGGAGAAATCAATCTTAGATTGAAGAAGATAACACAAAATCAGGTGAGCAAGAAACTCCACTTAGAGAAGCTAAGGGAAGAAGAAGAAAGACAAAATTTGCAGAAAATTTCCAAGAAAACTATACTAAGTTTAAAGCTAGTTGTAACAATAAGGTTGAGATGTGGGATGGAATAAAAATCTGCTTACAGAAGGCAGTGGATGAAACAATAATCTAAAGGGAAAGGAAAAGTGCAAAGAAACCATGGATTACTGAAAGTATGCTGGAAAAAATGGAGGAACGGAGAAAATGGAAGAATGTAAATACAGAAGACGGAAGAAATAATTACAGGATACTGAATAACCAGCTAAGAAGAGAAACTGACAGGGCAAAAGAACAATGGATGAAACAAAAATGTGAAGAAATTCAAGAACTGGAAAAAAGAGGATCGTGTATCGTGAAGTAAACTGCTTGGGCTTCCAAAAGAAGAAATCTAAAACAATGTGGATGATAGAAGACGAAGGAGGATGTAAAATCACAGACAAAGAAAGAATATCGAATGTGTGGGGAAAGTACGTTGAAGAGCTCTACCAGAAAGAATCGCCCAGGCAGTCTGAATGTAGAAAATGAAGACGACGTTCCTGATGATGAGAAAGGATACTATATCCTGAATGAAGAATTTTAGCAAGCACTCAAAGAAATGAAGAATGGGAAAGCAACGGCTACTGATGAAATTCCTGTTGAACTTATCAAATGCCTGGGAGATGGAAAAAGAGAAATACTGCACTTCTCCAATGAAATCTATGAGAAACGGGATTTGCCTCAAGATTTTACGGAGACTGTTTTGGTACCTCTTCAGAAGAAAAGCAATGCCAGAAAATGTTTTGAGTACAGGACAATTAGCTTGATATCTCACTCGGCAAAATTCTTGTAAGAATTCTGAACAGACGCCTATACTCGAAGGTCAGTGGCGAGTTAGAGGAAGAACAGTTTGTTTTCAGGAAAGGAAGAGGTACAAGGGATGCAATTGGTTTACTGAGGACCATTGGGGAAATATATTTAGAGAAAGGAAAGGAGGTGATTGTATTATTTGTAGACCTGGAGATAGCCTTTGATAGAGTGAATTGGGTTAAACTTTCAGAAATTCTGAAGAAAATTAGTGTAGATTGGAAAGAGATAAGACTTCTAAGCAACTTATACATGAACCAACGAGTTAAAGTGAGAACAGGAGACGAAATGACAGAAGGCTGTGAAAGAGGAGTACGGCAAGGATGCTGCCTATCGCCTACTTTCTTTAATATCTATTTAGAAGATATAGTGAAAAATTGTTTCCAGGGCACAGGAAGTGTCAAATTGGGAGGAAGAAAAACAAACTGCATAAGATTTGCTGATGACATGGCATTATTCGCTGAGGATGAAATAACCATAAATAGTATGTTAGAAGAGTTAAACAGCAGCTGTGAGCAGTATGGGATGATGATTAATATAAACAAGACAAAGGCAATGGTTATAGGACGGAAACCAAGGAATATTAGTGTGAGAGCAAACAGTGAAAGAGTCCAACAAGTGGATAGCTTCAAGTACCTCGGATGCACTATAAGCAGTGACATGAGCTGCAAGCAAGAAGTGAAAATGAGAATCGCAATAGCAAAAGAAGCTTTCAATAGAAGAAAAAATGTTTTTTGTGGACCCATAGACATAGGTCTAATGAAGAGATTAGTGAAATGTTTTGTGTGGAGTGTAGCATTATATGGTGCAGAAACCTGGACGTTGAGAAGAAATGAAGAGAAACGACTCGAAGCTTTTGAAATGTGGACATGACGAAAAATGGAGCATGTAAAATGGACGGATAAACGAAGCGGTACTGAAAAGAGTTGGTGGAAAAAGATCTATACTGGAGACCATCAAGAAGAGGAAAAGAAACTGGTTAAGACACTGTCTAAGAAGGAACTGCCTGCTAAGGGATGCCTTGGAGGGAATGGTTGAAGGAAGAAAAGTCCGTGGAAGAAAGAGATATCAGCTTATGGATGATATTAAATTAACTGGGTCGTATGCTATTACGAAGCGTAAGGCAGAGAATGGGGAGAGCTGGAGATTTCAGTGAAAAATCTGCCAATTAGGCAGAAAACAATGAATGAATGAATTGTTGTATCCTTGAGGGGGCTTACTCAATCCACCAGATGAATGAATATCCAGTACTGAAATGCACAATTATTATACTCTATTAAATTTTAGATACCTTCAAGAAAAAGCTGTAAAAGTTAGATGGAAATTTTAGTCATAAAGGTTTGGTTGTTTCACAAAAACTTAATTTTTGGAACTTTGAAAAGTGTGGAACCAGTTATTCTTTTTAAGAACTTAGCCTGGTAAATGGATTGTAACCTCAATCACGAACGTAATGCGCTATGAAACTGGAGATCCTAGGTTTGAACTCCTATCAAGGGAGATTTTCGACTTAATCGGACAGGGAATTTAAAAGTTGGAAAGGGAATTTTGGGACAACCACAAGGGAATTTTCAGTCTATATTCCTTGTGACGCAGGAACAACACTGGAAACAGGACAGCAGAAGTGAAAATGAAGAGGTCGCGGGTGGTCTGCGATTCCGAGAATAAATCCTGTTTCACTCAAGTTTCAGAATTCCAAATGTATGAAAATTCTAGCTCGTTTCAACATTGGCTCCTTGTATTTTTGTGATGCTTCGAAAGAAAAAATTGAAAATGAGTTATAGATTTTAGTTTCTGAACTTCCATTAATCCAACAACCATGATGTGACCATCTCCATTAGTGATTCTGAGAAACGGAATATCCATCCCATTTTCAAAGAGAGTAGACCTTCAGAAGTTAAGAAACACTTTTATGAGATCACAGAAGAGTATAAGCAGGATTGTTAAAGGTCCAGGAATTTTCAATAATATCAATTCCGGTCCGGCAGAGAAAGTCAGCAAGCGTAAATTTGTTCTGGACCGTAAAGAACCTTTCTATCTGTAAAGTATTTCAATTCGGTCCAGGAACCTTTTTTCAGGCTGAATTTAAATACGGTCCAGGATTTTTTTTTTGCTGATCAATTTAAATATGGTTCAGGAACCTTTCTTCCGGATCACTTTAAATAGGATCCAAGTTCCGTATTGAAATGAAACAATACACAACTTGGACAGAATTTAAATTTTGCGAGAAAAAATGTTCCGGTCCTGTTACGGAACTCAATAGAACCAATTAGAATGTATGGGTTACTGGATTTTTAACAATACCTGGGTTGTTAAAGGTCCAGGAATTGTAAATAAATTCAATTCAGAGAAAATCAGCAAGTGTGAATGGGTTCTAAAACGTGTAATGGTAGAGCCAGTACATGATCCTTTTCTTTATTGGATGTTTGTATATGTTCATTAATATTATTTTTATGCTTTGGTGAAGGTAATATTTGTTATTCAATTTCTAATGTAACCGGCTGTAGAGCTGGCCTACGTGTCTGGGAAGGCCAGTTCTTTTCAGAAGGCGGCTAGTTTAAAAACTTGTCCTTTCAAAAAGCGGATGGGTGAAAAAGAAGACATTTACTGTTGCTGTTCTAGAATCGCCTATATAAGGGATTCTATTGAGTAGCGGGGGTTGGCATTTTTTCGTGGCTTGGGCAAGAGGAGAGACCTTGGAAGTTCTCTCGATGCCGGTAGTGGCTGTGGCTAGTCTAAGAGGGCTAGCAGTCACGGGGTAACCATATTTAAATAGAGATAGTTCTGATGGTCTAGGCCAACGAACGAACCTCTATTCTACACACACACACACACACACACACACACACACACATATATATATCCTAATTAGGATCATGTGGAGAGTGTTGCCTTTGTAATTCATCTGTACATATTTAAGCAAGAAATAAATAATTTTCATATATATTTACCGGAACGTCTGGACTAACTAATTAAATAACTCTCTAGCCGTCATAAACCCGAAGGTTCATGGCTGCAGCAACACAGGCCTTCCATCTGTCCCTATCCTGAGCAAGATCTATATACTCTTTTTTCATCCCTACCGATTTCATTTAGGTCCATCTCAACGTTATCCCTCCATCTTCGTCTTGGTCATCCTACAGGTCTCTTACCATCAGGTTTCCCGACAAGAATCCTGTGAACTCCTCTTTCCTCTCACATTCGTGCCACATGGACTACCCACATAAGTCTTCTTGATTTAATCATTCTAATAATATCTAGACATGAATGCCAATTATGTAGTTCTAAATTATGTAACCTTCTCCACTCACCTGTCTCCTCATCCCTTTTAGGTCCAAAGATTTTCCTAAGGATCCTATTTTCAAATACTTTCAATTTATGTTCCTCTTTCAATGTAAGTGACCAAGTTTCACACCCACATAATATTACAGGCAAAATTACTCTTTTGTATATTTTAACTATTAGTTTATTAGATATTAAACGAGAAGACAAACGTTTATGTAGAGAAAAGTAACATGCATTTCCTGAATTAAGCCTACTTTTTATTTCCTCTTTAATATCATTTTCATTTGTTAATATTACTCCTAAGTATTTGAATTTGGAAACTGGTTCAAACGAGTTGTTATCAATAATTAGATTTTGATTATTACTTAACACTTGTTTTCGGCCTGTAAGCATATATTTAGTTTTCTCTTTGTTAACTTCCAAACCTATCTCTTTAGCAGTTTTGAAAAATATTTTAGCTAACTAACTAACTCCCTAGCCTTCTTAAACCCGAAGGTTCATGGCTGCAGCAACACAGGCCTTCCATCTGTCCCTATCTTGAGCAAGGTTTATATACTCTTTTCCATCCCTACCGATTTCCCTTAGGTCCATCTCGACGATGTCACTCCATCTTCGTCTTGGCCTTCCTACTGGTCTCTTACCATCAGGTTTCCCAACAAGAATCCTGTAAACTCCTCTTTCCTCTTCCATTCGTGCCACATGGCCTGCCCACCTAAGTCTTCTTGATTTAATTATTCTAATAATATCTGGACATGAATACAAATTATGTAGTTCTAAATTATGTAACCTTCTCCACTCACCTGTCTCCTCATCCCTTTTAGGTCCAAATATTTTCCTAAGGATCCTATTTTCAAATACTCTCAATTTGTGTTCCTCTTTCAATGTAAGGGACCAAGTTTCACATCCATATAATACTACAGGCAAAATTACTGTTTTTAGCATTATTCTTAATTGTATTTATATCATCCACTAATAAGTCTACATCATCTGCATATGCTAACAACTGAGTCACGCCATTTAATTTTAGTCCTTCGTTAGTTTCTTTTACCTTCCTTACATCATATTCTAAGGCAAAATTAAAGAGCAATGGTGATAATGCATCTCCTTGTTTTAACCCATCATGAATTGTAAATTTGTCAGACACATTAATACCCACACGAATTTTACTTTCTGTTTCACTGGTGCATACTATTATCATACTAACAAGCTTATTAACTATTCCAAACTAAACTAAATAATTTATCTCTTTTGACTGAATCGTATGCTTTTTTTAAATCGATGAATAGTTGATGGACATTTTGATTATATTCCCACTTTTTTCTCAAGTGTCTGTCTGACGAGGAAAATTTGATCTGTAGTTGATCTGTTACGTTTAAATCCACATTGATAATCACCTATAATTTCATTAGCATATGGGGTTAGTCTTGTTAAGAGAATGTTAGATAATATTTTATATGTTGTTGAGAGTAGAGAAATTCCACGGTGATTATTGCAGTTCATTTTATCACCTTTTTTATACACAGGAACAATTATGGATTCTTTCCACTGTTTAGGGATTTCTTCTTTATTCCATATTAAACAAACGTCTGGACTATCATTTATAAGAAAAATGAGAAAAGAACTGAGCTTCCCCTATATCCATGGTACAGAATAATAACAAGAAACTGTATGGTAGTTATTCTAAGAAGTGTTTTTATCGAATAAACCGTATTGTTAGTTTTTTTTTATTTTTTTGAATCTTATTCGCCTGTGGCAGTATCGGAACATGTAACTGGTAGAGCCAAGGTAGGTTACTGTCTAGCAGAAGGAAAAGGAGGAAAACAGCCGTAAAGGATATTTTTATGTTTAAAGCATTTTAATTCGGTCTAGGAACCGTTTCTCCGCATGAATTATATACGGTCCAAATATCTTTTTCAATGAAACAATATGCAATGTGTACCGAATTTTAATTGTTCGAGAAAGAAGGTTCCGGTTCTTCAGCGGAAGCCAATAGAACGAACCCATTAGAATTTATGGATTCTTGGACCTTTAAGAACACTGAGTATAAGTTCTCTAATAGTGAGCATTTTTTTGAGAATTATCTCATTTTATGCAGTATTAGATATTTCTAACACTCAAATTCACGAAAGTTTCATCTCACTTCATGACTTCGTTCAAATGATCTCAGTTCTAATCCCAAAGGTTCTCGTAGAACTACAGCTCTTTTCCAGTCTTACGGCGGTCGCCCTATATGCTGGCAAGGGGAATAGGGAGCAGGGAAGCACCCAATCCAACGCGATAAGAAACGCAGCAGCCTGTAGAACGAGGTGCGCGCATCACGTCCTCCCTTGACGTCGTAACTCTCGGCGCCACCCCTGTTGTCTGGTTCGTCTGCGGCGTATTCCCCGCTCCCCACTTCCATTGCCAGCACGAGGGCCGCCCATCGTAAGAGTAGACAAATGATATAACACATGATGAACTGATAGCAAAAGCAGAGGGATTGCAGAAATTATATGACACGTTCATAGATTGGTCCACGATTCACAGCTGAATTGTTACATCTTCAAACAGCTCTCAAGATAATTTATCTGCATGCGATTTTGCGAAACTTCTGTATGAGGAGTACGTACATTAACATAGATATACAGATTAATTGCCAATAATGCCAGATCAATGATCTGGCAATATTGGCAATAAATCACAGATAAGTGGTTTCATAAAAGTACTTGAATATGTGTAGTGTCAATGTGAGATTAGGAAAGAATATTTCTTAAAGAAATGGCAAGAAATTAGTTGATTCCTGTTTGGTTAGACGGTGCTGAGAAAATCTGTACTAAGGATCGGCCAGTGGCGTAACCACAGGGGGTGCCTCCACCCCCACCCCAGCCTTGGACGGAAATCGATTCTAGGTAGGGCAAGGCGGCGCAAACATTGACGGCCAAGTGTACCTGCAGGGGGCACAGAAGGGCAATTGCCCACCTCGATTTCAAATTTTATGCAAATAAAAATACATTTGGTAAAATGTTCTTGCTAGCATTGCTCGCAAAACCTGCTACTGCTAGTATTAACAAGTTCAAAGCCGTAGCTAGGGGGCGGCAGGAGTCGAGCCTGGGCGCCGAACGATCTAAATGAAAAAAGTTGTAAAAGATAGAATGCTATGACGCCCGGTGAAATTATTTGCGGCACAATTAAATAAATATTGTTTTATATGCTATATTCGCGGTTTGTGATTGTTTTCTGTAATTCATTTTAAATTAAGAGAGAGAGAAGTAAGACTTCTCGCAATTTATTTTGTCTTAAATGTATAAAGAATTGCCTTGAGGAAAAGTAAAGGGCACATTTCAGAGACAATTTATATATTTTTTGCTGTTGTTTTTTTATGGGATAGATGTATTGATTATGTAACGTATTTAAATAATATACGTTGTGTATATGTATGTATTAAAAAAGTATTTGAATACTTACACAATTTAGTTTTAGCATGTTACTTGTTACATAGCCTATGTATTTTCTTAGTTTGCGTCGCTCCATGTTGCATATGTGTAAAACATGTTATAAGTGAAAGTTACACATGTTATACGTAAAAAAAAAATTACATTCGGAATGTATTTATCATGCATTTCCCGTATTTCAAATATACAGTTTGTGTGCTAGTTCTCCATTATTAATGTGAAATTGAACGTTTCGAAAAAAAATGTTTCAAATCGTTTGTTCCAAAACAAATGCTTTAGCACGGACTTCTACCCCTTGTTTGATACTGCTGCTACTACTACTACTACTAATAATAATAATAATTATTATTATTATTATAACAATAACGTTAGTATTATTATTATTATTATTATTATTATTATTATTATTATTGGTATGTATGTATGTACTTGCCCCTTCCAGACAAAAAAATCGTCGTTGCGCCTCTGGGATCGGCTGTACCTTCGTCCGACGCTAGTGAAGTAGTTTTGATGTTATGATGTTACAAATTCTCAAAAATTACATCTGCTTAAAATGCGTTCTCTTGAGCATTAAAATGAATCTTCTTGTGGTTTGATGTCACTGGTGTCTACGTAGTCGCAATAGTATTGTGGCTACTGAAAAGCAGCGAAAGCTTTGGTATTTCGTTTCACAAATACATGCATTTTTTGTCGAACACACGCGCTCATGGGTGTTTCAGTGACTTTGATGAAACTTGCAGGATGGATGGAGACTGACTCAAGTACCAATATGAGCTAAGGAACTTGGGTCCGGAAGCGGATCATTAAGACATTATGAGCCAAAACTATTTAGGGGTTTCTTATGACAGTGGAATAAGACAACGGAAAGATGCTGCTTGTAGATTTAATGCAGACGTTACTACAGTGGCAGTCTACGACGGAAACGTTACAGTAATTGTTCAAATGGCGGCCCCAGCGTCGCAAGAAGCTCCACCGTATCCGCTTCGGAGTCGTTCTTGCCAACAGGTCCTCCTCACTCAAACGGAGCACCCCTTTGCATCCTCTTCAGGCAATAATCCTTGCCGGTTGTGATATCATCAGAATGACTCCAGGGATGTTACAGTATGCGATGCTATCGTACGTGCTTCGACGCTGGGGGCCACCATTTGAACAATTACTGTAACGTCTCCAGCGTAGACTGCTACGATACACTGTAGTAACGTCCGCATTAAATCTACAATCTGCATCTTTCAGATGTCTTATTCCACTGTCATAGGAAGCCCCCAAATAATTTTTCCTCATAACTTATTAATGGTGCATTTCAAGACCGGAGTTCCTTATCTCACATTGGTACTTGAGTCAGTTTCCATCCATCCTGCAAGTTTGAATCAAGGTCACGGAAACACCCTGTATAGGTAGATAAATACAGGTGGGCCTCTGGTAATATTTTGTGGGGGGGGGACGAATATTCGTAGATCCGGCACTGACTTTAACTTTCGACCTCTTCTTCGTATCTTTGAAAAAGTCTGACACGTTAACTAGAACAAACATAACGCTTTAACTAGAAATATATCCGTCACGATACAACTTGTGCTAAATAATTTTCCGAGTACGACATGATGATATCGTATCATTCTACAGAATGATGGGATAGAACCAACCACTCCCAATAGGTTAATGGAAGATTCACCATTCATCCTCGTTAATGATGAGACCACTTGTCCTCATGACAATTTGAATGCTTGGCTGCGAAAGGTACAACTGAAATAGAATACCTAAATATACTACTAGAAATAGCAAATAGTCACTCGTTCGATTTTGTGAACCTTTGAACTTGAATCATGCATGTTATGGTTAGGATAATTACCTGTCTCCACTTAGAAGAATGATGATGAATTTTAAGGAAACTAAGCTCTCTCTAGGCTTCGTAGGTAGTTCACCTAAGTCAGTCAGACTGCTCCTCCTCTCCTTTCCAAAGTTCTGTTGCCTGTCTCTAATCAAAACCAAAAATGAGTCCCTTCCCAGTCTGTCCGTCCCTCTCAATACCTCTCTCTGCAGACTTCCTATACGCTGATGAGTCAGTTTTTACCTTCCTACTCATGTAAGCTGCTTCTTGTTTACCTGATGTAAACCTTGCAGCCCCAATATATCAGGAAGTGGAAGTCTGCTTAACACGCGACTGTGCATAATTCAAATACCTGAGAGGACTGGACAGCTGATGTAAACAAGTGAATGAACTTAGGTGAAATTAACCTTAGAGAAAGTTAAAATTAAAATAAAGAATAATAATATGGATTGATATGATATCTTGAAAACAACTAAAGTGTTTGTTTCAGTGCGACTTGGAGGAAGCAGGAAGAGAAATTAGCAGGAATAAAACCGCTTATAAAAAATGCAAAATAAATAAAACAACTTACACTGTACAATAGTTAATTATTGAAAAACACAAACAGACTAGCTGAAACAAAGCAGAAATAATTCTTAACACAATACTGACGAAAGAAAGACAACGGCCGCTGATCTTCATATAGACATTCGCCAGTACATGAAAGCATATGGTGTTTCTCTTTCAGAGTAGAATCTATGCTTGTCGTGTTACTTCAGTATCTAACATTCCTCGCACAATATGGCGACTTAACTAGGGTTACCAGACGTTCCTTTTCCCCGCACATGTTCTCCTTTTCGGGGTCTAAAAATATCCCGGGCGGGTTTTCAGGAAAATGGGTTTGTCCTCTTTTTGGGTGGGGTTATAAACAACTGCTTCAAGATTCGTAAAAAAATTGTATATTTGTAAATATTTCCTAATATTGTTTCCTTGTTACATTTGAAAGTAAGAAAATGCAACACTCTCAGTTGCAAGCTCAAAGACAAGAAACTTTTCTTCCAACAAAGAAAAACAAAGTTGGACGTTTTGGTTTGGGTGTCTTCTGATGTCTCCCCGCGCGGTTTGAGGTTTTGATTTCAAAGCATTTGCGACATCTACCGCGGGTCGCAGCAAGCCGCAAGTTTCTAACAATACGTAAGAATATGCGAGACGCCGAGGCTTCCCGAGTTTCATGACATCAGAATTGAGCAACACACACAGCTATATATACAAATGTGTATGTGTATTATATATATACCGTATATATATTATATATATATATATATATATATATATATATATATATATATATATAAGTCGTAAAGTCATCAAGGACAAAATTAAAACAGCATTTTTGGTCAACCAATTTCATCTACGAGTACCCACACGGTCAACCCATAAAGTAAAGCTCGTTCACATTCCCGCTACAAGGCTCTCTCTCCTACAGAGTCTCTTTACTATAGGCTCTCCCACTTATATAATAACCTGCCTGTAAATATTGATATTTTCTTGTCAGAACGCAGTTTCCAACAATCGCTAAGGATATATGTGTAACATTTTATTTTCCTATGCCATCTTGAATTGTCTTGTTTTGTTGTTTTCGTTTTTGTTTTCTTGTTGCACAGTTTCAGTATAAAATGGTCTTTTAACACTGTATTTACTTTAAGTAAGTAAATAAAATAAATAAATAAATAAATATTTATATATGTATGTATGTATGAATGTATATATGTATGTATTTATGTATGTATGTATGTATATATATATATATATATATATATATATATATATATATATATAGTATTATTACAGTATTATTATTAATTACACACACGTATATTTTGTAACGCTTCTGCAAAATCTTTTCTGAAATCTAAAAATGTCCTTCTCTTTTAAAGTTTGTAATCTGGTAACCTAGGCATGACATAATATGACACTGTAAAAGTTAGTGTTTTCGCCTGAACAAAGTTTTTGAAAAAGGAGTGATGATAGGGGTGCGGAAGAAAATTAAGGGGTGCGCGAGCCCTTCGCATCCTCCTGGCGCTGCCTCTATCTACAAGGTCAGGTGATTGATTTTTTTAGCGCCACCCAGTCTGAGGATCTTCCGGGAAGGCATCGGCAGAGAGCGACATTTTCAATAATTAATGCAGGCGTCGCATTGTTCCTTCATAGATTAGATTAGTGGGGCATCAGGGAAAACAAGAGAGGCGAGGAGGTTTTCTCTGCTTGTTCCAAAATAGGATTTCCATGTTACGTATACTCTGATAACAGACAATGGATCAAATTAATTGGCCTTATCCATCTCGTTGGATTAGTCAATGGAATGGTTGACACAATCAATCCACTTCACCTATTTTGCTTCTACAATATCCCCAACACCAGAATAAGATTACCTCATTTGAACTGTCTGACACAATACTTTGAATCTTCCCCGATGGCGCAGTGATGACGTCGTTGCCTTGTAATCAAGGAGTACCGGGTTCGATACCCGGTGGAGGCACATAGTGGTTCGGGTCCAACTTTAAACTGTAGTCCCAATCCCGATTAGCCTTACTGTGCATAAAGTGGACTTAAAACTTCCAATCAATCAAATATTACTTTGAACCTATCTTGGATTCCCGTGTTATATTTTTATGGAACCATATCTACAATATTTCTTAAAGTCATCTCTCATTTGAAGGGCTCTGGTGTAAAATATGGTAAGTGACACTTTGGTAATTTTTGAGTTACAAAGTAAATTCAATTTTCGAGTGAAATTGCAATGTCATACAATTTGCATTGGATTCAGTGAAGCCTTCTGAAATTGGTAAACACAACACGAAAACAATTTATCTACAGTATAGGTTCTAATAATATTATTTCTTAAAGAACTCAGAAATTATCAAAATGTCACCATGTTTTACACCCGCGCCCTTCATTTACTTCGACACTCACAAGTGTCGCAACCGCCAAGAGAATAGCAGAAAATTATTTTCTTGATCGAGCTTATAGGTATTCTAACATGATAAATCTGTAATTATTTCCTTGTCTGTCTGGAAATAACAGTTGCGCGATATCTAAAATTATCTAGTAAGACTACCAGGTAATCTGTGTGTTGATGTCTTTTCCAAATGATTCCTGTTTTCAATTCTTTTTCTATTTTACCTCGATAAGCGTTTCTTTCCTCAGTCAGTCCAGTTAAAAGCCGGAATGATACTTTCAGAGAAGGCAACGTACGTTTCCTCCTATTCCTTATCCCTTCCTCTACATTGTCCTCCACCAGCCTCCGTGGCGGAGTGGTTAGCACAGCGTGCCAGGGGTCCCGCGTTTAAATCCCGGCCTGGGCATGGGACATCATCAATTTCATCATATCATCACTCATCCTCATCTTCGAGATTAGCCAAAAGTGGCACGAAAGCGAAATAAAATAAACCAAATCAATGAATACATCATAGTTACGGTAAGGTACAGTTGGATCTCACTTTAACTGTATCCCCAGTCTTGATTTAAGTGAATTTAAAACAAAACTCAAAGCTAATGATACAGTCACAGAGAGTTCTAGTTTGTAAAAATCTCATTTCATTTCTATGAAATAGCTACAACATGGAAGTGTACAGTGGCATGCATGACTATTACCAAGCAAATTATCCATCACCGTGTTCACGCACTTTATTTTGCCCAATGAGAGATTCAAAAGTTGAACTAGAATGACAAACAAGCTTTGGTAACATTTGCTCCAGAATTCGTAATAATATATTCCTCAAAAACACGTAAAATGTAAGAGAAAAATTAATGAAAGTAGCCATGGACAATTTGCCGACCAATACTTATGCATCCCACTGTACGTCATTGCAAGAAATAATAATAATAAAAAAATATTCTATGGATTTGCTTTGTTCTCTCGTCGTCACACCACATTTCTAATTTCTGTTCATAGTAAAGAAATAAATAATATATATCAAAATTCGTGTGCATTGAAATATATAATACGTGGGTTGGAAATTTAATAGTGGCAGCACTGCTGTATATACGCTATGAAACGGAACCAGTGCTTCTCACTTAAACCACATGTTAGTTTGATACTTAAGCTACCTACCTCCCAGTAAATGGACCCTTCCTTCCAATACTAGGCGCATGCGCAGTGACGAGAGGAATAGAATACCGTTGGAGTTGGCTGTCTAAAGTAGTGTAATCAGAACCCCACTAATGTGAAAGTTCTGGTGATTCTCGCCGTACTTCCAGGACAATGCGCAGTATTACTGTTCATTTTTGGAACATGACCTGCGATCTGCGTTGCGAAAGAAGAGGAGACACTTTCTGCTGAATCCTCCCATCATTTTGCAGAACAATGCTCGAGCGCATGTAGCGCAACCTGTGGCTGATTTGTTAGCTCGGTGGGGCTGGCAGATGCTCTTCCTGCCCCTGTGACCTTGATTAGATTCCTGTTCCAGAGATTCTTCAGGCAATAGACCGCTCCATTCGAACCATCAACAGAACAGGCGCTCCTACGACTTCCACATCGCTGGCAACGGTTGTACACAATACTGGTGACTACATTGAAAGGGTGTAAAAGTTTCACAGAGGTATCTCTTTTGTATCATTTCAAATTTCAAATTCAATTTCAAAAATTAAAAATTGTTACAAGGAAAGAACAAGGACAAGATTTTAAAAAATCAAGACAACACATATAAAAGAAAGAGAAAAAACACATTCACGCACACGCACACACACATACTAAACATTTTTGAGCAGGACATTCACGCACGGATGTTGAGATTGATGTACATGATTATGCTAGTTTTGTGAGGTACAATAGAACAATGCATACGTAAATATTACAATATAGTTGAAGATTTGTCAAGGATTGGATTGTAGTCTACAGGGTGTTCCAAAAGTCCCCTTACTCCCCCCCCCCCTTTTGAATTGTACATAAACCTGCAAAATGTTATTTTAACAGCATGCGTATGATGAGAGGATGATGGTATACCATTAAATCAGACCAATGATCACCATTTACTCCAGAGGATCTGTGTGCACAGTTATTTTTATGGCACAGTATTATTCGCCTCCAGGTGCGATGTGAAATCCTCCGTAACATGGCTGGCGTGAGGGAAACAAACGCACTGCGAACAGCTTCTTGAGATCCTCAGTTGTCTGATAACGATTATGAGCGACTTTCTGTTTGATGTGCCCCCATAGCGCATTATCACAAGATGTCAGATTTGGACTTCGGGGTGGCAATTTTAGAGGTGCTGGTAAATTGGCGATCCTTGTCCAATCCATTTGTCCTGAACACATCATTGAGGAATTCTCTTAAAATGGCCACCCCGAAATCCAGATCTGACATCTTATGTTACAGAGGATTTCACATCGCACCTGGAGGCGAATAATAAATGAAAATTGCGGTGTGCACACAGATCCTCTGGAGTAAATGGTGGTCATTGGTCTGATTTAATGGTATACCATCCTCTCATCATAAGCATGCTGTTAAAATAACATTTTGCAGGTTTGTCTACAATTCAAAGGGGGGGGGGGGGCAATGGGACTTTTGGTACACCTTGTATACTGTCTTGTTTAGTGTTACTCGTTGGAGCTTGAACAGAGATATTGCTCATCTAACAGAAAATTCTTTAGTTTATTCTTAAATTTGTTAGGACTGGGGAGGGAGGTAATGGAGGGCGGAAGTTCATTCCATGTTTTTGCCGCTGAAAGTGTAAAAGACGATTTGAAAATTTTCAGTTAGCGTTTAAAGAGTTCAAGTTTAGCTGTTCCTCTTCTTTTGTAGTTGTGTATTTCCCTTCTGGTTAGTTTCTCATTTGAGAATCATTAGTTGACACTATTAAATTTCCATCCCAGGTATTTATCATTTTATCATTGTAATTAACACTTGACAAGTGAACCAACAGATCTTAACGAATTATAAAACTAGCCTGCTTTGTATTAACATAATATCCACCAGAAAGTTTTCTGATTTTGACCACATCAACGCGCAACGTCCTGCATAATCTCGCATCCACTTTCCTTGTGGAGCTTCTCCTTTGGCTGCACCTTACACTGATTTGTTTAGATTGCAAAGATCACTGATATTTACGTTCACCCAGACGCCTCAATTTGTAAAGCAGCGGTCGCCCTCAAACACTCGTCTCATGTGTAGTACCTCGCGCTTAGAAATATGCAGAGAATAAACAAAAGGGCTCCAAAACAAAGGAGGTGTGTCAAATAGCTTAACCTGGGTTGACGTAGCATCTTGAAATAAAACCTTTCTTGCCCACTCTCTGAATTTTTGTATCATTTTATCTTTATCTCTGCCAGGAATGTTTAATCCCCTTAAAATAAAATGGGATTGAAATCATACTATACCATTTCTTAACTGTAAGAAGCAAACAAAATCATTCATGTCCATTGATGAATGATCCAGTCATCAAAACATTCCCTGCCAAAAAGGATGCAGCCGTGTGGATTAAAGGACACCATTTTGAAATTGACTAACTTTACCGATATGAGGCAACAGCAAGCTGTTCTCCACTTAAGTTTTCATGGCATAGTGCTGATATTTTACAAGTATTGAGGTGTTCACAAAGAACTTGTATGTACGTACGTAGATTATATTAAACTTGGCAATATAACTTTATTCAAGTGTTCGGTGTTAGAAGTTCGATAGCTCTTTTTGTTTAGGAGTTTGTGTTTTCTTAGAATGTACCGGGTGGCCAGAATTAAAGTTACCCAACTCAGAGCCCTCTGTAGCCTGTTTGAGGCATCGTAGAACTCTGAAATTTTGTGAATCCACTATGCAGACCACGGGGAAGATGATGGCAATAAAAAAGTTCACTTTTCCGCCACCAGGTTGAAATGTGGCGCTGTACTTCCATGATTGGTTGCAATAATGACGTAAACTGCTCCAATTGGTTATGTATTTGCCTTTACCTATCAATCTTGCAATAAACGAGAGATTATTTTCTCGCAACTTCCAGCCACTAACAAATGTCTTTCTAATTAATAACTCAGCTAAATCACTTAACGTGATTATTTGTACAACCCATCATGAAAGTACAGCGCCACATTTAAACCTGGTGGCGGAAAATTGAACATTTTTATCGCCATCCTCTTCCCCATGGTCTGCATAGTGTATTCACCAAATTTCAGAGTTCTACGATGCCTAAAACAGGCTACAGAGGGTTCTGAGTTGGGTAAGTTTCTACATTACGTACATGCGAGCGCTATCATAAGATCTAATCACCTAGATTAGAACCAAATTCTGAAGTGCCGCAAGGCAATAGTTTAGATTACTGAATGGTAACATGTACACATTTGCTTAAACCCTAATAAACCTTCTTCCCAAAATGAAATCATAAATTTGCCACTGAGTGGGCCTTTCCCCCAAAGCAAAAAGCTTAATTCGCACAGTGTATACTCGTGCAAGTTTTAAGATATTGATTGTACAATAAGAAACATTGTCTGGGTTCTGATCCTGTAATAATTATGTTTAGCAAATCATCTTGTAAATTTACCTGGTATTTCCAAATTTACTTTTGTGAATTCATTTAATGAGTTTTACCATGTTGAATATTTTATGGATTCCTTATAATTTCACTACAATACAAACTTTGCCCCCCTTAATCAGAGGGTCTGTGCACACCTATATTGCGTGTAGATAGTATAGATATACATGATTTACGCAGTATCTGCACCATTGTATATTCATCCATCTGGCTTCACATCTGATTTACTATCAATACCTCCGAAACTATAAATGTTAATTGATGCATTTAGTCTCATTGTAAACTATGCAAACTATCCACTATAGTCAGTAGAAAAATGTATCCTACTTCCTTGTCAATTGCCAAATTTTCCGACAATGTTTTCAAAATGTATCCATGCCTTACGGACTCTTGTCTAGAATTTTTAATACCACATGAACTTGGATTTTTTTAAAATACTTTGCTTTAAACAATGTCTGACTATCATGCGAGATACCCGGGTTCGATCCTCGGCGGGGAAGAACAGGGACTTTTTCAACCGGTTCAAGCAGTTTCGGCGCCCACCCAGCGTCGTAAAAAGCGGGTACCTGGAGGAAATTCTGGGGGGTAAAGGCGGCCAGGGACGTGGTGCTGATCACACCACCCCCAGCTCGGCCAAGATCAAGAATGGGGGGGGCTAACCCCACACCCCTTATACGACTTCATGGCGTGGTGCAAAGCACAGGGGAGTACTTTACATTTTTAAACAATGTCTCCTCAAAAGAAGACAATGAGGAATTCAAAAGTTCTGGGTTGGATTCCCGGTCAATTCGTGGGGGTATTTTAATTAGCTTGGAGTAACTATCTGTATTTGTAGCCATCGTTGATGCAATGTAACTTCATTTTTGACAGACGCATATTATAAGAATAAGTGTATTTATAAAAGGTATAATATAGAGGACAGGAACTAGAATACATACAAGATCCGCCCATAAAGAAACCGAACTTTAAAAAAAAAAAAAAAAAAAAAGAATCAAACCAAATAAGAAGGTATAATATTCTGGCAACACTGCAAAGAGCTATATCTAAACTTACCGTCAGTGCACGTTTCATCCTGTTACAGGCTGTCGACATCGGGGCAAGCGTGCATCAGATGCAGGTCGTGTGCAGGGGCCGTACAAAATACGCGCACCAAGATGGAATAACGTTACAGCATAAAGTTTTGTTACAAATTGGGTAAATCGATTACCGAAACGTTACAGATGATACGGCCATGTATGGTGATATGAAACCTAGTGTTTACAATATGACTCCGAAACAAAAAGACAGAGTACGCAATGGGAAGGACAGTTTTCGGCCGTAAAGAAAATAAGCACGGATGTCGAAATCGAAGACAAAGGTGCTGCAGATCGCATTTTTTGATTCTCAAGGACTGATCCACCATAAATTTGTCACCAAACAATCAATCAGTGGTATTACAAGGAAGTGCTTGGTCGACTCAGAAACAGGATGATGCGTGTTTGGAAGGACCTCTGCGATTCTGGCCAATGGTTTCTATTACATGATAATGTTTGTACAACAATACCTTGCTAAGCATTCAATGACAGTGATCAATCACCCTCCATATTCTCCGGACATATTCTCATGCTGATTTTTTCCTTCTTCCCAAGCGTAAGATGGCTATGAAAGAGCAAAGATTTGACGACGTCGCGGACATTAAATTAAATGTTACGCGTATTTTGCAAACACTTACTGTCAATGACTATCAACAGTGTTTCCAAGACCTGTACAAACTCTGGTCAAAGTGTATTGCCTCCTCTGCTGATTATTTTAAAGGTGATAAAGTCATTTGAAGATAATTACTTGTTTTCGTTCCTAAAAAAAATTTGGTTTTCTTTTTATGGGCGAACTTTGTATATATATCCAGATGTGGAGCCCTCTGTGCATAGATATGAGCATGAGCCTTTCAACTATAATATATTAACTTTGGATTTGTGGGCTCATATTTTCTTGTTGTCTTTGTTTTATGAGTTTTAGGTTGTATATACACTATAACCTGCCCGGTGAATTCGAAGTTTCGAAGTGCTTCGTTACGGACTAACGATATTTTGTCCTGGGGTGGTTCACTGACGACGTCAGTGGGATGATTTTGAGCATTCTAGATTAAATTACTTAGCAGAACGCCGGCGTTACGCGCAAGTTTTGGAAAGGGAGAGGGAGAAGTGGGGGGAGAGGAAAGTGAGGGCTCTTCAAGAGGCCATCCAGGGCCGGGATACGAGGAACTTGTGGCGGATTATTCGCAACCTGCAAGGGAGTCGGTATACAATAGGCAGTATCTCTGCACGGAGCTGGGAGGATCATTTTCTCAAGCTGCTGGAAGGGGAGGGGGGTCAGGGGCTATTCCAAACGAGGGCAGGTTCCTGGGTACTTTTGTTCCAATCCTTGACGAAAGTGTGTCGAGGCTGGAATATGATGCGGCTGTTCGCTCGCTGAAGACCGGCAAGGCGGCGGGTATCGATGGAATCGGACCAAATCTCGTGAAGGTGCTGAATTGTAACGAGCGATTGGCAGAAACGGGAAGGTCTCTGCTCGACAACATATTCTGTTTGGGATAGATTAGTGTATGTATTATTATTTGTGTTATCAATGTGTGACAATTTGTGTATCTTAAGTATTCATTATACTTGTCGCCACTAGGTGGCAGGACAGTGCAGACTCTGCTTCGGAGACTGTGCAGGGCGTGGTACATATCGGGAAATACCCGCACTGTACGAGAGAACAGCGAGAGACATTGCTACACGGTGGTCGACTCCATTCCAATGTAGTCCAGTGTCAGTGTACATTAAATAGTGTATAATCAGTCCAGTGTTTAAATAAGAACCGCAACATTTTATGGTCCTCCGGGCCGGATTAGTTTACCAATCTCTGTGAGATATGACGTGTTACGCATCAGAACAAACGTCTCAACTCGCCCGCCATGGAAAGAACGAGTGCTTTCGCGCGGTATCGAAGTGACTTTGTATGCAGTGTTCCAGTTACAGATGTGTACTGACATTCGTACTTACGTCAATATATGGTTGCATGTTATGTGCTCAATCGTAGAACTTTCTGTGTCACAGTACTTATTACGTATTACGTGTAATTTTCAATCACAACCGTTACGCGTGTGGTTTGAACAGACATTCCGTATTGTTATATCGTGCGTACGTCGAGTGTTTTGTTATAAGACCGAATTATACACGGTTGTATTCAGTGGACAATAAGTTATCTGCTACGATAACTCATCACGGGACTGAGTATCATAAATTTGGACAGTTTCAAGCCTCCACTACAGTATCCTGCTGTCGGCTGAAGTGACGTCATCGCCAACACCCAGGGAAGCTTCAGGTCAAGGTCAGTAGTTAGCTAGGCTCGCACCATATTTTGTTTACTCTTTCCTCACGTACTATTTCCTACACATCTTGCCCTCTTTCCTTCGCGATGGATGAAGAAGAGAAAAGAGTGTTGATACGCAAGAGAGCTGGATTTAGGGGCCAGTTAACACGAACACAAGCATTTGTTAATTCCTTTGAAGATACGGGGGAAGTTCAAGAAGTAAGGGTCCGTTTACAGAATTTAACACCTTTGTGGGAAAAATATGATGAAGTTTAAACACGTTTAGAAGTAGAAGATATAAACGAGAATCATGAACCTCACAGGGAGGATTTTGAAGAAGTTTACTACAAGGTACGGGGTAAAATGGAATCCATTATAGAGAAACATAAACAAGCACAAGCTGCACCTACAGATGGATCGGATGTTGTAAACAATGCTTCATCATTAGGCACCAAGCACATCAAATTACCCACGGTATCTTTACCCACGTTTCACGGTAATTATCAGGATTGGTTAGCATATTCAGATGCATTTCAGGCTATGGTTCACACAAATGACAATATTCCTAAAATACAGAAATTTCACTACTTGCGTTCATCATTGGAATCTGAAGCAAGAACACTTATAGATACTTTGCCCATGACTGATTCAAATTACGATATTGCATGGCAATTGTTAAAAGATAGGTATGAGAATAAACGACTGATAGCAGCAAGTCATGTCAATAACATCTTGCATGTGAACGCAATTAATAAGGAAAATGCCACAGAATTACGTCAGTTCATCAATGATGTCACCAGTAACTTAAATGCTCTTCGAGCCCTTGAATTACAAACACCGTTAGAAGATGTTATTTTGATACATCATTTTTTGGCTCAACTTGATTCTCACACAAGAAGGGAATGGGAATTAAGCCATACCGATCAGTCGTTCCCTACACTGAAGGAACTGTTCACCTTTCTAGAACAAAAATGTCAAGCTTTGGAATCAATGAAGTCTGTTCACGTAAACAAAAATGTTAATGAACACAAGGTTAGCCCTAAACAGAAACACATCCGTCAGTCAAATTCTTACCTGACAACTACAAATACGCAATGCTATTTCTGTAAATTAGCACATTCCTTATATTCATGCAAGTCTTTTGCAGGCGCAAGTCTGAAGCAGAAACAAGAGTGTGTGCGCAACAACAAACTTTGTTACAATTGCCTCAGATCGAATCATAATTTAAGAAACTGTACTTCAGGTAATTGTAGGCGCTGTGGATTGAAACACAATTCACTGTTGCATCCAGACGAAGGCGGTAAACGAGGAGGTCCTCTAAGGCAAGACCAACCAAGGAATGACTCACCAGACACGAGGAATGAAGCTGCAAGGACAACTTCAGTACAATCTTCATACTGCACATTTAAGAGTAAACCAAGATCACACGTTCTGCTATCAACAGCTTTAGTAGAAGTCATCGATTCTAGAGGACAGCCACATACATGTAGAGCTCTCCTGGACAGTGGGTCTCAGTCAAATTTCATCAAGGAAGATCTTGTTCAGAGACTACAGTTGCGAAAGCAGAAAAATCATATTCCAATCAGAGGAATCAATAATGTTTCATCGGAAGCCAAGCACAGTGTAGACATTCAGCTGCGCTCAAGAATGTCAGACTTCCAGACTTCACTTACTTGTCTGATACTCCCACGCATCACAGGGAACGTACCTTCTCAAGTTATTCATCATGAACATTGGAACCTACCAACCGACATTGAGTTAGCAGATCCAGATTTCTACAAACCAGAAGGGATAGATCTACTAATTGGATCGGAACTTTACTTGCACTTACTTCTTCCTGAAAGACAAACAAGAGATGAAAACTATCCAGTTCTTCAAAATACTGAATTAGGTTGGATTTTAGCTGGTCGGATGGAACAGCCTGTACAACCTAGTACACCCACAGTAGCATGTTTTGTACGCATGGAGGATAATTTGGATTCTCAATTACGGCGTTTTTTCGATTTGGAGGAAATGTACTCGAAACCAAAAACAGCTGAAGAAGTAACTTGTGAAAACCACTTCGATCAACACACCACCAGAGACGAAACAGGGCGTTTCATTGTTCGTCTCCCATTTCGATCAGATCATATAGAGCTAGGAAATTCATACAACCAGGCATTATTCAGATTACATCAGTTAGAGAAGAGGTTTCAACAACAACCAGAGTTGAAAGAGGAGTACGGCAGAATAATCGACGAGTATGAAATGTTGGGACACATGAAGCCAGTACAATCAGATCCAAATGAAGCTGATGACGTGTCATACTATTTACCACATCATCCAGTATTCAAACCTAGCAGCAGCAGCACGAAAACCAGAATTGTTTTTGATGCATCAGCAAAAACAACAAATAGAGTCTCATTAAACGATATACTGATGGTCGGTCCAACCACACATGCCGATCTTCAGTCTATAGCTCTTCGCTTCAGAACGCACAAGGTTGTATTTACGGCAGACGCCGAGAAGATGTTCAGACAAATCCTGATTCATCCAGATGACACTAAGTCTCAACGCATACTTTGGAGAAAATCTACAGATATGCCAGTACAAACGTTCGAGCTCACAAGAGTCACATTTGGTTTGGCATCATCACCATTTTTGGCGACCAAAACATTGCAGCAGTTAGCTGAAGAGGAAGCAACCAAGTTTCCGAATTCATCCAAAGTTTTACAACGAGATGTTTACGTTGATGACCTCCTCACTGGAGCTAACAGTATTGAAGAAGCTAGACAATTGCAAGGAGAACTAATCGATTTACTGAATTCAGCAGGATTCACTTTGAAGAAATGGTGTTCTAATCATCCAGAACTTCTTGAAGCAGTACCAGCTACTCATAGAGAAATGCAACTACCATTTCAGTTTGACAAGGGAGCAAACGTTACAGCTTTAGGCCTCACATGGGATCCAGTCACCGATAAATTGCAAGCAAATAACAAGGAGATAGTGTCATGTTATGAAGACAACATCACTAAACGACAAGTAGCCTCTATTGTCGCATCAATCTTTGATCCTTTGGGACTAGTGAGTCCAATAGTAATTTCTTACAAGATATTTCTACAACAATTATGGTTCTATAACATGGAATGGGACGATAAGTTACCAGATAAGCTCAACATGGAGTGGAAACGTTTGTCTCAACAGTTACCAAACATTAATCAGATACAAGTTAACAGATTTGTGCTAGTTCAAGGAAAAGTGGTTGACATTCAACTCCACGGATTTTCAGATGCATCGCAAGTTGCATATGGCTGTTGTTTGTATCTTAGATCAACAAATGAAAATGGTGAAACCACTGTACATTTACTTTGTTCACGTTCGCGCGTGGCACCTATAAGAAGGATCACTCTTCCTCGTCTTGAATTGTGCGCTGCTTTGTTGCTGGCGAAACTAACACACAAGGTGTTACAACTACTACAATTGGAAGTCAGTAGAGTCAATCTATGGACCGATTCGAAGATCGTACTGGCGTGGCTTGCATCACCTGCAAGACGATGGAAAACCTTTGTAGCGAATAGAGTTTCACAAATTCAAGAATGTACTAAGCCTCAGTACTGGAAACATGTAGTGTCAGCACAGAACCCCGCAGATTTAATCAGCAGAGGGACAAATGTAGACTCACTACACACCTCTCAAATGTGGTTTCATGGCCCTGATTGGCTATCACTTCCAGCAACAGCATGGCCTTCGAGTCCAACATCGTCAAGGGATGATGACTTCGAACTCGACGAACTTGAAGAACAAAGAACAACTACAGTAAGTCTAGTCACAAATGCACCAACAATAGAATTTATCAGCAGATTTTCGTCGTTATTGAAACTTCAAAGAGTGATTGCATATTGTTTGAGATTTCTACACAATGCGAAGAACAAACAAGAGAAACACATAGGATCATTGTCAGCAAGTGACTTAAGATCAGCGTTACATACTTGCATTAGAAGCATGCAACACGAAGTTTATGGCAAGGAAATAAGAGAATTGTCTTCTAACAGTCAGGTGTCAAAGGATAGTCAACTTTCAGACTTGCATCCTTTCCTAGATGACAAGCAAGTACTCAGAGTTGGAGGAAGACTTAGACACTCGCAGCTACCATATGATAGCAAACATCAAAGCATATTGCCACCAAAGCATCATTTAACTGAATTGATCATTCTTTCAGAACACCACAGGCTATTACATGCAGGACCGCAACTCCTTATATCTTCATTACGACAGGAGTACTGGATACCAAGAGCCAGACAAGTGGTCAGAGCTATTCTGCACAAGTGCCTCATTTGTTTCAAATTAAGAGCATCTATTTCCAACCAACTCATGGGACAATTACCACCATCCAGAATACAGTCCACTAGACCATTTCTAAACACTGGAGTTGATTACGCTGGACCAGTTATCATCAAGCCGTCAATCACCAGAAGCAAATCAAGGTTGAAAGCATATGTAGCAGTATTTGTATGCTTTGCCACCAAGGCTATACACCTAGAATTGGTCGGAGATCTCAGCACCAAGTCATTCATTGCTGCTTTGCGAAGATTTACGGCACGCAGAGGAAAATGTCTGAACTTGTACAGCGACAACGGAAGAAATTTCGTAGGTGCCAATCGTGAGTTACAAGACTTGAAGAATTTATTCCAATCATCAGACTTCAACAAGTCTTTAGAAGACCATGCAGCTCAGGAAGGATTCAAATGGCATTTTCTACCACCCAATAGCCCAAATATGGCTGGACTTTGTGAAGCAGGAGTGAAGTCCATGAAGCATCACCTGAGGAGAATCGTAGGGAACTCTGCTCTCACTTTCGAAGAACTTGAAACACTCTTAGTTCAAATTGAAGCCTGTCTTAACTCAAGGCCCCTCACAGTATTGTCACATGACCCTACAGATCCCAGTTTTATAACCCCTGGCCATTTCCTTATTGGTGCACCCCTAACTAGTTTTCCTGAGCCTAGTCTAACTAACATCAAAGAATCCAGTTTATCCAGATGGCAGAAATTGCAGCAGATGTACCAACAACTATGGGACCGTTGGTCAAAGGACTACTTGCATTCCCTGCAGCAGAGGACCAAGTGGAACACCCAAAAGAAGAATTTGGAACCAGGAACAGTGGTTTTAGTGAAGGAAGATCACCTACCTCCACTTACATGGAAACTTGCTATAGTTGAACAAGTGCATCCTGGTGCGGATGGACTAGTGCGTGTTGCAACTGTTCGCACTTCATCTTCAACCTATAAACGTCCAGTTAACAAACTAGTGCCTCTTCCAATAGATCATTAGTTGTACTTTTGTTGATCGACTCGATCAAGAGGGGGGACTATGTTTGGGATAGATTAGTGTATGTATTATTATTTGTGTTATCAATGTGTGACAATTTGTGTATCTTAAGTATTCATTATACTTGTCGCCACTAGGTGGCAGGACAGTGCAGACTCTGCTTCGGAGACTGTGCAGGGCGTGGTACATATCGGGAAATACCCGCACTGTACGAGAGAACAGCGAGAGACATTGCTACACGGTGGTCGACTCCATTCCAATGTAGTCCAGTGTCAGTGTACATTAAATAGTGTATAATCAGTCCAGTGTTTAAATAAGAACCGCAACATATTCAATAGTGGAACCTTCCCAAAAATATGGAAAACGAGCGTTATTTGTCCTCTTTACAAGGGGAAAGGGGATGTAAATGACACTAATAATTACAGAGGTATTTCTCTCCTGCCCGTGTTAGGGAAAGTATATTGTAGTATTCTGTACAACAGATTGAGAAAATGGGCCGATATTTTTGATAAACTGACCCCCCTGCAGGCTGGTTTCAGGTCCAATAATAGCACTATAGATAATGTTTTTGTCCTGAACACATTGATCCAAAGCAAGTTAAACGAGAAAAGGGGAAAATTATATTGTTGTTTTGTTGATTTTGAAAAGGCGTTTGACTCTATCAATAGGCAAATGCTGTGGGGGAAGTTATGGGACATGGGGGTATCGGCTAGAATGATTAATACGCTAATGAATATGTACAGAGGGGTCAAATTTTGTGTCAAATGTGGGCATCACGAGAGCACGGTAGGCGTCAAGCAGGGATGCATACTTTCACCTTTACTTTTCATTCTTTTTATTAATGACGTTGCTAGCTTCGTGGGAGAAGAAGGAGCTGAAACACCGGAGATAGTCGGGACACCGATACCAATCCTTCTCTATGCGGATGATCTCGTTTTAATATCAAACGAAGTACAGGGGTTACAGCGGGGATTGAACAGACTTAAACAATATTGCACAACATGGAAGTTGAAGGTAAATACACGAAAAACTAAAATAATGGCGTTCAAGAAAGGTTATGTTTTCGCAGCAAAGGAGCGGTGGACCTATGGGGATTCCGAGCTTGAAAGGGTCAAACGTTTCACCTATCTAGGCATCACGCTGAGTATGGCAGGGGAGTGGACAAAGCACATCGAAGGCAGAAAGGGAAAAGCTTGTTATGGGCTGGGCAAGGTAGAGCGACTGCAACGGAAAGTCCCTACAGTCAGTGTGAGATTGCTGGACCAAATTTATGAAGCAACGGTGAAAGCAACCCTATTTTACGGCGCGGAACTATGGGGGAGGGTAGGGGGGCGAGTAGCAAATCAGATACAAGCGCGGTTTTTAAAACAAATACTGGGAACCAGCACGAGTGCAAGCACGTGTGGCGTCCTGAGGGATATGGGAAAACATAGGGAGGATGTCGAAGCGAGGATGAGATGTTTCAAGTACTGGATGAAGCTGGAACAAGGGGCCGGAGACTCACTGAAAGAACAGTGTCTGCGAGTTCAGATTGAGGAAGGGTTCGCACGCCACTGGGCAAGTGGAATTAAGGACGACTTGTACAGAATGGGTCTGGGGGAACTGTGGGAAGAGGTGAGGGGCGGGAGGTGCGAAACTGGGATGTTGCAAATCATAAGGGAGAGGTTGGTGGACGGTAGCAGGCAAGACATCATGGCAGAATGTAGGGAGAAGGTAACGCTCGTCGCCGCACAACCGCCAGGGGTGTGGGTGGAATGGGGAAGAAAACGATATATTGATACGTGTACGTACCAGCAAAGACGTGGATTCGCCTGGTTCCTGCTAGGGGGGTGGAGGCAACACAAACTCAAGGGGCCGGACGGTCGTGCCATCTGCACGTTATGCGGAGGAGAGGAGACGAGGGCTCACATCCTACACGAGTGTGTTTGGTCGGCACCCCTCAGACAACGCAAATGGGGGGACAGTGCAAGGGACAGCATTGAGCAGACCATCCAGGCTATATGTAGGGAGGAGAGGAGTGGTATAACGAATGTAAATATCAAAGCCCTGGGCTCCTATTTTCATGCAGTTTGGAGGGAGCGCAGGAAACTGCTGCAAGGAGTCAGTGAAAGTGAAGGGTACGGAACAACAGGGGCTCAAGCATAGGTGAAGAGTGTAATGTAGTGTTGTGAAAATGAACAATCTCAAATGCAAGAAGAGGACCACATTGCTATTTATATATGTACATAGTATGTAATTATTTTCCAAATGTTTCTGTTTATAAATGTTTCTGAATGTATGATAAATGGGGTGCATGTTTAAGGTCGGGGTGTTTATGTAACAATATTGTAAGATACGCACAGCCGAAGGGCTCGTATCAATATCAATAAATATAATATCATATCATATCATATCATAAGAAAGGGTCCCGGGTTCGATACCCGGTGGAGGCACATAGTCGTTCGGATTCCACTTTAAACTGTAGGTCTAGTCCCGATTAACCTTACTGTGCATAAAGTGGACTTATAACACCAACTCAATCAATCAATCAATCACCTTCTGACCTGGACAGTCGTTCCTGTGGATCAATGGGAGGTGAGTGAGATGTACAATTAAAATTTGCTGAGTGAAATGTGTTTGGTTAGTTATGCAAGGCCCTCACTTATCGTTCGCTATCCAACGGAGGGTCGAGTATCTGAACGCTCAGCTATTTGACGGCCAAAGAAGCATTGCTCGACGAGCGCTGCTCACTTGCTCCCTGAATAAGCTTGAACCTTGCTCAGTACAGGTTTAAGCCACAGAATATATAATTTTTATGTTTCGATCTCGCGAGTGAAAGAGTAAGAAGAGAAAAATTGGCGAAGAAGTATTTGCGATAAACGATTTGCGATATAGCGTAATTACGGAGAATGTTCAGGTAACAGAAGGTAATAAAATTTTCCACTTTCTATAAATGTATTTAAATGAAAGTGTTGTTTTACCGAATATACACCGAAGTTTTGAGAAATTGTGCAAGGGTGTGAAACAGAACATTTCGACAGCTTTGTCCACATCAACCATTTACATAATTAACAGCATTTCAAAATCTCTGAAATGTTGTCCACTCGACGCAGCCATATTGATCACAGATTACTCAAAGGTGCTGATATTTTAGTCAATGAGCACACAGCGTCAAGAAATGATTTGTCTGCTCAAGGAGCGAAAATCTTGCTCAGCGAGCATCGCTCAGCTACACGACTCTCTCCAAGTTCCGAAAAGAGGCGAACATGGGACTTAAATGGCACTAAACTCCGTACCAGCTAACTGTAGACCAGGCGAACGAGAACAAGTCTCTGCGCGAGTAGTGACGCGAGACGGCTCCACCAATGAAGAGTGAGAGAAAGGCGATTGTATAATGGGCGACGGGAGTTACCCGCTCTCTCCGTAAGCGTTGCAAACTTTTTGAAAATGATAATACCGAACGCACATGGCAAACGGACCGTATTTTTGTCTCCAGGTCCGTACGATTGGTTAGATAAATATTAGGGATAAAACTGACAAGCCGTGCATTTAGCTTACGGACTAAAGTCTGGACCGTAAGTCCGTACATGCCATGAAATTTTCGTATATGTACGGCCAGGACCGTACAGTTGGCAATGCTGCGCTCCGACCACTCGATTTTCTTCCTCCTCCTCTGCCGATATGCGCGGCCCTGCTCTACAGGTAGCTGGGACTGGGTATAGACTACTTCATCGGGCGACCCCTCCCCTCCCCCTTGAGGCTGCTGTCCTCCTTCTCAGGTTCAAGAGTCGAACTGAACATCTTTGCTAGCTCCGAAATGATGGACACATATATACAAAATGAATAAGTCTTTTCCTGCTGATTTAATCTCACGTCTTGAGGTTCAAATTGCTCGAAACAAATTGATTGAATATGGTGGTGGACACTTTCAGTTGTTATATCTCTTAACTGGAGATCGTACATAAGTTCCGCAGGCAGAATGTCGCATCAGATTATTATTTTCATTTAATAATCTCAAATTCAGATTCTCATTTTGCCTGTTCTGTCAAATGTTTTGCTTTTGAAGGTTTAAAAAAAAACTCCGTGGTAAAATAGCTATTTGAGGGCAAGACAAGCGGCGACGCTTGGTCAGTGTATCGAGTCCTATAGCCGTTGTTTTCATACTTTCGAGAAGGGAGTTCGGTGTGGTGGTACATTTTGCGTATAGTAGTAGCACCGTCCAGTTCGGTGCACTTGTTCACTCTCTCTGCACTCGCGCGTCTAGTTGGTTACACGGTGCAACACCTACTCGTCTACTTCATTCATTTGGTGTCAAGTAGTGTGTTTTGTGTCTGCACCGTTTGCACCACGTTCTGGAGCGGTGTAATGTGTGGTGTATGGTCACGTGGTGCGAGCTAACTAATCAAATGACCATTTAAAGCAGCAGACAGGCGTTTGTTGAATATTTGGAACTTGAGCACCTCTATTCGTCTACTTGGTCGAATTTCATTTCCTTGCAGCAACCTGACACCTGGTGTCAAAAAGAGCAGCGAACTAGACGGAGCCACTGCACAGTTGCTACATTTACACGAAAGAGGAACTCATTTTTTGTCTAAAGAAATTCTATTACACTACTGATGCTACAACCCAGACCATTGGTTGGAGCATATTGTCTCTGTTGCACACACGCATATACACGAACGTATGTCGTAAGCTTGTGTGAGATTATATCATATTTTTGTCCACTTGTGTATTTTAGTCGTTTTATAAAGATAAGGTATATATATGGTATGAGAGTGTGTTTATAACGTTATGTACTCATAAAATGTTTATCAATATGCACTCTAATATTTTTTAAAAAAAATGTATAATTACTGTTTCAAATTAATCTAATTTCTTTCCATAATATAAAGATAACTGAGTGGGAAAAAAACCTCCGGAATTGTAAAAAAAGTAATAATAATTAATCAGCTCCTAATACTTACGATACAAAGATTCACCACAAATTCTACTTCCTCCGAAAATTCAAAAGTGGAGAAAGAGTTGAAGCAGCCCTCCGAAGAACGCCGTATGACACTTTGGGAATGTGCAGAGTTACCAGTAAAATCATGCTGCGGCCCTGCCTATACAGGCTACAAGCTGGCCAGTCATAAGATCGGATGTTGCCCAAAGATTGCTACTGTGTTTGCATATGGTTTTATGGTGTTTCTGCTGTAGTCCAGTAACATACAACAGGTTTTATCCGTTTTTCTCGCATTCACTGAAATGTGCCATACAGCGTTATTCGGTGGAATGCTTCAGCTAGTTAGTTAGTTAATTAGGTTGTTTTTATTTTTTTTGTCTGAGATACAGCATCTCAAGTGTGTCTTGATAAACTTCTGCCCTCAGTTTTCTTCCTGGAATATATCTCTTTAAAGCAATGGTTGACGGAAGACATTTTTCCCTGGATCAAAGTTTGTCGTTTGATGTTCGTATCACTGATCGAACACGGGACCGAGGCAAAAGCTTTTCTAAAGATCCCGTGTGAATTTAGTTATTAATAACAAACTAATCTAAGTTATAATCTAAGGATGCCAATAAAGGGGGTACAGACCCTCATGACCCCTGTTGTTACGCCCTCCTATTGAAATGGAATAAATTGATTTTATGGCTCGATAAGCATTATTTTGGGTAAATTGACATAAGCTGAGATAGAGATTCTATGCATTCAAAGTTTGTGTACCAGATTCTAGCTGTCCGATATTTTGAATGTGACATACTACTATTATAGGTGTACATAAGGTAGGAACGAAAGAAAGCTTCATTAACAATAAAATATAATATAGTTTCTACACCATGATATGTACATATGTAATGTTTAAGTAACATGCAACTTTCAACAAATTGAAAACAGATATTTATGCACAATGTAATTTGTGCTTAAACTTTTCTATTAAAGTGTATAAAATAATTTGCGTATTGAAACATATTTACATGGTACTCTCGTGTTTAACTATACATGATCAGTCTAGAAGCGCTGGTCGCCGTCGGCCGCCGCCGCGCACCCGTTGGGGTTCCTGCCCGTGCTCCCGTCGGAGGACTTTGCGACGCCGTTGGCCTTCACGGAGGTGTCCTTCGTCTTGGTCTTCTCTTGGTTGGTCTCCAGCTGCGACTTGCTTATCCCCACCTCCTCGGCGAGGTGGTTCTTGGAGAGCATCGCCCTCCACATCCGGGAGAAGCAGTTGCGGAAGTTCTCTGAGAGGACCCCGTAGAGGACGGGGTTCACCACGGTGTTGAGCAGGGCTATGACGAGGGTCCACAAGAAGTCGTGCGACCTGAGGAAGAACCTCAGATCCTCGTTGGGCCTGCTCCCGTCCAGGTAGATGAGAACCATCATGATGGTGATGGGCAGCCACATCAGGAGCACAACCACCACGTTGAGCAAGAGGACGCGGACCACGTGCAGGTGCTTGTGGAAGCGCACCTCCTCGTGCTGCGTGAGCGACCCTCTGGGCTGGGAGTTCTTCCTCCAGGTGATCCCCAGACCGAGGCCCACCAGCCCGCCGATGCTGAGCTCGCTGTCTCGTCTCTCGCTCTCAGGGGCGTCCTCGAGGAGGATGGAACCTGGAGCGGAGTTCACGACGCAAGGATTGGCCCACCTGTTCCTCGTGTTCAGCAACTTCTGGAATATCTTGTGGTAGTGGAAGATGAGGAGCGCCATGGGACAGATGCAGGCCACCAGCAGCACCGGCACTATGAAGCAGAGGGAGACGTGCACCGTGTCGCTGCGAGGGAACACCATGGTGCAGATGGTGGTGGAGCGTCCCTCCGACAAGAACACCTTCTGCTCCCTGAACCAGAACGCCACCGGTAGGAACAGGAGGCACGCCACCAGCCATATGGTGACCACGAGAGCCAGGGAGTGTCTCGCGGTGAGTCTGGTCCTGTATGGTGGCACCACGATGCATCTGTATCGGTCGACGCTTATTAACGTGAGGGTCCAAAGCAAGACGAAGCCACACACAAACTGCAAGAAAAAAGTAAACGATTTTACTATAAATACCAAAACAAAAAGTCTTCTTTTGCGATACTCTAAACACTGAAGAGCAATAACAACAGTTCTAAAAAATGTCTATCTTAATCACAATTTTACACAACAATCGTCAATATTAAATACACACACAAGTATCAAGGAAAGATCGAAATTAAGTTATCTCACCTGACAACGACAAATGTTGTAGGGAAAACACATAAATATGTTCACTATTAAGTTTAAAAAAATTATAATGGAAAATATTATGAAGAGGCATATAAAGGGTTTTCCAATAAGAACGATATGATTTTGAAATGAACTGGCAACTATGCTTCAAATGTTATAACTGTCACTAGTTGTCATTTGTTTTTAGTATACTGTGACAATTCATCATGGCTAAATACACGCTTCAAGAACGTTTGGTTATTCTCCAAAAAAAATATGAAAATATACGTTCTATTGAACTTGAAACGGATCATAATTTTGGGCAAAAAATTATCTTCTCAGATGAAGCTCATTTCTGGTTAAGTGGATATGTTAACAAACAAAATTGTCGTTTTTGGTGTGAAAACAATCCACAAGAAATTCCCGAGAAGCCCTTGCATCCGCAAAAGGTCACTGTATGGTGTGGTTTATGGCATAATGGCATCATCGGACCATTTGTTTTCCAAAACTAGATAGGAGATGCAGTTACAGTGACTGTTAGTTGGCCTCCAAGAAGTTGTGATTTAACTCCTTTAGGTTGCTTTTTGTGTGGTTATTTGAAATCTATAGTGTATGCAAACAGACCACAAACCCTTGATGCATTAAGATTGAAGATCGAACGCTGCATTTGTGACATTAAGCTCGAGTTATTGCTCAAAGTCATCGAAAATTGGGTTCATCGAATTCACTCGTGTGCACGAAGTCGAGGTGGACACTTAAATGATGTGTTATTCAAAACATAATGTAATAAACTATGCTTCAAAAGAATATAAGAAGTTTGGTTGTATCTGAAATAGTTATTATTTTATTTCATTGTAAAATCATAACGTTCTTATTGGAAAACCCTATACATTGCTTGAAACAAACTCTATTTTTGACTCAAGGGAAATGTATGGAAATGGAAAGAATTATTGTCTGCACGTTTGGTTATGTTACGTAATTTAATTCTTGATTAAGATATTACAAAACATTGCTTAACATTTTGTAACGTCTTAAGTTGTGAATTCTCTACAACCCTGAGTACTATGCAAGTGTTGAAGAGAGGCAAAGTCTATCAGCTTAACATATTTATTTTAAGGAAAATCCAATAATTAGAAGATTACAGTTCTCATCTAACTTAATATACTGTACATTGAACAAATGCTATTTAAAAAAAGGTGCAGATGGACGCATAATAACTCTACACATCCTGAGATAATTTGAAATTTACGTGCACATGTATTTCTATTTGCATTTCATTATTTTTCATAATTTTTCTGCGTACCGAAATGAATGGTGAACTGTGAATTCACAAAATCTATGAAGAAATAAAAACATAAAAGCATTCATGTCTTACTCGAGATTCGAACCTACGAAACCAGGTTTCTTAAATTCCCTTTCGCTTATTCAACTAAACTGCATATATTCTTCTGTGCTTTAATATTGATAGTGTTTTCCGTCATAATTGGTTTTATAATGAATAACAGCGAACCATCTAATTTTTATTACATGGGAGAAACCTAAGACAGTACAGTACCTCACTTAAGTAAGCAGCTTTTAAACAAGGAAAAATTCACCATACTAGATCATCCATCCTATTTACCAGATCTGGCTACTTGCCACTTTCCTTTCTTCCTTCGCGTGAAACCTGTATTCGTGAGGAACTCGTTTTGAATCAACTGGTGAGGTCCAGAAAAGAATGATATAGTGTCGGAAAGCACAGACGCAAAACATGTTTCTAAGTTATTTATTTGTCTCGCGATAAATGAAGTGTAGCGGCGTGCGGATGCAGAAGAGATCATGTTAATAGTATAATAGAAAGGTCTCTCATGCAAGAAATAACTTCTAGTTTAAATAGCCAATATCAGAGAGGAATAATATTTGTTTCTCTAACATTCTTCCACTTTTCGTTGATTTTTTAAAATTCCTCCACTTTCCATTTCGTTGTTTCTCTAACATTCTTCTACTTTTCATTTCGTTGTTTCTCTGACATTCTTCCACTTTTCATTTCGTTGTTTCTCTAACTTTCTTCCACTTTTTGTTGTCTCTCTAAAATATTTCCACTTTCCATTTCGTTGTTTCTCTGAAATTCTTCCACTCTCCACTTCGTTGTTTCTCTGATATTCTTCCAATTTTCATTTCGTTGTTTCTCTGACATTCTTCCACTTTTCATTTCGTTGTTTCTCTAACTTTCTTCCACTTTTCGTAGTCTCTCTAAAATATTTCCACTTTCCATTTCGTTGTTTCTCTGAAATTCTTCCACTCTCCAATTCGTTGTTTCTCTGATATTCTTCCAATTTTCATTTCGTTGTTTCTCTGACATTCTTCCACTTTTCATTTCGTTGTTTCTCTAACTTTCTTCCACTTTTCGTTGTCTCCCTAAAATATTTCCACTTTTCATTTCGTTGTTTCTCTGAAATTCTTCCACTCTCCACTTCGTTGTTTCTCTGATATTCTTCCAATTTTCATTTCGTTGTTTCTCTGACATTCTTCCAATTTTCATTTCGTTGTTTCTCTAACTTTCTTCCACTTTTCGTTGTCTCTCTAAAATATTTCCACTTTCCATTTCGTTGTTTCTCTGAAATTCTTCCACTCTCCACTTCGTTGTTTCTCTGATATTCTTCCAATTTTCATTTCGTTGTTTCTCTGACATTTTTCCACTCTTCATTTCGTTGTTTCTCTGACATTTTTCCACTTTTCATTTCATTGTTTCTCTAACATTCTTCCACTTTCCATTTAATTGATTTTCTAACATTCTTCCACTTTCCTTTTCGTTTTTTCCTCTTTGCCAGCGGCGATATTTTATGACGTCTCTCGAGGACGAAGCGTCTAGCAGCATTTATGAATGCGAACTATGATTTATCTTCATAGCTTTCGGGCGTCAACAGCGCACTCCACTAGACGTGGGCGAGCGGATATTAATAGACATTCCTTGGGAGTGGTTTGTTTTTATTGCTCCAGCATTACACATTCTGAGGCGTAGAAGAGGTTAAAGTTGTCTCCAGCAGAGGTTTAGCTGCTGGAGGTTCATTGACTGGAAAACTACATAAAGGTGCTCTCGTTTTTGAAGAAGGACTCATCGCAGGTTTCCGGCGATCAACAAACTTTTAGTGTTATGAGTGGCTGTTCACCTTCGACCTACTTAAGGAAAGCAAGCACATCTCAGATATCTTTGGATTCGAGGAGCAACAGAAAAATTAAGGAATGCTTTCTCGCTGCACTTATATACATATACAGGGTGACTCATAAGTAATAGCGCAAACTGACACAGTTGAAATTACACGATAATAGAAGCAAAAAAGTATGAGTAAAAATGGGTCTGCAAACTTTCAGTTTTCGAGATAATCACGAATGTGTGATTACAAACCGCCACTGACTTCATTGTTTGTAAACGTCGTCCTAGCTGGTAAAATGCTAATAATGTGTGCGAATTTTTGGTTACAAGCCGTCATTGATTGTATTTTGTAAACACCGAGTGCTTTACTCCTTGCGCGGTCCGAGGTTTGCTCTTTGTTTACAAAACAGAACATTTCCGAGAGGTGGCGTTGTAATCAAACAGGATGGAAACAATCAGTACAGAGAATTGTACATACTTGTGACCAATTCAGAAATTATCCGGGGGTGTTCGAAAGAATTCGAAACTCAATGCGGAATCGCGTACAGTATTGCATCCAGATGGAAGGACGACATTTTGAACACCTCCTTTAACAGGTACGAGTGTACAGGAATTGTAACGTAGAACATACGTACTTGTAAAGTAGTGCTGTATTCCTTGTTAAAGCAAGTAGAATGTTCAATAAAAGCAATGAGATCTCCTGATTTTTCATACTGTATTATTGGTATTTTACCAACTAGGACGACGTTTACAAACACTGTAGTCAGTGACGGCTTGTAACCACACATTCGCACACATTGTTAGCATTTTACCAACTAGGACGACGTTTACAAACAATGAAGTCAGTGGCGGCTTGTAATCACACATTCGCGATTATCTCGAAAACGGCTCGTTTGCAGACCCATGTTTACTGAGACTTTTTTGCTTCTATTATCGTGTACTTTCACCTGTGTCAGTTTGCGCTACTACTTTTGAAGCATCCTGTATACAGGGTGTAATTTTAATGGGGCCCACAGACCACAGAAACGTATAGAGGACATCAATACAGACAACTTTTCTCGTTGGTGCGTTGTTTCGGCGCTACTGTCGTTCAAAAAAGCCCGTTTTTCCGCCTGAATGCTGGCAACCACACACATTTGATTGCATTTGAGACGTCATTTCCTGTCGTGAAGCGAGGCGTTCCAGGGTTGCCAGGAACACAAATATTCTGTAAAAAATGGCATAGCTACAATCAACCATATTATCTACCGTAAAACAAGGCGAGAAAACATGTTCTCTAACCCAACAGGAAGTGAACAAACGATACGAAAAATGGTAGAAAAAAAAGGAATTCAAATGGAAGTGGTAATATCGAATTTTGTCTCAGCCTACATGTCAAATATTTGCAAATCTCGTTGCCAAGTTGGCATCTACAGTTTAGTATATCCACGTCTTCCTTCTGATACTCGTCTGTGATACTGAACATAATCAGGTTGTTACTGTGGTTATACGTGTTTTAGCCATAATGTAACAACGTCAACCTCGGATACTTCTGTTATCAGCACAGTAATACCACAACGCATGTATCAGGACAAATAGGTATACCAACCTGTAGATATCAACCTAGTAACGAGATTTGTAAATACTTGACATGTAGCTGGGTGATGGTGATATTTGATATGTAGGCTGAAACAAAATCCGATATTGTCACTTCATTTGAATGCGTAATTTTCTACCCTTATTCGTATAGTTGGTTCAATTCTCCCTTTCCCTGGGATGACTGTCGGTCTTCTGACTTGTAGGTCGTGTTACCCTAGATGTTCTGTGTACTGGGCGCGTTCCTATCTTCGCATTACAGCTCATAATGTGGTTGGTAGTCTCACTTTTCCGAAAATTTGTGTGTTCCTTGCAACACTGCCGTGCACTGTTTCGCCACAGGGAATGACGTTACAGATGTGTTCAAATGTTGTGTTGGGTTGCCAGCATACAGGCGGCAGAACGGGCTTTTCTGAACAACTGTAGCGCCGAAACGACGCTCCAACGAGAAAAATGTTACTGAGAAAAGTTGTTTGTTGTGATGTCCTCTATACATTTCTGTGGTCCGTGGGCGCCATTAAAATGACAACCTGTATATACGTGGGCATAAAAAATCGGGTTCAAATTTTCACTGAAAGTTTTGAAGAATGGAAATTGGAAATAAGAAATGTTTAATCAGAGCAAATGCAAATTGAATGTAATTTTAAATACAAACAAGAGGAAGTGAGCTGCGTTGTAGATGAAAATTCTACAAAAATTAAAGTCCCTGGAAATACTAGAAATGTAGTTGTTCGAGAATAGTTAAAGGAATGGAAAACAGAAAATAGTACTACACAAGATCTAGTCATTTTATTTAGAGTAGCGTTGAATTGTTATAGGAATGGAATGTTTCGGAAAAGAAATAGGGTTAGGGGCCTCTCCCATGAAGCAACGCAGTGGTAACGTGGCCTTGTATTAAAAGGGTACCTGGTGCGATACCCGGTGGAGGAACACTGCACGATGGCTCGGATCACATTTGAAACGGTAGATCTAGTCCCAATTAGACTATCTGTGCATAAAGTGACTTAAAATAAAAATTCAAACAAAACCAATTGAACCATAACTCACATCATTAACTGCTCTCTAACTCAATGGGTATTTCCCGAAGATTGGAAAAAGGCCGTAGTGACACGCATACCGAAAACCACTGTTTCCCTTTATGTTAAAGATCTAAGACCAATAAGCGTACTACTAATTATATCTAAAGTATTAGAACGCATACTGAAAGAACAATTAGTAGACCATCTGATGTTGCATGACAACTATTCTCCACATCAATCAGGCTTCAGCAAACAGCACAGTGCAGTAACTACTTTAGTTAGCGTTGTTGATGACATAGCCAAGAGGATGGGTAATGGTAAAATGTTGTTCCAGGTACTCCTTAATTTCACCAAGGCATTTAACTCCATAAAACCACAACCTCTTGCCAGAGAAATTGAAATCTATCGGTATAAATGATAGAGAATTGTTATGGTTTCAGTCTTATCTAACGAACAGGCAACAATGTGTAAAATTAGTACATGAATAAGTCGTGCATACCTAAATGGCTTGATATGAAACAAGGAGTACCGCAAGGAAGTATTCTAGGACCTATCCTCTTCTCCCTATACATAAAAGATTTTAATGATGCACTAAAACACTGCAAATACCACCAGTATGCGGATGACACACAAATATATATATAAGCATAAGATTTATACTGAATGTCAAAAGAAGAGAACATATTTCCCCGTACTTACAGGAACTAAATAGGTTAAACGTTAAAAATAGGAGAATATTTTTGGCATTGTCGTTATTGTACAGGATTCTGAACAATAAGGAACCGAAATATTTATATAATCAAATATCTCCGTACAAGAAGAAGAGGAAACACATTAACCTTCGTCAAAAACCACAATTCACGATCCACACACACAGAACAACACTCTATGGAAATTTCTTCATGGTCACTGAAATAAAATAATGGAATGAACTCCCCCCGCCACTGACCTTAGGGGAGCTCCACCCTGCAGTACACACAAAAAACCTAAGGAAGCATCTACTGTCCAAACAATAGTGCCTGGCTTTGTCTTTTCTATAATGAATGGGAATGAGGTATTGGTTTAAATTTAGTTTTGTCTCTGTAATAATTGTACTCTAATTGTGGTATTAGATTTAACTCTGTACCTTCAGTACATTAATTGTTTATATATGAATGTTTTATTTTTATTTTTCTACTGCAACAGTGATTTTCAAGAAGTGTGAAGTGTCAATTGCAGTATGTATTTCACAAGGGTTTGTTGAAAGAACGGCCCGCGATAAAGGCGATTTTATTATTATTATTATTATTATTATTATTATTATTATTATTATTATTATTATTATTATTATTATATTATCATAGGGAGAGGAAGGGGCATAGATTCTTCACGCAAGAGTGTTTTGATTTGATTTGATTTTTTTTTTAAATTTGATTTTCGGCCACTTTCGGCTACTTGCGAAGATGAGAGTGACTGATGACATGATGAAAATGATTGTTATTGTTGATTTGGTGTTTTAGGTCTACTTTATGCACAGTAAGGCTAATCGGGACTGGACCTACAGTTTAAAGTGGGATCCGAACCACAATGTGCCTCCACCGGGTATCGAACCCGGGACGACGCTACCACTGCGTCATCGGGGAGGCCATGATGAAAATAATGAATGAAAACTAACATTGAACACCCATCCCCAGGCTGGGATTCAAACCCGGAGCCATTTGCGCTGTGATAACCACCCAACCATTCATCGATTTTAAAGAACTTAAAGAGCTTTTCACTTTGATGTTAGGAGTAGTACACGTCAACAATGTATTCCACTATCAGTATTAATTTTTGAAGGGCTTGCCTGTAAGATATTTTAAAACATGTGTGCTGTAACCTCTGATGTCAACCAATTTGAATAGTTCATTATTACCAATTTCAAGAAGGATAAAATTCACTCTTTGGGAAGTTTGATTACCTGCACTTACGACCAGTGTCATTTTGTACCTGTACCTGCCTGCATTGTACTCCTGATTATTATAGGGATCCACTACAACATTGTCACTCAGTGAAATTAGAGGATCTTCATTTGAGGATCAATTTCAAGTTCTGAAGCAGCCTCTACCATCTTGCTAATCTTATCTGTTCAGTTTTGACACAAGGACTTCCCGTCCAATACTGAGATCGATTGCAATAGGGGTTGCAAATCACAAAGCAACAAGTCACAGCAAAGCGTGACCTTCACCCAAATGTTATCATGCATGATACCACCCTCTCAACAAGTGTTCACGTTCGAAGAACACCTCTATAAGTCTCGAAGCTTATGTCACTCCCTTGATCTTCATGAACTCTACAAGATTATAGCAACGACCTCGTCTTTTAATGGAGTTGAATTAAGGCTTCTTCAAGAGTGATACAGCTTGAGCAAAGCTCGCTGTACACAGGATGGTATTCTTCTTTCATGGTTATGAGGAAATGCTGAACTGAACTGACTTTTGTCAGGATAATATTGATAGCCAACAAAGAAAAGGCAGTCTCCTCACAAATATCATCAAATTCCTAATTCCGTAACTTATTCTTTTGAACTTTTCACTGTATTGTGATAAATACCGGATGTTAAAGAGAACACGTATCATGGAATAAATAACAACAGTGTTGATAATTATCTCCCACCAACAAGATTGCATGGTTTTGACGTCCCTTTTTCTCCATTTTTCAACCCACATTCCCTTGTTTCCTTTTTTTAAAAACATTTTCCTTTCTGGTCTCTTTATTGACTTGTTTTTCAACCTACATTTCCCTTTTTTCCCATTTTTGAAAACATCTTCCTTTGTCCCTTTATTGACAAGATATCAAATATTTTCTACGACTGTATTTTCCATAAACAAAACATTCAATAATTGCATATTTGGTGTAGCTTAGAGGAAAGATGGAACAAGGCCTTCTACCGTATCTTCCCTCCATGAGTGTTGCGAGTACGTTGCAGCGATTGTTGCAACAATGCGATCTGGGCTTAAGTAGTAACAAACACAAGTAAGCTGCACGTCTGTCGAGTTGAAAGTATACTTAATATCTGCTAGATTTAGACCTTAATTGTGAAGTTTTTTAGAATAGTTTAAACTTTACTGTGTGACAGTGATGACATTATTGAGTGTCAGTGGTAGCAAGTTATGAAATGCGGATGGCAAGATTATTCGCTGTACTTCTTTAAAAAAGAAAAAAACAGTTTGTTTTTGCACTCCACTAAATATATTAATTATTTTAAATGAAAGCACAATATATAAAAATGTATGCATTAAATTTCTTGCATTTTTTCTTTACTTCGTACGAAATATAATATTTTTAGTGGAGTGCAAAAATATACTATAAACTCTTTTCATGTCCTTTTTGGCAATAATTGTTACTTTATTGTCCTTTTTAGAGTAAAATGTTTCCCTTTGAAATCCGGTCTCTAGTCATAAACCACAAGCCTCTTTGCTTCAGGTAGTGACGGTGATGGCAGCACTAGCACGCAGGCCTGGCAATAGTTTACCTGATTCTGGATAGCAACAGTCGGAACAACCGGTTCTATTTCTAATTCACTGTGCTCTGCTTTTTATTTGAAGTGGAAAGCTTATTTTGTGTTTCTGATTTTACTCTTCAATTTTTCCTCCTTTCTGTCTTGAACACCAGTTATCTGTATACTTAGTTTTCATCGTTCGAGAAACTATATCCCAGTTCGTCGGATATTCAGAAACCATTTTTTAAGTATTGTTCGTCCTTTCTTTTACAAGCCACCGTATACAGTATGTTTCAGAAAGCATCATCCTATTTGAAAAGGCTATAGGCTATTAGGAAACCAATGAACATAGAATCTTGCAGTAAGTTGTAACATACATGTTGGAACATCAAATTTTACTTACAGTTAGTTTTGATTTGTTGCAGGTAAGTGCTTTACTTTTGCAGCTCACTCTTTAGTCCGCATCAAAAAGGCAACCAAGCAACAGAAAGCTTTCTGCGTTCTCCACTTCAACAAATGCGAGTCCGTTACAGCTGTGCAGCGTTAGTTTCGTCGTAAATACGGTGCTACATCACCTACTGCTCACAGTATTCGACGTTGCACAGTTGCAACGAACTCACATTTCTTGAAGCAGAGCATGCACAATGTTTCCTGTTGCTTGGTTGCCTTTTTCATGCGGACTAAAGAGTGAGCTGCAAAAGTAAAGCACTTACCTGCAACAAATCAAAACCTACTGTAAGTAAACTTTGATGTTCCAACATGTATGTTACAACTTACTGCAAGATTCTATGTTCATTAGTTTCCAAAATATAGCCTTTTCAAATCGGATGATTATTTTTGAAACACCCTGTATATTAAGATATTAGTGTAAGCTACGACCCAAAAAGTAATGATATTAATATAAACAGAGAGTAATTTTAACAACACTGATGACAATTCAAATTATGTTTATCATTATCATCATTATGAAGACAGACATCCATATATTATATGCAAATATCTGACATGTAACTTAATATAAAAATGAAAAATAATATTAATATGTAACTGCAAGCATCTTTTTTAAAAAGATTTTAAGATAATTTTACACATATTCTATATCTGCATAGGAAATATGTAATAAGGCTAGGTTAATTATCGAAATATCCCCCCAAAACGTTTGAAAGTCAGAATACTTGCGTAGGTGAAAAAACTTACATTTATTTCATAAAAATATAAGAATTCACAGTCATTTTGCAATTGGTTAGCAGGCCTCATGTTTCAAGTCTGAAACTCGAAAAATTCAACATGTTCTGGTGCCGCAATAGATTCATCACAACACTTAGAGTGATACCTATGTATGTTAGGACAATATTAAATTGCACATTATTTCCTTCATTTTTCACCTTAATTAGAAATAAAGCAGAAAATATGTTTAGAATTTATTATTTAAAAAAATACATGTAATATTTTTAAGTTTCGTGTGTTAATAATAATATGTCATTTTCCATTTTCTCATTTTACGTCGCATTTCAGCCACTTTTGGCTAATCACGACGATGAAAATGAATGACGATCAGATAAAATTGACGGAGCGACATTCACATATAACAGTAACTATAAATGTAATTATTTAACATTTTATTACATCATTATTATTTATTTATAATACTTCCTATAATTTGATCCTTACATACGAAAGAGAATAATCACATAGATGCTGAAAACTGAAGCGCTATAGTTAGAAAACGTCCTGCAAACGCGGTATTCTCAAGCTCAATTGCGTCGAACAATCGTTGATAGAGAAAGTCCCATAAAACCAAAGAGGTTTACATTGCTCGATGCTTGTTTTCGAGCAGAGTTGGGGGTCAAAAGATGAATGACGTCATTGAGGAGTTAATAGGGTTACATCTGGCGATTAACTCGTCTCAACAGGGCCTGATGAGGGTCAACCGGGAGCAAGACGGATGGCAGCCGGGGCCGTCGCCTGACACTCAGCACCCCGATTGATAGGACAATGATGGTCTATAATTGGGCGTCTAATTTAAGACGACAGATGCGAACTTATGTTCCCGCAGATTAAGAAAGAGAGCAGCTAGTTTCCAACATCTGCGTTCACAATGCTGGTGCCCCTGTAACAAAAAGAAGAAACGGAAAATGTTCACGTTTTCCTCAATTCACGAGGGCAATTTTAAACGTATTGTGCCAGACTCTGCAATGCAGAGGAACGCTCTCCTAAGATATGCGCTATTTTTTTTACATGTTTATGTCATGGTGCCGCAGTTGGTCGCAATGAAGAAAGAGTACAAGCTGAGCAAGATATACTTGATGCTGTTGCCCTGTAATCAGAGGATCCGTGGTTCGATCCCCCGATGAAGACTCAAGTATCACAACTGTTGGTTCATTATTTCAAAGTGGCGTATCCCGGTACAATTTTCACATCTTAACATACAGAGGATTTATTACAAAAAAATATTTTTCAATTTTCATCTAATTATTTTATTGCTGAAATGTAATAAGCACTTAGGTACAATAATCATGGAACCTATTAGATTAATTTTTAGGAACTCAACAATGAAATACTGACGTCACAAAAGTACTGATTTTAAAATTCCGAGTATATTCTTGATGAAAATAAACAGTATTATTTTTCTGATCTCTCACATGAGGCTACAAAGGAAAAGGCATTTAATCACTCTACATTTAACTAAAAGGCACATTAGCAGAAATACTGTGCATGAACACCTCAAACATGCGTAAGAAAAGTGGGGAACTGTTCGAGATACGCTACAGGCAACAGTGAGAACTCAATGCAAGACGAAAGCAATTACAGTGACATTTAGCGGGAATAACAAGAACTAAATGAGAAACAAAGTGATTATGGTGATATCTAGCGAGAATCACAAGTAACAAGAAGAAACTAGTATACTCGGGCAATTACAAAAAACACGTACACTTTTATGTTAAAAGGTTAAGCAACTATAACTACACAAATTAGACTCAAAACCTATGATCATATATAAATTATATATATAATATGGATATCGGAAAAGGGGATTCTTCCTGTACGTTATACAGAGTATCACGATGTTGTTGCCGTAATTGACATTGGAAGAACAATTGATAAATTGTTTGTATAGCTTCTCCAAACTGGCAGGGCGCAACTTTTAAACGTGCACTTATCGGTTGGTTGTGCAACTTACCATGCGTTACTGTGGAGTATAATGAGTTCAATTATTACGACATTGATAAAATAATGCAAGTGTTTTAAATACGCATTATGTAATACGACGATGATATATTATTTTGTAACTGGCATTAATATAATTCGTGTGGAGTACATTTTTATGTCTTGTTATGCAGATATGGCGCACAACAGTCTCACATAAACGTCTAACATGCATTTTCCAATGTGGACGTTTGAAGATAATCCAGCCCATACTGTTAATCGTCGCTCGTATACAATAAACATTTTAAAGCAGTAAGCATAAATTTCACGTAGCGAGCAAGAAAAATGTTGAGTCAAATTTATGTTTTTTGTTCGTTCGCGCCAACATTTCACTCGGCACAATCGTTGACTTAGGGGGCCGGAGAAAATTTTGCCCACCTCCCTTTCTGACGTCGTGGTTATGTCGGATGGTTAGTACATATTTTGCTATTTTTATCTTTCAATATTCAATTTTTCTTCGGGACCGCAGCCCCCCATCCCTAAAGCTCATATAAAATCCGGCCTTGGTTTTCACTATACCATCTTGATTGAATGTTTAGTTTAATTAATGTCGCTTTGCCTACTTATGGTAAACCGCAATGATGGGGACGAATGGTCATCAGGTGAAGTAGATGAAGGGCCAATCACAAACACAGATGAACAACGCAAGCGCCACTGATTGTGGGTTCAGGCGCCAGAGCGTCGTCGGTCTGCAACATTGCAGCTACAGGGTGTACTACGTAAAAGAGAAGTTGACATTTGGGTCCGTTCTCAAAAGATCACCCGGTACACTGCGCACTAACCAATCGAAGAAGCCTGTTATAAGAACCCGTGGCGCAACAGCCCGTGAGGGCCAGGGCCTACCTACCGAATACCGGCCTCACTCCCAGCTGTCGAGGTGGGAGATCATCCAACCAGTTACGCGGGGACGTGTGGTCAGCACGACGGACCACTAGTCGTTGCAGGTTTCCATGATCGGGTTACGCTACTCATTTGTAGCTCCCCAATTTCCTCATGATAGTGAGGCCCATACACAGGCCGAAGTCTCAATTGAAAAGTTGTTACGCTTCCCCGAGGAGACTCGAACCAGCGAACGTCCCGTAGCCCGAGCCCAAAGCATGCCTTAGACCCCACGGCCACGGTGCGGGACGAAGAGGCCTGTTCTAATTGTTCCAAATCTTCTTGAATTGTTGTTTTAAGTCAATTTATAATTGAGATTGATCCTACAGTTTAAGGTGGGATCCGAACCACTCTGCACTGTGCATCAACTGGGTATCGAACCCGGGACACCTTGATTACAAAGCGACGACATCACTACGCCATCAGGTAGGCCGCCTAAAATTTCTTGTATTGTAAGAAAATACACTGAATGATGCATCAGGCTTTATTGCAGATCTGCTTCGACCGACGGTCAGAATCAACACGCGGGCATCCGTTGATCCCGGAAGATCGATCAATTTGCTTTTTTTGCTGTGGTTGTTAACCTTCGGCAGAGACCAAAGTCTTCCCCAGCCTCGGAAACTAATGAAAATGCAATTCCGATCGCTTCCTCAGGCGCGACACTAATGTTTACTTGTCCTCGTCCACACATCGAGGCTTGGGGAAACAAACAACACGTCTCGAGAGCAAGTGAAGCGAAGGCGGCTGTAAACACAGGAGGACGGTCTCCCTTGAGAGCGGGCTTTCCACACGTCCTGCACATACACATTTCACGGGTCTTTTGTCCGCATTCTGGTAACGTACGTGCAAATTGCACTTAAGAACACGTCCTTAGGCTTTTTAAGAAAACGTGTAAGTTGTATGTTAATGTGCTACTTCAAAGTTTCTTGCAGTTGAAGTGAAATAAAACTAGACGTGTATTTTTCCGATTCGAACGCATACCGCCTACCATAACGATAGCAATCTGTTTTCTATGATTTGCACCTGGCCTTCGAGCCAAAATGTCTTCCGATATCGGTCTCATATCGAGTTGTAAAAAATAATAAGTTATGTCAGTGTTTCGTTAAAAAACGCAACAACTGACTAAGTTTTATTTATAGTGCCTAAGAAAACCTATTTTGCTTGTTAGAACCTATTTCAGGTTTATGCGCCTAAATCAAGCCTTTTTTTAGGTTTTTATATATTTTTTAAGGTTTTACACGATTTTTAAGTCACACAGAGGCATTTTCTTCGTTTGGTGACGAAAACATTCAATGACGAACGTGTTTGAATCGTATTCTCCGTCGATTCCCCTTCTTCTAAGTCCATGGTGATTTTTGAAAGCTCTAAATAAAGCAAAATGTCTGGTGCCACTGTTACCTGTACAATCCAAAGTGGTCTGACCTATGTGGTCTTGCTCACTTTCGCGTCACTTTCGTGCTTTGTGGCATTCACGCCTTGGAAACTGACATGTCAGCATTGAAGTTTGCACCACTGACGATGCTTTTGTCGAAAGATTATCCTCACAGACAAAATTGCGGAGTTTGACTGTGGAAAACATGAAAAAGGATTGTTGCCTAACTATACATAGGTACGTCGAAGAATGGTACGTCGCCTTAGGTAGGCAACACATAACGTTATGGAAGATAGTACGTATTCCAGGATATAGGTGCCCCATTTTGATTGCAGGTGACTATAACTAATCAGCATTTTTCAGGAATTTTGAACTATTTTAAGTTTTTTTTAACCTACTTTAAGATTTGTCGATCCTAAGTTAAGATTTTTAGGACCTATTTTATGATATTTAGAACCGATTTTAGGGTTTTTTCAACCTATTTTAGAATTTTTAGTGTCTGTATTAGGAACCTAAAAACACACTTATTAGAACCTAAAAATCCGAGGGCTAGTCATAAGGTCTCGTTTCGAAGCCACTCGAACCATTAAAATCAGAATTTTGACCTGATTAAGTGTAACAACACAGCATTTCCTTAACAATGTGTGACTCTCGGTATAGTCTCGACACGTCTCAAAGAATCCTTTCTACTTCTATTCTCGAATGAGGTATTATAAATATGTCGAACAGTAAAATACGTGGATATGATGCCAGGATTTGTTGAGAGTAAAATCATTAATAACATTGCCACAATTCATGGCTTGCATATTCTAGAGTGTAATGTTTGCAAAGAAGTTATGCATTGTCATTTAAGGTAGCAGACCATACGAGAAGCCTTCCATCTGTCACTATCCTGGGCAAGATCAATACAATCTTTCCACCCTTACCGATTTCCTTTAGGCCCATCTCAACGTTATTCATCTGGACATAAATACAAATTATGAGGTTCTAAATTATGTAACCTTCTCAACTCACCTGTCTCCTCAATAGATATCTCAACGTGAGTCCCAATCAGGACAGTTTTCCGCTTGCACGTATTACCCAATGGTTAATGAAGAAACCGTTTCTTAGTTTTCCACATAAATCTCTATAAACCGTGGGTTTATCGCCACCGTTATGTGCATTGTGTTATCCATCTCGCGTGTCCCCCAGAACTTCCACGTCGGAAGCATGTAATATGACAGTTGCGTGATGGATGATCAGATAGCATTTCGACGAATTGCTTCTCACACAGACCTCTGACCTTTGCAAGAAGCTGGAGATTGTCCGGCACGCCATATCGTCCACAGTTCAAATACATTGCTTCTTCAATCATTTATGCGGGTGTGTTTACAGGACAGGTCGCGAGCGAGGAAGTACCCTTATAGATATCCCGGCGCAATACTCTATGTCGTGCAGTCATGGACACTCCTGGGTTGTAACAATTCCATTGAAAGTTAATGAGATTGTTACAATCCACAAGTGTCCGTGACTGTACCAAAACGGTAAATGTAAGTAATTGATGAGATTAAGGATTCCACATCACACAATCGGCTTACTTCAAATGAACAGAGATAAATAAAATATGTTAATATTTGTTTGCTACTTCCATCTTATCATGTCTAAAATATATGGTTTACTTCCAAGGAAAGGTTAGTAATTAGATCATCACCCATCCCCATCATCGAAAATTAGCCAAAAGTGGCTAAAAAGCGAAGTAAAATAAAGCAAATCAATCAATCAATTTTTATAATATAAAAATGTAAGTGAACGTGCTAGAAATATAACCACTTCCTGAATTTTGAAAGACATAATAAATTGTAAAGACATATTCACCAATTGGTCTATTTATGACAATAAATTAACATCTGGTATTTTATTTACCAATTCACGATTGGTTGTATAAGCCTATCGATAATATAGAGGCTAAATGTATTCTTTTTGTACACGAATAATTGAATTTTTGTTCTAAGTACACTTTATGCACAGTTACGGTAATCTGGACTGGACTTACAGATTAATGTGGAATCCAAACCACTGTCCAATGTGTCCTCGGGTTATCGAACCCGAAACCCTTTGATTACAATGGCACGAGATTCCATTATGCCATCGGGGAGGCCCTTGTATACGTATGCATGTAACAAAAATCGAGTCCAGATCTGGGGTTGTGTGCGGGTCTAATAATAAAAAATTGAGATGAAATTCAGAAATTGAGGAAAAACCTAAGATCTCGATTTCTCAGTCTCCCACATATCATAAGGCCATTCTACAACTCGATGAGTAACACACTACATATGCCAAAATACACACATGCCAAGACAAATATATCGATACTGCACTACTTGAAACTAAATACTTCTCTTCACGTGCTCAGTGAAACAGGTGCGTCGTTCACTTAACAATCAAGGCGCCTGGAGCTACCTCCCTTGTTGTCCCTTTTAGACGAAAAAATCTGAAAATATATCTTTCCTCTCCGCATAAAAACTTTTGCAGTTGAATTATCTCCGGAACACATATATTTCTGCCCTCTTCTCAACGCAGTGGAGTAGTTGGTTAGCTTACCTGTCTTAGGTTTGATACCCACCATTGAAAGCAGAAATTGCTCACATGAAGACGATAGAAAAGTTGGTTTCTTCAACGTAGAACTTCAATAGGAAGTTAAATGTGAAATCCAATGCACAGAAACATATTTTGGAAGATTTGTTCAGAAATTGGAAGATTTGTTCAGAAATTGGAAGAATTTTGTGATAATTGGTGCCACTTTATAAACATTTCAAAATACTCGTAATATTTTATGTTATTTCATGTCCTTCTTCCAAGCAGTACGTGCCTGTTCGGGGAAGGCATAAAGTACCAGAAATAGCGCCAATGAGCTTGTGAACTACCAGATAGGCTTTGTTTCGACCTAACAAGTTTACGGTCATTCGGGCAATTTTCGGCGACTTCACCAGACAAAATAATTACTGCAGACGCACATCATAAAGCCAGTTTAGGTTTTCAGGATAATGCTCGGAAAGCTGGAATTAGAACTGAGCAAATGGCTTCAGCTGGAAGCCTATAGCAAGATGACGTCAAAGGATGGTGGAGGGGCGAGAGGAAGCCATAGGATCTGGACCAAAGCAGTGATTCAAACCGTAGCATTATGATGCTAAACCTAACACAATTGGAGCTTCGTTGGCACCTAGCACCCTGGGTTTGGCATAATGAGAAAATAATCACGCAAAATTTGAAAAACTTGCTTCCCTAGGAGGAAGAATTCATGTCAGAAAACAATATTTTGAGAAATTTAAAATTAAATTATATCTAAATGTTTTTTTCCGGTTCAGAGACATGCTTGTCCACCCTCTTCTATTTATCGTGTCTTAATTCTCCTCAGTTTACTCCGCGAGGAACATTTCATGGCAGGAATTCGGTAGAAAATAGTGAACAAATGTTTCACTTTGTAGTCGACGAATCATCTCAAACATTATCTAGTTCAACATTGAACTCATCCCGGGAAGAACATTAATAACTAAAAATTACATTGCATCGTACCAAAAATCATTATATTAATAAATTATTATTAATAATTATAAATAATAGTAATAATTCATAATTAGTATTATAATTATAGATCCAGCACAATATCTCAGTATTTAGCATAATTTCACAGAATAAGCGGTACTTTTTTATCGGGAGGTTGGCAACACTGGACCAAAGCAACGCCATTTCTCCTCTATTGCCTTCTCGATTCCAGCTAAACCTGAGTCAATGCACACGATTCTTACTTCCGCGAGAGCGGAGGCGGTTGTCAATTGCGCAAACTTCCGGAATTTCCCGGGGCGAGGAGGAAGGACTGGACGTCCACCCACGCTGATCGGAGGGTTGTTGTTTGTCCGCCTGTTTATCCAGGAGATCTATCTACACAATATGTTGACTGCCGTAAAAGGAAATCTAATAACGAATCGATATATCGAGAAGCGATTGGAAGAAATTGAGGCGTTGCCATATCACCTGCTCAGAATTCGATTTGTTCGGAGGTTTACGATGACGTATCTTTTGCAGTTCGTTTCTGTAGTAACGTGTTATATTATATGATGTTTTGCTGGACAAATTTCCATTAACTTTATATTTAATATAGGATTTGAGTCTGTATAAAGCTCATGTTATATACAGTCACCGGTAATAATAATGAATCCTAACATACCCGCTTCCCTGCATTGCACAACTTGTTATTGAAAATTTGCTATTAAAATACACTCACCGGCGTAGAGTTAGGCAGCACACATAACGCCATGCCTGATAGCGAGTATTTTAGTATTTAGGCTTCCATTTTGTATTGACGGTGACTGTACATATAAGCTAATCTACACTAGATCTGCAGTTTAAAGTGGGAACCGAACTACTATGTGCCTCAAATGAGTATCGAACTCGTGGCCCTTGATTACAAGGTGACAACGTTACCACTACGCCATCGGGGAAGCCCTTTTCCACTCACGAAATAAATGGAACACGAAATCTCCAGAAAATTTGCATACGGGAGATGATTTGTGAAGCAAACAATCCAGGAAAAATACTTTTATCTTTGCTGTAGGCTGAATGGCATTCGACTATTCCCCAATGCTGTTGTTTCGATCCCGGTGTTTCGGAGACTTGTCTACCCATGTGTGGCCGCCAAGAAAATTGTGATCAATACGGCAGACCGAATTATTATTTCAAGCTGAACAAGAGTCCATCGTGTCCAGTTGGAGCGAAGAACAGTAATAAAATGTGCATGCCTTACCAAGACAAACGGGTCTACGTGGAATATTATAAGCGGAAATGGATGGCACCCAGTGTTCTCAGCTCTCCTGAGTTGAAGGGCTCTTCTAAAGACAAGAAGCAACCTGTTTTATTTACGAGTTCTCTTGTCTTTACGTGTCGGACACTGATCGAACGTGGACGAAAAGATCTGCCAGTGGGTTTGTTAAGCTTATCGCCCACTAAAGACATGTAATATTCCATTGTGTGATGTGAGTCCTGTACGATCCAATGCCGAGACACGGCCAGAAGTGGTTTAAGGAATTTCCACGCCATAAATACCTATAGTATATAGGGTGTCTCAAACGTAATAGCGCACACTGACACAGGTGAAAGTACACGATAACAGAAGCAAAAAAGTCTGAGTAAACTTGGGTCTGCAAACGAGCCGTTTTCGAGATAAACGCGAATGTGTGATTACAAGCCGTCACCGACTTCAGTGTTTGTAAACGTCGTCCTAGTTGGTACAATACCAACAGCATGAAAAATCAGGAGATCTCATTGCTTTTATTGAACATTCTACTTCCTTTAACAAGGAATACAGCACTACTTTAGTATGTTCTACGTTACAACTACTGTACACTCGTACCTGTTAAAGGAGGTGTTCAAAGTGTTCATACTTTCATTCTGTACGGTTCGATTCTTACTACGCAGTCCAGCACAAGTGACGTCACTCCCACAGTACGATTAGACTGTGTACTGATTGTATCCATACAACGCCACCTCTCGGAAATGTTCTGTTTTGTAAACAGAGCAAATTTCGGACCGCGCAAGGAGTAAAGCACTCGGTGTTTACAAAATGCAATCAATGACGGCTTCTAACCACACATTCGCACACATTATTAGCATTTTACCAACTAGAACGACGTTTACAAACAATGAAGTCAGTGGCGGTATGTAATCACACATTCGCTATTATCTCGAAAATGGCTCGTTTGCAAACCCATGTTTAGTGAGACTTTTTTGCTTCTATTATCGTGTACTTTCACCTGTGTCAGTTTGCGCTATTACTTATGAGATATCCTGTATATATTCTCTGCACCGAATATGCTCTTGCGTCATTCAGGGTGTCTTCGTGTAGTTCCGTCATTCCTTGGTAGATGGCAAATGCTATAATTTCGCAACAAACGGTGATTCGGGGTGGTGCTTTCTATGGGCGGGCCCTCTCCGAAAGATAAGAGACATTCCACGTTACATGGCGTCTGGTAGCGACATGGACAACAGTTTACGCTATTAAATTAGTTAATGCTCTTGATTTAGAAACACATATAGTAGCGGCAAGACTTCTGAAAATGAAACCTCGAAAAATATGCGAACTACAGGTTTCCCCGTGACTTTAACTAGCGACACTAGCGCCACTGATCTCATGCCATGGTTCCAAATGCCTTTTTGGATCTATACGTATGGGAGAGTTGTCCAAAATGTGGACAGTAACATATCTTGGCCTACCAAAAGCAAATTTATTAAAGGAAAAAATGATTCAAAACTTTTCTTTTCTGAGTAGGTCCTAGACTATCACGAAACAAGGTTATTTGCGTAAGGGAAATATTAGGGAAGTCAGAAAAAACATTTTTCTAGAAACAATGTCCCTCTCTTTGAAAACAAGTTGGGTAAAATGGTACCCATATGAAACAATGTTAATTCGAGGTCAAATGCAAAATTTTGTTACACATTTTTTTAAGGAACAAAAGTCAAGTTAAGCATGATAAATACAACAAAGGTATAAGACAGAAAATATTTTTGGCATTTTTGTCTTTTTAAACATCTACACTAATCTATACTCAATTTGAACACTTAATGAACAACATAATGTCACATATTTGTCTGAAAATTAAAGCATAGACTTAGATTGTAAAATATAAGTTCGGTGGCGTTCAAAACGGGGTTGTCCTCCTGTTTTAGCAGACACTGACGGACGCCAGATGTAAGATAGTCTATCAAGCCGTATGTCAAAATGTAACTTAGAACTGGAAGAATCAATGCTGTACTTAGAAAAACTGAATGTTCAAAGGTGACTTGATAAGACCCAACAGAGTATAGAGGAAAAATATAAAACTTCTTCACGAGAACTTGAAAACTTCGTAGAATCACGTCCACGACTCGATTAAAACTGGCATATAGACAGCCAGTTATGATAGTAATGGTTGGGTCCGAGCTAGCAGCATTAATGAATGAGCCATTTAACCCGCTGTCCCCGTTTTGGACAACTCTTCCCTAGGTAGAGCTGTAAGAAAAGGTTCTTCCCCCAAAAGACTTCAATGACAGTAAGGAATACAGAAGGGTAGGCAACACACATTGCATCTTTCGGTGATCGGGTGATTCTGTCTGAACAACAAACTCGTCTTCCATGCAAAAGCCAACAGGTCAGGGAATTTGGAAAGGTCACGTGAGTAATTGTTAGAGGGAGAACTGTACTTCAGAACATCGCCAGATCCCGAGCCAAGTCAACCAGAATGAGTTGCACGTGTGTATATGTAAAAATAATTCCCCTAAAACACGTTGAAGGAAATGATAAAATAATTATTACCTTAATTACAAAATTTAATGTACGATTTAGTTGGGGCAGAACTTTCTAATCTCAATACCAACTTTTTCCAAGTGACGTAGGAATGATAAGTACCGGTTGGTACAAATTCAAGCACGTTGCATGTTACTTTTCGTTATGTGAACAAGCTGATCTCAGAAATAGGAGAAAAGCCTTATATTCTATTAAAATGAAATTTAATTTCAGGGGGGAATAGACTTAATCCAAGATTTATGGTTTTGCAGTTGGGTGATGGTTAACAGAGGCAGCTTTAGAAAGGAAAATTTATTGTATTCCACTTATTCCGTGTCGTGTTTCTGAGTAGTTAGGATAATATTGAAGATGAGTTTCAATGATTCTTATAAGAAATTGATGACACAAAGAAAGGACGGAAATCGAAGAGGGAACCATCGGTGGAAAATTCTAGCGACCACCACTTAATGTGAAAAGCCGAGGGGGCTAAAGAAGGGATGAAAATGTAGATCTAGAAGTAGAGTTATATTCTGTAGATATCGGTCAATTTTATTCTCTTCCTATGATGCATTTCCCACTACTCCACCCTCCGATTCGTTGTATTTATAGGAGGTTCCGAGGTAACTCTTAATTCCACACACTGAAAACGTAGCACCTTCTACATCTTAGCATGCAAGTATATTTCCTAAATTCCATCCCACATTTAAATTCACTACAATTTTATAACGAACAGAGATATTTCAGTGAAATAAAGTATCTACTGCAAAACAGTCTTTAAAGATTTACCTGGCAGCACTGCATGTCTGTCATGCTCATAGCCACTCCTCCAACTTGGCACCATTCACATAGATGTATTCTTGCAATCTCGTCCTTGAACCGAAATGCCGAAGATGACTACAGATATATTTACTTCTTGACATATCCCCTCAGCCAAAAGTCACACGGAGTCAGGTCTGGAGACCTTGCGGGCCATGATGTGGGTCCTCTGCGATCAATCCACCTACCTCCTGAATTGACATCATCTTGGAATCATCTAATCGCTCGCAGTCACGTGATCCTCTCAACGCGCAACGTTGCCAAGTAAAACTTAAAAGACTTTATTTTTCTGAAATATCTCTCTGTTCGTTACAAAGTTATAGTGAGTTTAAATGTGTGAAGGACTTTAGTAAAACCATGTTAAAAACGTAACGTGTGAAAAGAGAAAAAAATATCATGCTATCAACGTTCAAACGTATTTTTACAGAACCCGGGCTTTGGGTTACATAAACAACAGGATTTAATACGCTACGGAAAATCTATTTTACGTGGTCCAAGTAAATTCTTCTACAACTGTACAAATGAGGAAACATTGACCTGCCAATTTCTAATGTATCCATCTGTTACTCTCAACTCAGAACATGATGTAACGTAAGTCACCGTTTTCACATCGATCCGTTTGTCTTCTCATTACACGATTTAGGGGAGTTCCCAATTCTATTTGGATACGCTGAAGCCATAGTGGCCGTTAAATAACCATGTTAGTACCGATCAATCTTTTCTTCCCGATATTTCTTCAATCACCTTGGATTTATGCACAACACATCTTAAGTGTAGGTATCACTATGTGAATTAATAACAGAGATCAACTGTTCGGAACGTCAGAATAAAAATAACAGTGGTTAAAAGTTGAGTGTTATTCATCAACAATCTACCACCACAAATCCCCTTTGCAACAATATTTTCAAGTGCTGTAATGATTCCCGAGTTCCTGTCAAAACCATTATCTTATTTTTCATTTTTATCTTCCTAGACTTCGTCTCGATTTATTCTGAGGATTGTTCATCAGATCAACTTGGCAAGAAGAATGAGACTTCACTTTCGGCAACTAGGAGTACAGTAAAATACGATGTCAACAAGGTTCGATCCGTTCGCTACTTCATACCACTTTGAAATGCTCCGAAGGCAGATCTGACGCTTGTCATTTATTGGTCAACGCTGCCATATAGTGAAGACAAGAGATTTTAGGCGTTTGCTCGCTTGTGCATGACACTAGAGCATTCTCGCTTAGCTGCCTAATTTTATGAACACCGGCCTAAGTAATATGTTCCCAAAATAATCGGATTAGCCCACAATAAATAAAACAACCCTCGAGAAAGATGCATCCATCATGTAAGGGACCGACTACGTCCTTCTGTCAGCGGCAGACCCGATCAGACGTTCGGGAAGGATCGATGTCGTTCCTGGAATATATTGCGTCATAAAGAAAACTTTCAACATGGTCGAGGATTTTACTATTCTGAGGGGGAAAAAGAGACGTGGCCAAGGAAATAAAATTTAACAAAAATAAAATATCGAATTTTATATACAGGGCACACAAAAGGATGGTGTGGTTTCAAAAGTTAAAACATTTATTTCTCACGTTACACGGGCACAACATACACCGTAAGGGTCGGCAACTGTCCAAGTTTCTTCTTGCCACACTCGCACCAACAGGCCCATGTTGGTGCGAGTGTGGCAAGCACTAGACTATCGTGTCGATATGTGCCGTGTCACCCGCGGTACACACACTGACATTTGTAGGTGTCAAAAGAAAAACTGTTTGCGTTCCTCGATCGTTCTTGACTGGTTTCATTAACGTGAGTTCACTACTTTACTTGCAATATTGTTTCTGGCACATCTGTTAAGTTGAAATAGTTGTACTCAAGGTTCTGCATAGTAATGAATTGTAAATTGCCCAATAGAACCGGGTAATAAATAATGCCAAATGCAAATTTCTAACCTTTTCTCGAATTTGTAAAAGGAAGGTGTGTTAGAAGAATACAATATCTTCAAGCAGAGCAGAGGTGGCCGTCAAAAATCTATCGCTTTGGCGCAGAAAACTCCAGGAATGTTAAGTTGTCTGAATTATCATTCCTATCCTATATCGATACTCTAGCCTTCAGTGTACAACAAGGACACGCGGCGACATTTGTGTGTAGGCAAGCGACTGATTACAAGTTCGAACCTGCAATACAAAGTATTTGAAAGTACTTAATAACTCTTACGATAGCGTTACCGTATTTAGGATTTTATGATATACAAGGTTCGCTCATAAAAAACACAGAATTTTTTTTTAGGAAAGAAAACAAGTAATTACCTTCAAATTACTTTATCACCTTCAAAATAATCACCAGAGAAGGCAATACACATTGACCAGCGTTTGTACAGGTCTTGAAAACACTGTTGATAGTCAGTAAGTGTTCGCAAAATACGCGTAACATTTAATTTAATGTCCGCGACGTCGTCAAATCTTTGTTCTTTCATAGCCATCTTAAGCTTGGGAAAACGAAAAAAAAAAAACAGCAGGCAATAAGTCCGGAGAATATGGAGGTCACTGTCACTGAATGCTTAGAAAGGTATTGTACAGACAATGCGGTATGAGGCCGAGCATTATCGTGTAACAGAAAACATTTGGCCAGAATCACAGAGGTCCTTCCTAACCCGCTTCATCCTGTTTCTGAGTCGACCAAGCACTTCCTTGTAATACCACTGATTAATTTTTTTGTTTTCGGGGACAAATTCATGGTCTATCACCTCTCACCAGTGCACAAACTTTGTCCATATTGTCGTCTTTCCTTGACGTTGAAGGGCGCCCTGATCTTGGTTCATCCTCGACACTTTCACGTCCTCCTTTGAAACGATTGTACCAGTCATACACCTGTGTTCCTGATCTGCATCAACATAGACTACCCGTATCATCTGTAACGTTTCGGTGAACGATTTACCCAATTTGTAACAAAACTTTATGTTGTAACGTTGTTTGATCTTGGTGCGCGTATTCTGTACGCCGCCTGCACACGACCTGCGTCTGACACACTCTTGCCCCGATACCGACTGCCTGTAACAGGTTGAAACATGTACTGACGGGAAGTTTAGATTTAGCTCTTTGTAGTGTTGCCAGTATACGGTACCTTTTTATTTGGTTTGGTTCTTTTTTTTTTTTTTGACAGTTCGGTTTCTTTATGGGCGGATCTTGTATATATATATTTTTTCGGTACTAATCTGATAGTCCCCGGACAGATTTCTTAATTTTTACAGAAGAAACTACTTACGGTAATAAGTTCGTGTAGCATTGCCTAACATCTGCAAGGTGTTTTGTGTGATGTGGGAATGTTTCACAGCGGAAACTCATGTTGTTTGTTGACAATTAATTCTCCGACGGAGAATAGCCTTTGCCGCGCGTACACTTTCCTCGTACACCTTCCTACATCATCACGCGTCGTGATTGTGTTTTGTTCATGTTCATTGGGTATCCGGTGTTTTGACGCAGTGTTTCGACCCGTCTGTATTTGCAACGAAAGTCAGAAACATGACGTGTCGTGGATGCGTGGTGAAATTCGTACCGGGTGTGGAAGATCCAGTGGATTTTGTAATTGAACGTGGGATCGTGAAGGAAGGAATTGAATGCTCAAAGTGTGGCAGTGAATGTAAGCTACTCGTTAGAAGGAATGGGCTGTGGGTATATCCGTGTTCAAAAAGAGTCCAGGAAGTTACGGTTTAAAAGAGTTCCATGTAGATTTGAAAAGTCGGCAAAAGTGGGTACCTTCATAGGACAAAGTTAGCTTGTAACTATGTTTGCCTAATATGACGTGTCGTGGATGCGTGGATGCGTAGGGGCAGATAACTGCCAATTTCTAATATGCCTTTAACAGGGAGTCAATAGAAAAAGCCGGGGAGCCGGAGCGGAGCTGAGGCGGGGCCGCGGTAGCGGTTTGGGGCGGAAGGTCAATAACCCCAGGGGCGGAGACCGGAATCGGTGGGAAATTTGGACTCAAAAATTTGAAACTAAATAATTTTTTTTCATTTCACACCAATTCCGGGACGGATAGCACCAAATATCATTCACGGATAGCCCCACGAACCATTACAATTTTCTTCGTAAAACAATGCGAAAAACTTCAAAAAAAAATATTTGAGCACGAGCTTTCTTTACGGGCATTTCTTGGGTTCCGAAGGTTGAAACACTGCATAACAAATGAAAAACGACAAAACACAAACACGACGCGCGATTACCTAGGAAGGTGTACGCGCCATATTTTGTGTCAAGCAAGCGGAAAGACTACGAGGAAAAAGTACTCATAATGTGCAAAATTGTAATAACTTTCATCAAAAAAACGTGAATGCACCTTCAAGAATGTTGCGTGAAGCAGATAGGTAAGTACGAATGTCAAAAATTGGCAAAACGAAAAAGTTATAGGTGTCCGGGGACTATCAGATTTTTACCTTTTTTTTTTTTCAAAAAAGTGGTGTGCGAGTGTTGTGTGAAGTAAACTTTAAGAAAACCTTAACCGGCATTACCGATACTGAAAAATAATTTATTACTAAACTGTCTTTGGTGCAAGATTAGTATGCAGGGAATTCTCGTGAATATACGTGTTTCACCTACGTCACAAACTATCATTGTGGCTTCAGCAACCGTGATTCTTTTAAGCATATGGAATTCAAGCGGGTAGTCGGGAGACACTAACACAGACATTCGTGATTTAAAACAAAGTGTAGTTGGTGCAGATGTAATGAACGCTACGTGATTGATATTTCCTTGCAAACGACAAATACAATTGGCCGCGAACATGACGGCTGTGCGCATCATGACGTCACATGAAACCCACCTATACGTTATACCCTGTCCAATATATCTCTGGAACAAGGCCGCGCATAGCGGCAGAGAAGAGGAAAAACGAGTGTGCAGAACGAAGCAGTACACGCTGCTGGAAGGATGGTAACTGCAGTCCACGCGTCACTACTTACGCAAATTCTTTTTTAGTTTGCCTGATCCACAGTTAGCTGGGACAGACTGTGAAATTGAATATAGTTCAAATCGACACATGTAAGTTCTTCGTGACAGTTTAGCGAACTTTAGTTGTTATTGATTTGTGCCTTTTAGTGGAGATATTACACTTGCGAAGTACGGACTTACAAAAGTTAATCTTCAGTAACAAAAGTTTCTGCGCAGCTATCATTGGTTTCGCTATCTGACGCGCCAATGCGAGGTGAAAGGTTTCAGGGGTGCCCACAGGGATGATTCATGACGCGCCTGGGTCATGGAAATTTTTGGGGGACAACATTTTATAGTTTAACTACCAATTCTATATATCTTCACACAAAAATGGGGGAATCGTTTCGTTTGATTGACTTGTTATTGATTTTTAGTTATGGTTATTATGTACAGTTTTTCTACCTACCTGTGGGTGATCGCGGCGATGAGGTTGAAATGAAACACCACCTCTTATGCCTTTATAATCGGTTTGGAATTAATACAAGGTTAGTCAAGCAGACAAAGTGTTAAGAATAAGGTTGATTCAGTACACTAACAAGGGCCTCCCCGATGGCGCAGTGGTAGCGTCGCAGCCTTGTAATCAAGGGGTCCCGGGTTCAATACCCTGTGGAGGCACAAGTGGTTCGGATCCAACTTTAAACTGTAGGTCCAGTCCCGATTAGCCTTACTGTGCATAAAGTGGACTTAAAACACCAACTCAAACAAGTACACTAACAATCGTAGTGAGACTGAGCAGTTTTGCACATTTTATGTTAGCAAACATGAAAGCGAGCCGTGCTTTTTCTTTCTTTAGTCTTTTAATTTCAACTGCAATGAAAGTTTTCGAATTTCATGCGCATTTCAATTGTTGGCATCTCGGCCAGTGGTAAACTGCCTGGTGTGTTTCTTTGTGTTAGTTTCTTTGTGAACTTCCGAAATGCGGACTTCAGTTTTTGGGTTTGGTGATTTCAGGCACGATTTGTTTCGCTTGTATTTGTTCCTGTGCTACGACTGACCTGATAGTTTAACATACTTCAGTTTTCGTTGTCTAAAACTTACGTATTTCGGAAATGTATTAAAAAAAAAAATAATTAAATCAAATTATCGACATTCAAACAAAAATCAATTAGGACCTACTGCATGTTCATCCAAACTATATTTGTGGGGGGGGGGGAAGGTTATGATGAACAATTCCTTTGGGGGGATTTTGATGAACGGTTTGAGGGGATGCGTCCTCGGTCTTGCGGGGCATAGGCACTCCTGAATGTTATAAAGAAATTTTTGGACTGAAAAAACAGGGTGCAACGATTACCCTGTGAAATACGGTATAACTGTCATACGAGGGCCACTATTTATATTTTGAGCCTTGGCAACACTGATTGAAGTTAGGTGCGATTTGACGTTTACACGGAATCGTCTGGCATTATTGACCATAACGTACTTCAAATGTTTTGTCAATAGCTTGATTTGTGTTGTCTATGTTGCCTTGGAGATTGCGCGATAACAATAAAATGGAATTAACTCGTGAACATTTTCGTGCGATGATTTTTTTACGATTTTCGACGTGGATTATCAAGACAAGAGTACATCGATCAACTTACTTCCACATTTGGCGATGAAGCCCCATCCTTTGCCACTGTGAACGCTGGTATAACGAATTTAATCGTGGCCGCCATTCGCTCACCGACGAGATTCGCGAAGGTCGTCCAAAATCAGTTGTTGTTCAAGAAAACATTGATGCTGTGCAAAACCTAATACTGCAAGATCGTCATGTGACATACTGTGAGATTGAGGCAACCATAGGCATTAGTTCCACCAGCATATATAAAATATTACATGATCATTTAGGTGTGAGAAAGGTATGTTCTCGTTGGATCCCACACAATTGGACAAAAACTCAAAAAGACGCTCGCGTCAATTGGTGCAAACAAATGCTCAATAAATACAATCGTGACGTATATAAGATTGTAACAGGTGACGAATCATGGATATATGCATATGAGCCGGAACGTAAACAGCAGTCGATTGTATGGGTGTTTCAAGATGAACCCAATCCAACAAAAGTTGTTCGCGCTCGAAGCACATCGAAACAAACGTAGAACGGTCAACTCTGAATGGTACACAACAATTTGTTTGCCAGAGGTCTTCGGTCAAATACGGAAAACAAACAAACGCCGTCGGATCATTCTTCATCAAGACAATGCCAGCTGTCACACATCTCGTCTAACAACCGACTTTATGAACAGTCAAAAAATCGAATTGATGGGTCATCCGCCGTACAGTCCTGATTTGGCACCCAATGACTTCTTTTTGTTCCCGAATGTCAAGAATAAATTGCGTGGACAACGATTTTCGTCGGCGGAAGACGCCGTTGATGCGTTCAAAAACCATATTATGGAGGTGTCTCAAGAAGATTGGAAAAACTGCTTTGACAAATGGTTCGTACGAATGCAAAAGTGTATTGACCATAAAGGAGAATACTTCGAAAAACAATAAAGCAGTTTTCAATGCCAAATTCCTGTTTTTTCATTGTTAGGCTCAAAATATAAATAGTGACCCTCGTATCTCCGGCTGAACGCTTTTCGTCGGAAATGAGTTGATGACGTCCTTGTGTTCGTGAATGTTAATGGATCACTTTCTGAAGCAACGTATTTTGATGTCAAGTGGTGTGAATTATTAACAATAATAAAATGTTTCCTCAAATCGTGCAGTGTTTTGAAAATCCACATACGTGAAACTTCAATCAGATCCCCGGTGGAGACACATAGTATTGAGCTGGTACATTTAAAGTTGGACAGGCTGTTTTATCGTTCCCTCTGTGATTTTGCAAGTCGATTGCTCAGAGACCAACTCACACACGGGGATGAGAGCATGTCAGTGAAATAGTAGCTAACTACGCGTATCGAAGTTTTTAACTCGCCTCACCAATGTTCGATATGTCCTCCCTTGCTGAGTCGACAAACGTCAATTCTTTAATTTTCCTCGCGTGCGGTCCTCAGTCTCAGGCGATGATCCCGGCCTGCGTATTCGTTTTATGTCTGTCGAGTCAACAAGGGTGTACCCTATTCACTGAATCACTGAATAGTCTTGTAATACTGTCTTATGAACAAGTAACCCATTTGCTTCTGACTCTAACGAATAGATAAGCAGAAGTGTAATAATAGGAATTGTATCTTTCCTGGTGACGTGATTCGAACAAGTGTTCTCAGGTTACTAGCCAGGTTAAATCGGGGTTAGCTTCCAACGTTTGGAGCCCATACATTGCTCTCATAATCATGGAAGGTAAAAATGGAGAGCAGTGTAGGGTTAATGACTATGATGGAGAGGAGCTTGGACGCTGTCTTCCTATTGGCTCGCTATGGATTATGGTGTTCTTATTGGTTGGTCTCGTGCTTTTACGGAGGAAACGAAACGTGTGTACTATATGGGAAGAAAAGTGCTTTGAGTTCTCTACTAACCGATATTCCAACATCTTTCATTGAGTTCATACCTGAACCCAATATGACCTAGTACCCAATATGGCCTATTTTCTGTTCCTATGTAGTTAAATGATTAATTCAACAAATGACGTTGGTATGACATTTAGACTGTCCGAATGACGTCATTGAACCTGTTGGTTTACCCATACTACAGTAACTTGAAGGCAAAGAAGCGAAATAGGTGGATCTCGTGATTGTGTTCTGCGTGATCTAATATTGCCTATTTAAGTTATTACTTACTGCATCTTTCTAGTGTTAGGTGTTTATATCTCTAGTACATGTTATGATAGCTCATAATTTGTACTTTAAAACAATGTACTTAGTTTAGACTTTAATCTAAAATCATGTTTATAACGAAGGAAAAAGGAACACCTTGTAAGGTGGACTCAGTATGGCCTACATAGGAATATATCGTGAAAGACATGCCCAAAAGTGACATTTGTTACTGTTATGTTCACGTAGAGTGTGTGGAACTCACTAAGGATGATAAAGGACATTCCATTTGGCCAGACTGTGATGTGAAATCCATGGTCTTATGGTAACAAATTTTGACATGTCACTCCATTGTTTATTGGTTTTTAAATAATGTTATTTCTTTTTCCAAATCTCTTGTCATTATGCTAATAAAATGTAAGTGTGTCAATGTACTTATCTACCTATAAAAACAACATAGTTGTACGTACTTTCATTGCAATTGCTGTTGCCTATCTTGATGTGGAAGAACAAAATACATGCCTAGGCCATTTGGGTACATATTTACCCAATATGACCTAAACGTTACTTTTTAATAAAATCTTCCCTGCACCCATGTTGTTATTTGGAATTGGCTCCTATTTTCATCAAACGTTCATAAACGTTCTCTCTTTCGAATCTTGCCACTTGTTTTTATCTTACTGACTTTGTACACCACTAGAAATAATCATACCATTAGGTACCGTATCTGAAACCACGATGGATTGCAGGGAGACGGATGTGTTGTTTTCAGGTGACATTTGAAAAATTTGCAGACACGTGTCAATTCTGAGAGACAGGAATTTTTAAAAGATGCTTTCACACGGGAGAAAGTTGACAGATAGTAGCACTGTTTCTGTTGAATATGAATATTCCGTGAAAGAAAGCGAGAACGCCCCTTATCCACATTGCACCGATATGTTGGAGGCATTAAAGCAAGCGAACATGTCTCACAACAACTCGTGCGAGGACAGATAGCAGGAGCTGATAAAAAGAGTCAACAAGCATGAAGTGTTCTCCCTTGCAACGTATTCGCCGATTGATAACTGAAGAAGGAATTCAGACTCTCTTGTGAAAGTTACGCTGTAACTACGAACGTCCTGGTTGAGTGGATTGTTAAGGAAGAAATTGACGAAAGGACTATCACAAACGCCCCACCATTTCCTGTAAAACCATGGAAGCCAGCTGAGTACACGAAACTGAAAGGACAAGCTGAGCCAGGACAATTGTGGCTCGAAGTGTGGAAGTAGTGGAATGGGGCTCAAGTTTTATTTCCGTTCCCTAATGAGGTACGCAATTTAGTGAATATCTTCGTCTCTTTTTTATCTGAACATTGTACTTCTGGCAATATCTATAAATCCCCCTCTTGTAAATACCATGCCTATTTCAGAAATAAATGCCTTTTGTTAAAATGTATTGATTTTCTTTTCCTCATATAGAGAGGCTTCACTATGACGTAGTAGTACGCCTCGTGAAGAAGGGGTCCCGGGTTCGGTACCCGGTGGAGACGCATAACCGTTCAGATTCCACTTCGAATCATGGTTGTTAAAGGTCCAGGGACCCAAAAATTCTAATCGGTTCTATTTGGTTCCGCAACAGCACCTGAACCAATTTTCTTGCACAACTTCTATTCGGTCCAAGTTGCGTATTGTTTCAATTCAATACGGAACTTGGACTCTATTTAAAATGATCCGAAAAAAAAGGTTCCTGGACCGAATTGAAATACTTTACAGAGAAAAAGATTGTTTACGATACAGTACGGGGGAGGCTTGCTGATTTTCTCTCCTGGACCGGAATTGAATTTATTTAAAATATCTGGACCTTTAACTATCCTGCTTTGAACTGTACGTATAGACTCAGTTAGCCAATATATGCATAAAGTGGACTTAAAACGGAAGGTAACTCATCCTCATACGGTTTTTCTTTCTAAGTTTTGTGAGTCGCTCGGTAGCCAAGAGCTTCAAGTGATAATAATTTCGATTTCACCATCGAAATTCCCGGATTCGAATCCCGGCCTGGTCATGTTTGTTCTTTCTGAGTCTCCCTTCATCAATTTTATCTCATCACCACTCATCTTTACGATTAGGCAAAAGTGGAAGAAATACTATGTAAAAATGCAAAAATATAAAATACTAACTTTTGTGAATACAATCCTCACTACATGCTGAAAATGTATCAGATTCTCAATATATATATTTTGATATTTTACGTGCCTATTTTGCAACGTGGTTATTTTTTGGTACACCTGTAAAATACTGTTACATACTTTGTGTATCTTTTAAGATATACATGTAAACATATATATATAAGCATATATATGTCATGAATGTTCTCTGAAAAATAAACTATAGCGATAAGTCCATTTCACTCAGCCTATGACTTTTACTGTTACAATGTTTTTCCAAACATATCACAGTTGGTGAACCAAGAATTATTACGAAATTCTGAAATGGATTCACTTTCGTGAACGTACGACAATTTACAATGTTTCATGAAAATCAATAAACAAACACCTCAATAACCCTACTGACGCATAAACAAACGGAAATTCTGCGTCTGGGTCATTCCACGTCAAAACAAGAGAAAATTATAAATTTAGATATTTATATTTTAAAAGAAAATTTGGCTTTTAATGGGTAGTTTTTTAAAAGAATAAGTAATCTTAGGAGGTTTGACAATTTAATTGCAGGAATGTTTGTAGTTTCAATGTTGCATTGTGCTCGTTCCATTCATCCTCATCGTTGTCATGGATAGTAAAAAGCGACGTAGAATAACAAAGAATACAAATACATACGCAGGGATATGTTACAACAAAAGTTTATATATAAAGTAATAAAGCATGAAGAAATCGTAATGTATGATTTTAAGAGACGAATATTATGGTATTTAAAATATTTCAATGTAATGGCTTCTGACAGCTTCCTAGAAGAATAATTTAAATGCCGGAAATCCATTGCATGGATGTCTTCAACAAAGAACTTTAATATTCGATAGGATACCATCAGTTCAAAAATAACAACCTTTTTAATATCCAGATAGATGATTCTCATGAAAGGACCGATTCCTGTGAAATATTGGCGTTTAAGAATTTACGAAATCAGCTGGAAAAGAATTCCGTTTCTGCTTGAAGAGGGAGTTGCTTCCGTCCCATTGCGTGACGTAACACACACTTTGATCGACAGTCACGAACAATCCAATGACTTGGAACTTAGAATACGAAACCAATAAAAACCATTTTCTATCTGGTCCATTTCTTGCAAAATAAGGATTACATTATTTCCGTTCTTGTATATTATTCCTCTAAATTTATATTGTTGCAAACCTTACCAAGTTAATAACTAAATTAACTGCTCAAAACTGTTTTTCTCCTTAGGAAATATAAGATGAAATTTCCATTGAATTTAATAATTCTTCAAGCACAGTGGCGGCGCTTAAGGGGACGGTTGCCCCCATTAATTGCAACTTTCACCCGTCACTATGGCTAAGTAAGTATGGCTATGCTAAGTAAACTTTCCTTGCGCTCCGTCCCAGGGAGGTAAACTCTTCAAATTCGGATTCCTCACATTCCTTTATTTAAGACGCAGTTAGTTTCATTTCTGTTGCAAATAGTTCCCCAGATGACATTATATTTCATAGGCTAATAGACAATTGAAATTTCAATATTTTCAAAACAAGCCCAAGATGAAATTTATAACATAATTTGAAGAAACGTTATGTTGTTTTGTTGACCTTGGTTAGAAACTGTATTTGTTTTTTGTTATTTTGTTTCTTTTTTGTGTTTCTGTATAATTCTGTATGCTTGGGTTTCTTCCATGGTTCAGTGTAGTTTAAAGGAGCCAATAAGATTTGAACTTTCAGCCCTCCCCCATGCGACGAGGGAGGAAGTATAAATATGGCCTCTGTCAGAGGACAGGACAGAGAGTGTTTGTGAAACGGATAGCAGAAGGGAGAGTGATCCTCGGTCTTTAGTGGCCTCCCATGAGAAAGAGCATCCCGAGGTAGTTCCGCCGATGCCTAGCTTCCACTTGGCAGTTCTGCCGTGGGGCTCAAGTTAGAGAAATATAAATAATGTAAATTGGAGAATTATTGAAAGAATCCGAGCCTTGTTTTGTTAAATTGTAAATAAATGTATAAAGCCCATTTCTGCGAGTTTTCAGCAATCACCCTGCAACATTAAGTCAGTAAGTTCTTGCCTGTGATTGATTCTTTGGTTTCGAGCGCTCTGGTGAAGAACGGGATGGGAACCCAGGACTAACGAGCCTATTTAGTTGTTTATTTGGGTTTTTCCTGCCAGAAGCGGCCCGGTAAGGGTGGAGTGTTGCGAAACACCTTCTAAGCATAAGTTTGACATTTTTCTTATACTATAGTTGGCAATCCTGCTGTATGAACACCGTGAATCACTGATGGCTACAATTTTACACAAGTAAGTTACTACAATCCTACCAAACTTCATGAGAATCTGAGATGGTCGGGTTGAAAAGTTCATTTTATTTATTTATTTATTATGAAGATTTGGCATTAAATGGCCCAATATTCTGAAGTACCCTACCACCAACCTGCACGAAGCCCGCTAGGAACGACTAAAACCTATAAAGATGGCGTAGATCCAGACTCAGTGGTTCAACCATGGAATAAGCAGTGGGGGCGACACATTGCCTCCCCCCAACCTTGGACGGAAATCAATTCTAAGGGTTGGCAGCAATGTGGGGCAAACACTGAATTAAAAATAGGAATACTAGCAGAATCTAAGTGTAGCTGGACAAAAGGATACTCAAGATGGGATTAGTTTTCACGGATCTCTTGCATTTTTCTTACAGACGGCCAAAAGCACCTGCAAAAGAGGGGGGGACAGAGGAGCAATAACGATAATACGAGGGCCATCCGGAAAGTAGTACCGTTTTTTGAATTTTTTTAAAAAAACTAACAAATATTTTTTTGAAAAAACTTTGTAATTGTTAACAACAAACTTTAAACTACTTCTCAACATAGTCTCCATGTACATTTAAGCATTTGTCATAACGTGTGACGAGTTTTTGTAACCCAGCTTCATATTCCTTTGCCGCCAGTCCATTGAGAAAAGTAGTCACTCCTTGCCTTCTTCCAGTTCCTCATTACTATGAAATGTAAGGATGTGAGGGACCCACCTTCCACAAATTTCCCCATACTTCAGATGACAATTTCATGAAGAATTGTTCGTGAAACATCAGTGAACTGTTCACTGATTTCATCCAGTGTGACGCGCCGATCGTTCTTGATGAATTCGTCAACTGCACTAGCAGTTCGTCCGTAATGACAGACGGGCGCCCGGAACGTTCGTCATCATGGACGTTCTCTCTCCCCGAGTTAAAGTTTCGACACCAGCGCCGAACAGACGACTCATGAATAACATTGTCTCTATAAACCTCCTTTAATTGACGGTGAATATCACATAGTCGCACATTCCTGGCGTTGAGAAATCTGATCACAGCCCTAACTTCACAAGTGGCGGCGTTTTCAATTCTTTCGAAACATTGTAAACACTCACAAAAACAATAATTATACAATGACAGCGCTACGAAGCGTCACACGCACTGAGCAGACAGCCAACTGAAGTTGTTTGACCTTGAGCGGCGGCTATTCACGTCACTAGCGCTCCACACGGCGCGAAAGGGTACTACTTTCCGGATTGCCCTCGTATATTTATTACGGGAACGTTTATCCTGTTACTTGTTCCCCTCCCCCAGACAAAAGAAACCGTTCTTGCGCCTCTGTCCAGACTTCGACTTTGAAGATTAGAATTGACCGACTTGGATGAGGACTACTAGCAAACGAATCAACAACAACAACTGTTGCAACGAAACCGTACAAATTGAAGGAAGGGTCTAGACGGGGACACGTATTTCGACAGTGCCTGCACCGACAGCTTCAGATGAAAGGAAATGGGAAAACATTGTAACCCCCGCTTCTGTTCCCTCTGGCTCTGTCTCTGTTTCACCGTGTCATAAGTGCAGTGCATCGCTGTAGAACCTCCAAGAAGACAGAACAGGACACTTTGAAGAAAGACTTTTATTCCTTTCATATTGGCTTCAATCGCACATACAACCCCCGCCTCTGCGTCCCGTCCGGGATTTCATATTACGTGCGGACGTTACATGCAGCAAGGTCAAGCAGAGCCTCTTGGGTAAAAATAGGCGAAATCTTGAGCAGAAGAGTGGGACGCGCTTTCGCTCTCCTCTGTTGACCAACAAATTCAGGAGAGACGGACAAGCAGCCCGTCGTCCAGCGGCGGCGGCAGGATTTATCATCTTGGAATACTGAGGCCGGGCAGAATGAAATTTAGGGGGTGCGATGTTGAAAATGAAGAAAACATGAAACATGCATGCATATTATAGCCACTTTTAGTAGGCATCTATAATAATATTCCAATGAAACAAGAATACCAGCGACTTGCTTAATTTTTCCTTGATGTTAACAAAACAACGATAGATTGATAGGTTGGTTTGCGTTATTTTTCTTCGCCTTTTTTTCTGCCACTTTTGACCAATTTGCAAAGGTGGGGATGAGTGATGATATGTTGAAATTGATGAATGGACACTCACAAACATCCATGCCCATGCTGGGATTCGATCCCGGAAGCTCTGACGTCGTAGCGCGATGTGGTAATCACTTCGCCATGGGGAACGGCGAACAAAACAACGACATGTTTGCGAAATTAAAAGGAACAGCTTGTTGAACGAATGACATACATGGTTGACCGGGGAGGAGGAGGGGGAGCACAAGGGATATTTTCCCCCTAATAATATTGCTCTCTCTAAAAAAATGCACTCCTTCAGCTTCAAGTTATAATGTCACCGTAACGCTCTTATAATAATTAACCTAAATTACTGGGCCGTAGCCCCCTTGCACCCTTCTACACATCCATGATGACATAAATTACGCCTAACACTCCAAGAGTGGTCATTGAGCCTTAATTTTCAGACGCTAGTGACAGTCTTTGATTGATTGATTGATTTGGTGTTTAAAGCCCTCTTTATGCACAGTAAGGCTAATCGGGACTAGACCTACAGTTTAAAGTGGAATCCGAACCACAGTGTGCCTCCAAAGGGTATCGAGCTCGGGACCCCTTTATTTTTTGAACCCACACTTTTTTAACCTTTGCAACATAACCAAGCGAGGTATAAAATTCAGTTATTAATCAAATGTTAAATACGTTATACAGGTGACAATAACTGTTCAGCGTTTAGTTTGTGTGCGTTGGGTAAAACAAAGAAATTGCCACTATGCTACCTGAAGTCTTATCTGAAAGAGTTAGTGTTTTCGGTGGAACATAGTTTTTGAAAAAAGGAGTGCTTATAGGGGGTGTGGAAGAAAATTAAGGGGGTGCGCAAGCACTCCATCGCACCCCAATGGTGCAGACCCTGGCGTCGTGCCAGAAACCACCTTCCTTCGGACGAAGGCAACAGCGTCGAGCGACAGATGTTCTCGGCCGGGGAAATCGTAAAAGTTCGGTGATGAAGTGTCGGGAAGTTACAGGAGAAACAAACAGAGGGAATCCGTCACCCGTTTGCAGAGCCAGAAATACTTCTACGCAGCGCCCGATTTATCTACGTCCTTCTAAACTGATCTCCCACCTCGAACAGCGCGGTTTGTAGTGGAGAGGTCATGGTTGACGAAGCAAACGAAACGTTTGGATTTTTGGCGAATAGACATGTAAATAAGGCATTCAAAACGTGCATCTAATTTTTCAAACTTACATAAGTTCAATCTTCTTTGTATTCTAATCAACGAATCAACGAAATGCGTATATAGCCTACATCCATTGTCAACCAGTAGGTAAATTCTCATAATATTAGATTCATTCATAGATTGCAGTTTCTGATGTACATTAAATTATAGAATTTGTGAGCCAAACCTGAATGAAATCACCTCAAATAAGAACATATTTTGGCCTAGGGACCCCATATTGATGTGTTCGGGAAATATATATATATAGATATATACATACACACACACACACACACACACACACACACACACACACACACACACACACACACACACACACACACACACACACACACATATATATATATATATATATATATATATATATATATATATATATATATATATATATATATATTAAATTTTCTTTTGGCTTCACAGCATTTTATCATTGCTTTAGAGTTGATGTATAGTAAAAGTTTTCTGCTGTCATTTAAACCAAAGTGAAGCCGCACATGTGGAAACCCAGCTTTCGAAACAGCAATACTAATTACCATTGGCGGCGACTGTATGTGGAGAGAGGCCATCCAAGATAGGGTGATTATATGTACCCCCAACACACATAATATATACGTATATATGTGTGTGGGGGGGTGTATGGAGGGTAGATGTGGAAGTATATGGTTTGTGTCAATGTTCGCTTGAATTACTTTGAAATCGCCGTCATACCCTTATCCTACTCCATGAGTCTTGTAGTAGTCAGAGTAACAAATATGCATGTGTCAAATATTTTAACGACACATAAATACAATGGTTTTTGGACAAAATAAAATGTTATCCGAATGTTTAACCACTCTAAAAAAGCTAACCTCCTTTCAAGTTAAATAAAAATTCTTAATTAGCTAAAGCGTGCTAAATTAGCTTTGATACAATTAATTGATTGGTGATTTAAGTCCACTTTATGCGCCGTAAGGCTAAAGGGACTGGACCTACAGTTTAAAGTGGGATCCAAACCACTATGTGCCTCCACCAGGAATCGAACCTGGGACCCCTTGATTACAAGTCGACGACTCTACCACTGCTCATCGGGGAGGCCACAATTAATTGTAATGACAGTAGATGTGGGTAAAAATATTATTCTCATACTAAAAACTTAATACATCCATAATTGAAAACACCTCCGTGAAGAAAATGTTGGATGGTCATGCTTTTACACTGGTGTATATCAGCGACACTTAGTAACCCGGGTCCTTCTCAAATGCCTTTATAATAACATCAAAATATACAGTAGTTGAAATAAGTTTCTCCAAAACAGAAACCTTAATTTGTTTTTATCTAGTAGATTTCTGCATGTAAAGTTACACAAGTTTGCTCATTTTAACACAGACCCATTGCTGATCCACAAATATTTTCAAGTTGGAGTTAATACCTGTGTACCTCAAGAAGAAGAATGTTTGGAATTCATGTGCAGTTACTTATGAGCCACCGCGATGATCTTTCCACCCATGCGTGCGGACTGAGGCCATTGTCGAACTTCCTCCTCTATTTCTAAACTTGCTGGCGTGGTAAGCGTGCATAGAGACATTGAATTTTCAATTGCCGTCGAATGTCTATACGTTTTAGGCTTCCAGAGGGCAAGAGAAACCACTGATCTACGCTGGTGCATGTGTATGCAGGAGGCCCCATCTTTAAAATGACAAAAGAGGTGTTGTTAATCTCACTTCATCAGTGTTACAGCCTTGAGGTCGTTTTGTAAATAGATACCTCATGTAAATTTGAGCCTTTTACAGTCTGTCCTGTAATTTTTGTCAGACTTTTAAGGTTTTGTTCGTACCATAAATCTTATATCTCATATCTACTGAATGTGTGATTACGTGTTTTCAGAGAAAAATAAAGTATGTGTCGCTTTGTATAGTTTCGCATTTCCAACAAATATACTGATCAATCGACATTCTTTGCAAGTCCTCACGGACAAGAATATTTTGCTGTCTGCTGCAGAACTATAATAATTTTCCACATTAAAACCCTGGTAATAAACCAGAAAGCACTAATCTAGGAAAACAATAACTAGGAAGCCTAATTATTGTTTTCTTCCACAACACCCATAAATTATATCTACGAGCTACAGCTATGTCGAAGAGCTTTATGTTTTATGTGTTAGGGTAGAATTTCATGACATCCACAAATATAAGTTGCTTCTTCTTCAGGATATTCATGCGGGAAAATGTTCTATCCTTTGTCCTCCAGAAAACCGAAAAAATCCTTAGGTTTCTCCAAGGCAACATTTTGCATCTGGGTTTTTATCTCAATGGAAAAGGGGAAAACTATTTGAAGCTCATTTATACATTTCTACAGAGTAAGTCTGTTCGGACAGCGCAATTTATTTTTACAAGAATTTTACTGCAAGTGACCTTATCATTGCGCCTCCGTCCTAGAAAAGAAACACGCTCTCGTTGCCGCTAACACTGTGAAATGTCTGAGGGAAGAAGGGGCGAAAAAGTAACATCTTCTTCTAACATCTGCGATAGGATGTAGTCGGTAATGCTTGGATTTGTTTTTTCTAGGAGTACGTGAAAACCAACACAACTCAGTGTCAAAAGCAGTATGAAAAGTGAGATACGGTAATTTTAAAAGCGTGGAAAATTATCTTAAGTTTACATTATCGGAAGTGGACCTACAATTTATAAACAGGCACTCGAACACTGTGTAACATGCCTTTACTGGGAATCGAACCCGATACCCCGGGAAGGTCTCCGCAACTTAATTTAATGTTGGATTTTGTCAGGGAATTGAATGAAATGAAACAGCATATAAACAAACAGACAACCTTCATCCAAACTCCGTCGGCCCCCGTGGGGGAGTTGTTAGCACTTTGCCAAGGGTTCGAATCCCGACCTGGGCATGGATGTTTGTGAGTGTCCATTCATCAATTTCATCATATCATCACTCATTCCCATCTTCGCAAATTAGCCAAAAGTGGCACAAAAAGCGAAGTAAAATAAACCAAATCGATCAATCAATCAATTTATCCAAACTTCAAAATCGCGATATGCTTTTTAATCATCTGTTTCAGGTGGTATACTGACTTAGCTATATAGAATTACATGACTCTTCATGTTCCTTAGTCAGACCAAGTGAAACAATTTATGTTGTGCAATAGTATTCCCTGGATTCAGATACGTCTCTGTGTACGTATGCATATGTGTATGCGTGTATGTACCTCTCCCATCCCTTCTCTCCCTCTCTCTCTCTCTCTCTCTCTCTCTCTCTCTATTTATATATATATATATATATATATATATATATATATATATATATATATATATAACTTTCTTATTGTTAGTCCACAGACACGAATGCTTCAACCCAAGAAAATGCATTTTCAGCCGTGCTGGTTGTAATGTTTAGCGAAATCACCTCATCGTGTTCTCACACGGGCGTGATTCTCCATCCTAATAAGGAACACATTGAGTCATGCGCATGATGTCATATCCCACTCCACAGGCAGTGGTTTATGCTTTATGAAGAAATTACGACGTTAACCTTTGTCACTTTCCGTGGCTCTGAGATCATTGTTATATTTCAAAGTACACAAAGCCAGATGGAGCCACAGCCGCTGCCTTCTGGACATTAACATCGCAATTTCCTTCCAGAAGCCATGAATCTTCTCCTTCGAGCACCGCAGAGAATGCGACCTCACATACAAAGGCGACGTTTGACAGGGCGCTATTATAAGGGAGAAAAAATAGGTTTTATGTTGCGCATTCGCATACTTCTTTGACAATTTCCGTGTCAATTGCCTTTGACACGTGCGTGCGTGTGTGTAACCTTGAACCAGAATTTGCTCGACGCTCAAGCGAAGCTGGTATCGAAGACAAACCGATTTTTCTACGCGAGAAATTCTAGGGTGTTCCAGAAAAGGCACATGGGCGGCCCCGTGGCGGAGTGGTTAGCACATCGCGCTACGGCACCAGGGATCCCGGGCTGATCATGGATGTTTGTGAGTGTCCATTCATCAATTTCATCATATCATCATTTATCCCCATCTTCGTAAATTAGCCAAAAGTGGCACAAAAAGCGAAGTAAAATAAAACAAACCAATCAATCAGAAAAGGCACATAAAGCTTGATGCCCACTTAGGCGCTGAGAAACGCGGCAACAGACCCGTTTCCGGCGTCTCAGTGGCAGTGTTGCCACAATCTGAGGGCACAATTTCCCTTATCAAGGGGCAAAATTTCCGTTTTTGGGCCAATTTTTCTCTTCACTTAAACAAATATAATAATAATAATAATTATTATTATTATTATTAGCCGTGGTAGCAGTAGTAGTAGTAGTAGCAGCAGCAGTAGTATTAAAATTTTCGTTGGTTCATGTTCGTATGAATATTACAAATTTTTACATACATGTCAGCTTCATCGCTTTCTGGTCAATGTTCCAGGTTTGAACCATGTTCAGGAATCATTAAATCGTTAATCCTCAACGTTATAATTATCCGAACCAAACGACGTACAATAAACTCAAAGGAAATATAAATCAATACAGGCTTATATTCAAGTCTGAAGAAATAAGAAGGAACCAAAAAATAATAAAAATGAAAATGTGGATATGAAACTCGAACTTAACATAAACTGTAATAATGTAGTCAGAAGTCTTAAAATGTCCCTGAAATTGTGATATTTTCCATCGAAATTCCCTTTTGGCTAAAATTTCGGTCCGAATTTCCCTGCAAAAGGGAAATTTCCCTTCATGTGGCAACACTGCTCAGTGAGCGATAACCTTCAAGATAGCCTGCAGAAATTCCACGGAAATTCCCGCTTGGGTTCCGCGCCTTTAATTGTAGTGGGCGTTACACCATTTGGTTTCAATATTAGGAGACAACAGAAGTTTTACTGATTTTTGTTTCCTCGTTTCTCTGCGGCTAAGTGGGCGTTAAGTTGTAGTCAAAAACTGCGAGTTTCTGTTGTTTTCATTTAAGTACATGCGATACAGTCTCCAAGGGACTCTTCCCAAGCTCTACCCTCTGTGGCAGTGTTGCTAACTTAGCTCTCTTGAAGCCAAATCTGGCTATTTCATGCACTCGTTTGGCACCCGACCCCTTCCCCACTATGATGCCATCACTGTATAACAACTTTGTCAGTATATTTTAAACTCAGTATCGGCACAATAGGTAACTTTGAGATCCTCCTGATTAGCTTTGAGCTCTGTTTGGCCATCCTTGATAGCACTGAGAGCAGCCATAACATCTGCCAAGCAGAAATCACCCTTTGGATCTGACATATTTAAAGGTAAAAACACCTAACCTCAGAAACCAGAACAAGAAGCAAAACAATACAAAGATTATATTATTATAAGCTTGAACCTTTTCAACTAATCACCTGACGTCTCATAATCTTAAAATATATAACAACTTTGTCAGTATATTTTAAACTCAGTATCGGCACAATAGGTAACTATGGTGCTATGTTGAAAAGGTAATTTAAAATTTACATATACTGATAACTTTATAATTATTATATTGATAAAAATGAAAAGAAAAAAAAACTAGAAACAACAAAAATTACAATAGCATCAAATTATGCAATTATTTGAAAGAACATTTATATGAAGAAAACATTTCTTTACTGTCTCCTTGCGAGGCAGAGCAAGTCCTCCTCTAAATATTTGGGCATGCGTCAGTTCTACATCTGAGCACACTCAATAAGTCAGATTCCTCAATCAGGTCCACAAGATGGCTTCCTTCAATTTTCAAAACTTCACATTTGGCTTGTTCACATTCAAAATGCAGAAAATATTACACTCACTTAGTCTTATTTCTCATAACATTTCATTTTAGATAATGCAATATTCATTTACTAGCTAGTTAATGCTGATGCCAGCAGATAATAATTTCCAGCTCCCAATTATTAAACTAGGCACTTTACACCAGTTCCAAATCTTTTCTTTATCGTTTTACAGATTATTCCATTATAAAAGCATTTCCAAGCTTCTGTTATCAACAAAATGTCTCTATATAGTTTAAACAAACTATTAAAGATTAACTTATCAAGTATAATCTCTCAAAATATCCAGATTTTTAATGATATCAAACCTTCACCAATCGTCACATTTTTACTTATGTACCATCCATCTTGAGATTCTCTCAAGTCACAGACAACTAGTATTAGAGCAACTAGTTCAAGCCAGATTTTTTAGTATGTGTTATCTTCAATTGTTTTTGTTTTATATTTTTGTCCATAAGTGCTTAACAGCTTGAATGTTTGTGTTGTAAATGTACATATTTGCTCTGTTACAGCTATTTTACTATGTATATCACAATATACTTATCTAATGATTACAATTACCATTTTTTGAATGTTGATATAAAATACCAAGTATGACATCATATTAGACATTGAACAATTTTAAAGAGTTGACCTTTGTATATAAACCTTGATGTCAATGGAAATGTACATAATTTCAATAAATTTAATTATAAATTTGAATGTAACTTATCTTGCTTGCCTGAAAGAACACATATGATTGAAGATATTTGTTTTTTTCATATTGTCAGTCAAAAATAACTGTTATGAATATGAATTCAGAATATTGCACAATTTGATAATTTTGTCATGATATACGAATTGGCTTTTTTAAACATCATATTTAATGACATTAGTTTAAATAGTAATTTCAGCCACTTCATTGCATTATATGAATAAAATTTTAAACAATCATATGACTAAATTATTATAGATATAGCACAAATGTGGAACTTTGGACTTAGCCTAACCATTTTCAAATGTAGTTATGACAATGTATTATTTTTATTGTCATACTGGCGCTCAACAAGGGACGAACCCACAACAGATCTGAGCTCTACTGAGACATTTAACATATAATAATTAATACAATGCCTCTATATTTACAATCTGTTTACATGTTCAGCATTATAATCAATTGAGTGTGACTGAATATTTGTTTTCCAACAATACAACAAGAACTTGTTCATCATGAACCAATACAGTGCATAATGAATTTTTTGTACATAATAATATTGAAAAACAAAAAACATCAAGTTCGACATACCAACAATTATTATCCAGTAAAGTAACCATTTTTACATAAACAATGTACCTACATAACATTATTATTTATTATCAAACAATGAAGCACCAGTCAGAACTTCATTCTCAACCTGGGAGCATAATTTCTATATTAAATTTTATGTAGCCAAAAAATATATTAATAATAATTTTCTACATGTAGAGTAAGTTACCTCTGATCTAAATTTCCCTAAATTTCCCATTAGGAATTGATCCATTCATCTAGCAACATCAGCTAACAAGACAAAAATGTAAGTCCCTGCATCGAAAAGCAAACATCCTCAGATTTACGGAGTGCTGAATATAAGATTTCTTACATTGCAAATGAATTCATGCAAGAAATGTATAAATTATGATGTGTGCACAGAAATTATAAATCATAAATAATTGTTGTTCCTGAACTCGCAGCGTCACGGCTCGAACTTACTATTCAGCCGTTTGTGAACACATTTTGGAGCCATAATGCATTCTAGCATTTTTAAAGGAAACAACTACTTGACTGAAGCTTGGATCAACACGTGAATCACTTTGCTCTTTGTCAAGTTCATTCCTATTTGAGCCTACGATTCAATTCTTGGAATCTTTGTGCTCTAGTAAATATTTTTCAAGCCAAAGCTAAATCTTAGCATTCAAAATTATTATGCACATGCCATCACATTATATTATACATTTTTTTGCACTCCAAAATACACATAACAAAGAATATTTGTTACATTAAATTTTTTCACCGTTCAACACAACTAAGGATCAAGAAATATGATTGAAGACCAATGTCGGATCATGAAGATCAACTTAAGGCAAACTCTACAGAGGAATACTTCATACCTGAACTAATGTTTCAGACTCAAAGAAAGAAGCATGAAAAGTGAGAAAATTTTGACATTAACAGCTGACAAAAGAAAAATTCTGCACAAAGTACTGTGACTCACAGTACCACCTTTAGCCCACATCCTAAGAAGAAGAACTCAACCAACCAACCCTCATGGGTATGGTTGTGAAATGAAGCAGTATCTTTTGTCCTTCAAAACAACAAAATAAACAACGTGTTAGCATAAGCAATTTCATAATGCCAAAATTAATATATGAATAATAAAGAACTGAGGTTTTATGTACCACCCTTGACACTCAGTCAATAAGAAACTCCCAACCAACCAACCCTTGTGGGTATGGTTGTGAAATGAAGAAGTATCTTTTGTCCTTCAAACCAACAAAATAAACAACATGTTCGCATAAGCAATTTCATAATGCTAAAATTAATATACAAAGAACGAAAAAGTAAAGAACTGAGGTCTTATATACCACCCTTGACACTCAGTCAATAAGAAACTCCCAACCAACCAACCCTTAACGCTTACTTAATCTTACATCTTCACTACAGAAATATCTGTTTCCTTTGAAAATCTGACAAGTATGTCATCTACCTTGCATCCTTGCAACAATCTCTTTATTAGCTCCTCATGTGACTTGTTGCAGTTTTGCAAAATTTCTAGCCATTTATACCTTTTGGCATTAGAACACTTCCACACTTTGATGTGTTCAATGGCCACTTGACTCACAGGATTACCAGTGTTGCATTCTAACAAGGTAACTGTTGAATTATCATGATTCTCAACACACAAATAAGGTCCTTCAAACAAGAAGCAGTATTTCTTAATGGGATTATTTTCTAAATCTTTATGTCTGTTTCTAACAAACAACAAATCACCAACTAATATGGAAACTTTATCTTGTTGTTTTTGGTTGATTTGGTTTGTTTTCTTACTTCTGGCCTCAAAACTTTTTAGATGTGCCATGTGAATTTTATTATCCCATGACATTACTTCATCTTCAGTGATATTATTGAATATGCTCATGTTAGGTTCCATATTTAATCGCAGTTCTATAGGAGCATAACCTGTTTGAGATGAAATTGCATTATTTAAACAATGAAGGGCAACATTAACCTTTTCAGGCCATAGGGTATGACTATCCTGACACAAAACTCTCATTAAGCGGTTAAGCTCTGCATGATATCTCTCAACCATATTGGAGGACGGATGATATGGAGGAGTGAACACTAACATGATGCCTAAGTGTTTCATTTTATCTGCAAACTGATGAGATCTGAATTGAGGTCCATTATCGGCAATCAATTTTTCAGGAATACCCAAATGGACAAAATAACAATTGATAAGCTTTTTGATGACTGTATTTGCATTACTGTTGACAATAGGATAAGCCAACAAGTACCGACTTGCAGCATCCAACACTGTCAACAAAAATCTCTCCCGCTTAGAACCCATGACGAATGGACCTTGCAAATCCACAAAAAGGACTTTTCCAGGTTTACTGGTCAGGTGTATTTTAACTAAATGTTTTGCAGGATGTTTATTGGGCTTTGACCTGACACAAGTATCGCAATCAGCAACATATTGTTTTATATCTTTAAACATGTTTTTCCATCGGAAATTTCTATATATTTGTGCCATTGTCCGAGATGCACCGAAATGACCACTCTCATCATGAAACTTGATGAGCATATTACCAATTAAGGAGGCAGGTAAGCATATCCTTAACTTTTCTGGTCTGTGAAAATCCCTGACACATAATATGTTCTCCCTGAGACAATACTGTTTCCGCCAATTCCTACAGCGAGAATTATAAGTATCAACATCTCCAGAGAGATAGGAAATGATCTCATTCAATTCGATATCATTTCTCTGTGCATTCGCAAGTTCCTTACAGTCACACAAAGGTTGCAGCATTAATTCCAACTCGGAGTAGTTGACATGATAATGCATGTCCAACTGCCAAGGAAAAGATCGACTTAGCAAATCAGCGATTACATTTTCCTTGCCTTTGCAATATTGAACATCAAAAGAATACATCTGTAACTGGATGAACCAGCGAGTGAGACGAGCATTCCACGTGTGGGCAGTTTCCAACCACGTGAGGGCTTTATGATCTGTAATAATGACAAAATGCCTCCCTTTTAGTATAGAAGCAAATTTGTCTATAGTATATAGGATCGCCAACACCTCCATTTCAGTAGATGTATAAGATTTCTCATAATCTTTTAACAACCTGCTGACAAATCCAAGAGGCTTGAACCCTCCTTCTATGATCTGGAAACAATAACCCGCTACTCCAATAATCGAAGCATCAGTTTGAACAAAGAAATTATGTTCAAAATCGGGAAATGCAAGCATTACTTGTTCAGCAATTTTTTCCTTCAAAAGCTGAAATGCTTCAGATGCCTCTTTATTCCAACACCATTTTTGTTTAGCTTTGAGAAGCTCATACATGGGTTGGGCAAACATTGCATAATTTTTTATGTATTTACTAATCCAATTTAAGGAACCTAATATCTTTTGCAATTGTTTAATTGAGCTAGGTTCCGGTAACTCTATTATAGACTTGACAAAAACTGGATCTTTATGATACCCTTCTGGGGTAATGATGTGACCCAAAAACTTTATCTCCCTGCAGCAAAATTTACATTTCTCTATTTTAAGGGTCATGCCTGCTTTCAGTAGACAATTAAATACACTTTCAACATGAATCAGATGAGAATCAAAGTCTTTGGATCTTATAATGATATCATCCACATACACCACTACAAAATCCTTACAATCAGCCAAAACTCTATTCATTGCATCTACAAAGACAGCGGTGCCATTCACTGATCCAAATACAACACGTTTAAATTGATATAACATGCCTTCGAATGAAAATGCTGTGTATTTTCTACTTTGTTCATCCAAAGCAATTTGCCAAAAGGCATTACCTAAATCTATAGATGAGAAATAATTACAACCTTGAAACTGTACTAATAACTCATCTATTTTTACAGGATGAATTTGCATCAACTTTACATGCTTATTTATCCCTTTTAGATCAACACACATTCTTATCCCTCCACCTGGCTTAGGTACAACCAATAGAGGGGATAAGTATTCAGAGTTGGACAATTCAATCACGTCCCATTCCAACATGGTGTTGATCTGTTCTCTAACTTCGTCCCGGTATGCAAATGGAATAGGATAGTTTCGACCTACCACGGGTTTGTCTGTATCCAGTTCCATTGTGTGCACATAATTTTTACATAAACCTGGTTTAATGGAAAACAATTTTTTATATTTATACAATATATTTAAAAATTTCTGTTTTTCAACTACCGACAACATCTCAGTTTGATCCAACTGACCAGAAATTTTTAATATTGTTTCATCATCCACCTTATTACCCTCAGAACTTGACACAAAAGAACATTCATAATAATGATCCACATCTACAGTATTTTCCAATGGAACGAAACGGGCAAGTACATCATATTTATCATTATCACATACAAGTGCCTTCTTAGAGAAATCTAAGGTACCTTGCAATGCATATAGAACATCTAAGCCCAAGATCATATCCACCTGCAGATTCTGAACCACTAAAAATTGTACCAACAAACTTTGCAAACCGATAACAATCATAAGCCTAGTTAAACCTAAAACTTTGTTCTTTTTAGAGCCTGTAAAATCCACTAGTCTAATGTTTTTAGTACTCAATAATCTTGGCCTACTGGCTGTAGAAGAGATATTTTTCCACACCTGATAGGAAAGCAAACTAATTTCTGCTCCACTATCACATAGAGCCAAATGTTTATGATCTAGAATATTAACCCAAATTTTTGCAGTATTCGAACCATTAGGAACATTATTGATTGGTCGGTAATTTTCTTTCATGTAATTTTGATCTTCAGATTCTAATCCTTTTTCCCAATCACCAACATTAACAACTGCTATGGCAGGGTTTATAGCATACCCTCTGTCACCTGCCTCAAGGCAAAGGGAACTGACTAGTTTTTTTTTATTTTCAGGAACGTGAGATCTTCCCTGATTTAAGTGTCCAATCTTGTTGCGCTCTTTGTCACCTATCTCAGTTGCATGAACTGACACTTCAGTCTTAAAAGTATTATGCACACTTTTGACAGGCAACTGCATATTTCGGATGACACTCATACTATATAAAAATTGCAACAACTTGCACATGCCCGCACGATTCCAATGAATCATATCCAGACGATTTTGTATACGAGGACCAATGTACTGTTCATACAGAGTTTCATTTATCTTGTCATCATCATCAAAGAAAAGAGGAGCAATATTTAGCACTTTGACCTTATCCTCATCTTGAAGAGATAACAGGTGAGAATTGTACCTTTGCCATCTGACCCATTCTGGATCCCCTCTAGAATGCATAACTTTCGGAATTGGTGGTAAGGTAAGTACAATTATATTCCTTGTCTTATTTTTCATGACCTGTATCAGTCTGTTGAAGCTTTGTTTGATATCATCCTCATTTCTCCGTTTCAGTAGATCATTCGTGCCAATCATTAACATTACCTGGTCTGATAACTTATTGTAAGATTCCATTCTTTGTCTTAGCTGATCTATTGTTTGACCTGAAACACATAATCCAATGTGCTGTGTACCATCCTTTTCCACCTTCACAGGTTCACCTAAGATATTTTGTGAAAGTCTAAGCATCATGCTATCTCCTACTAATTGATTATTGTCAAGTATAGGAGTTAGAATGTCTGTTTCCATTGTGTTTCTATTATAGGCAAATCTATTCTTATTTGGAGGCTTTAATACATTATTAGCACCCATGTTACCTCCCCCAACATGAGTCCTCATCAGTTTTCCGCTTGGGAAACAACACCATTAGCTACTGTGGGAATCTTATCTGTTCCACGATTGTAGCTCTTAACCCCAAGGTTTGTTTTGTCATAGTTCCTATGAAAATTAGTTCTTGTGTAATTTGATTTGCGAGAGTATGTATTCTCTTTATCTGCACTAGAAGCTTGTTCCACAGCCACTTGAGCTACTTTAGCTTTAAAGTTTCGATTTTTTACACCATATTCTGAATTGCTCATCCTAAGTGGGATGTCTCTAAGCGATTCAAAATTCTCTATGGCTTGCAATGCTCTTTGCAATGTCTCAACATTATTTACCACAAAGTGCTCTCTGATCTTAAATGGCAAAAGCGTAGCCACTTGTGCAATTAAGTGTGCTTCCTCCGCATAAGGCTGGATGGATTTGAGCAATTTATAATTCTTGTTTACAAATTTCTGTAAGTTACCATGTGCAGCTCTAGAAAATTGAGTGTTCAGTATCCGAGTCAATGTGACACTCTTCCACCTAGAATTCTCATAGTGAGACAGAAAGGCCTTTTTAAAATCATGGTAAGTATTGAAGGAAGATTTATTCTGAGTGTACCAACTTTTTGCACAGTCTTTGAGTAACTTAGGTATATATTGCATGTAATCCTTTTCCTTGATATTGTAAATATCCATCATTTCCTCAACTTTCTCCAAAAATTCCGATGGCATACTGTCCATCGAGATTCCATCAAACTGTGGAAACTTGCACAATTCTTGTGGCTCTATGAAAGATTGTCGGTGCGGTAAAGAGTTGTCATATTGAGTACTAGTCGCAAAAGTTGCACTTTGAGAAGGACCATTTACATCACTCTTATTTATGTACTTATTATGATGCAAACAAGAATCACCTTTTACATAATCTTGGTGATGACCAGATGGTGTTCCTCTACGGTCATTAGTAGAATCAAATAACTTTTCTTCTGAGCCAGATGAATCAGTTTCAGTATTAGTGGCTTTATCACATACCTTAGATACATGCCTGCGCACTACATTCTCATCAACACAACTATCAGAACTATTCACTACTGTAGGAACTTTTGCACGTTTTCTCTTTGAAAGAGTTCTTCTGCCAGCTGATTCTAACCTACACTGACTAATGGGTGACAACACTTCTTTTACCAATGTTAAAACTTCTAGCTTTACACCCATTATTTGTTCCTGCAGAACCTGGTCCTGAGAGAGATCATTATTCACTAATTTGCAATCACTTGTCACAAGTCCTTGCATGGTTTGAATAAGTTCATTAGGCATATTTCCTGCTGAACCATCCTCTTCATTATGAAGCACTTTGTACTGAAATTGATCAGAATTCATCTCTTGATTAGGTTGAATTTGTGGAGAAGAAGCACCATCACACACTGAAGGTTTAGGTAAACTTGAAAGAGAGGACAAAGTATTTGCTAAATGCTGTTTAGTTTCACACCATTCCTTTTGCATGTGTCTCATATCAACATGCAGTCGCTCTGCCAAATCTGCATGTGCTTCTTGTACAGCACCAACCTGCTTACCCAAATTTTCCATCTTTTGTTCCACAACATAGGATACTGCAGAAATATCAGTATCCACTTTCATGGATAATGCTTTTATATGAGATTCCACTTTCTCTGTTCTTATCAAACACTCCTTCTTATATTGAGCAAGATCAATTCTAATTTCTTTTAATTGAGCATCAGAAGATTGCTGAAGAGTTGTCAGCCCAGATTTAAGTACCATCTGGCTAGCATTCAGCTCTATCAATTGAGCATCAGTCTTTTCCTGATTAGCTTTGAGATCCTCCTGATTAGCTTTGAGCTCTGTTTGGCCATCCTTGATAGCACTGAGAGCAGCCATAACATCTGCCAAGCAGAAATCACCCTTTGGATCTGACATATTTAAAGGTAAAAACACCAAACCTCAGAAACCAGAACAAGAAGCAAAACAATACAAAGATTATATTATTATAAGCTTGAACCTTTTCAACTAATCACCTGACGTCTCATAATCTTAAAATATATAACAACTTTGTCAGTATATTTTAAACTCAGTATCGGCACAATAGGTAACTATGGTGCTATGTTGAAAAGGTAATTTAAAATTTACATATACTGATAACTTTATAATTATTATATTGATAAAAATGAAAAGAAAAAAAAACTAGAAACAACAAAAATTACAATAGCATCAAATTATGCAATTATTTGAAAGAACATTTATATGAAGAAAACATTTCTTTACTGTCTCCTTGCGAGGCAGAGCAAGTCCTCCTCTAAATATTTGGGCATGCGTCAGTTCTACATCTGAGCACACTCAATAAGTCAGATTCCTCAATCAGGTCCACAAGATGGCTTCCTTCAATTTTCAAAACTTCACATTTGGCTTGTTCACATTCAAAATGCAGAAAATATTACACTCACTTAGTCTTATTTCTCATAACATTTCATTTTAGATAATGCAATATTCATTTACTAGCTAGTTAATGCTGATGCCAGCAGATAATAATTTCCAGCTCCCAATTATTAAACTAGGCACTTTACACCAGTTCCAAATCTTTTCTTTATCGTTTTACAGATTATTCCATTATAAAAGCATTTCCAAGCTTCTGTTATCAACAAAATGTCTCTATATAGTTTAAACAAACTATTAAAGATTAACTTATCAAGTATAATCTCTCAAAATATCCAGATTTTTAATGATATCAAACCTTCACCAATCGTCACATTTTTACTTATGTACCATCCATCTTGAGATTCTCTCAAGTCACAGACAACTAGTATTAGAGCAACTAGTTCAAGCCAGATTTTTTAGTATGTGTTATCTTCAATTGTTTTTGTTTTATATTTTTGTCCATAAGTGCTTAACAGCTTGAATGTTTGTGTTGTAAATGTACATATTTGCTCTGTTACAGCTATTTTACTATGTATATCACAATATACTTATCTAATGATTACAATTACCATTTTTTGAATGTTGATATAAAATACCAAGTATGACATCATATTAGACATTGAACAATTTTAAAGAGTTGACCTTTGTATATAAACCTTGATGTCAATGCAAATGTACATAATTTCAATAAATTTAATTATAAATTTGAATGTAACTTATCTTGCTTGCCTGAAAGAACACATATGATTGAAGATATTTGTTTTTTTCATATTGTCAGTCAAAAATAACTGTTATGAATATGAATTCAGAATATTGCACAATTTGATAATTTTGTCATGATATACGAATTGGCTTTTTTAAACATCATATTTAATGAAATTAGTTTAAATAGTAATTTCAGCCACTTCATTGCATTATATGAATAAAATTTTAAACAATCATATGACTAAATTATTATAGATATAGCACAAATGTGGAACTTTGGACTTAGCCTAACCATTTTCAAATGTAGTTATGACAATGTATTATTTTTATTGTCATAACTGGTTCCGGCTCACATAGATCAAATTTCGTCATAATTATACATTTTGACCGTGACATATTGGCTGCGTCGCCCCACTCCCTCTTATCTCCCCAGCTAATTCTTTATAGCGCCGTGTTTGACGTGAAATTGACATAATATTGTTTACAGGGAATTCTTTATTTTCGATTTTATACGACCATTGGTGGATTATTGAGATGAGCGACGCCGCCGGATCTAGATGTTGAAAACTAAGAATAAATTGTCATCAATTTAGAGTTAACGATAATAGCAGCAACTAACATTACCCTAGGAGGCACTTTATCCAGCCTTCGTAAATCTAGCTCTAAGAAAGTCAGTTTTAACACCATTTAAGGTGAAATTTAGTTCTTTTATGCGCATCTGGTTTGGCAACACTGCCAGAAGGCAAGGAGAAAAGCATTAATCATATGGGAGAATGATTTGATTCGTTCTCTTGGGAATATAAAACTTCCGATGGAATAGAAAAAGATGTCAACGGGAAGAGGGCAGTTTGAAGATGCATTTCACCAGCGGAAAAGTCGATACTTCCATTTGATTGGCCGTAACGTGATGTTGAAGTTGATTCCCCGTATGGAATATATGGGATTCCGGAAATTCTTATTCTTCATACTTTTCAAACATCGCGTCCAGATTAATAATCAACATAAAAAAACACTTCCACTTGCAACATGAAGAGAAATTCATACTCTTCGATACACCCATTTTTTTTTTTTTTTTTGGCAGTGTCCATTCTGGCGATATTGAAATAAATGCACAATTGGTGCGTAACTGTATCTCCTCCCCTTAATTATTTTTTTTAAAAATATATTATCAGAATAATTTTACATTGGGCATGTGTAAACATTATAAACAGTGATGATTGAACCTGTATATCATGTTCGTAACGTTTCCTATTAACTAACTAACTAACTCTCTAGCCTTCTTAAACCCGAAGGCTTATGGCTGCAGAAACAAAAGGACTCCCATCTGTCACTATCCTGGGCAAGATCAATCCAATCTTTTCCATCCTTACATATTCGTCTTGGCCTTCCCTTCCTACCGGTTTCTTACCATCAGGCTTCCCAATAAGAATCCATTCGTGCCACATGGCTTGCCCACCTAAGTCTTCTCGATTTGATTATTAAATGTTTCCTATTAAAATAATAAATATAAATAACTATCTGAGGTAAACTTGCATTTTTTGAATTACGTGCTTTTCCTCGAACAGCCTAGAATTCTGGGATTTTCGTTAAAACTTAAGATGTTCAACAAGTGAAGTAATTTCATGTCCCCTTTTGTTTATTTTATGAAACAAATGTTATGTGGATATCCTGCTGCTCGATCTCAAGGTGTTGTATTTTTTTATTAGGTTAGTCAATAAGTACATGCAATGTTTTCCTTTTCTTCCGTAGGTTGGCTGTACAGCTTTCTGCGCTCGCAAGCCGATAGAGAGTATCGTTGTCTTCGCCTGTGGCAGGTTACAGCGTCATTACTTCAGTTCGCTCTGCAGTGTTGCCAAGTAAACATGGCTGTGCCACTGTCCATGTACACCACAGAAGAACAGCGTTCTGTAATCCGTTTCTTGTGGTCTGAAGGTGTACTAGGAGCTGAAATCCATAGAAGACTTTCTGCACAATACGGTGACAATATTCTATCGCTGCGAAGTGTTTACCAGTGGATTGAAAAATTCAAAAGCGGTCGAAAAGTGTGAAGGACGAGGAAAGAGCAGGTCGTCCAGCCACATCCACTACTGATGACAACATTGAGCAAGTCCGTGAGCTGGTTCTGAATAACCGGCGAGTGACTGTTGATGAAGTGGCAAACCATATGCACGTTGGTCATGGTTCTGCATATTAAATTATCCATAACAGGCTCAACATTCATAAAGTCTGTGCGAGATGGGTCCCTAAAGAACTCACTGGCGAGAACAAGCGAAATCGTGTGAGAATCTGTCAGCAATTATTGGACGGACATGCTAACGAAGGTGAAGCCTTTTTGAAACGAATCATCACTGGAGATGAAACATGGATCCATCACTTCGAACCTGAGAGCAAACGCCAGAGCATGGAATGGAAACACCCTGAATCTCCAGTGAAAAAGAGTCAAGCCTCAACACTCTGCAGGAAAAGTGATGCTCACACTCTTTTGGGACTCTGAAGGGGTAATTATGGAACATTATGTGGAAAAGTGGACAACAATAAACAGTGAACGATACAGTGATATGCTTTCGAACAAGTTGAAGCCTGCAATTCGAAGCAAACGACGAGGTCGATTGTCGGAAGGCATTCTTTTGTTGCATGACAACGCGCGTCTCAAATTCTTCAGAATCTGGGCTTCGAGGTGTTAGAGCATCCTGCATATAGTCCCGATCTCGCCCCGTCGGATTACCATCTGTTCGGTCCACTTAAAGATGCTTTAAGAGGCCGTCGATTCGACACAGATCAACAGGTGAAGCGGTGCATACGTCGCTTGCTGCTCAACCGAAAACATTTTTTTTTTCTCAGGGTATCGGAAAGCTTGTGGAACGTTGGACCAAGTGTATTGAAGTGCAGGGGGACTATGTTGGAAAATTATATCATTGTAAGTTTTCTATTGTTGCTGTGAAAAATTTAAAAAAAAATGATTGCATTTACTTTTTGATTGATCTACATTATTATTTCGCGTCGTTTTCTGCCACGTTTGCAAATATCAACGATGAGGATGATTGACAGATGAAATTGATGAATGGGCTGTGTCCAGACTGGGACTGGAACTCGCGAACTTCGGTGAGATCAAAAGTAAATAATTGAATGTGCTCGACCACACAGCTCGCATACATACATGTGTGTGCATATACAGGATGTCCTAAAATAACTTCAACAACAACGGTAGGGTGCTGGTAAATATCATAAAAACAAGTAACTTTTCCTCATAAACATTACCTCATATGCGCTTAGTTTCTACCACAGACAAAGCTACAGATGGGGGACAAAATAATACGAACACCTGTGAAAAAGTATGCCACATTTCACACCGGCAGTACAGCAGCACCACCTGGCACTGAAGTCTGCCACCTAGTGGCTGTGAAGGGGAAGGTATTAGTATGTCAACAGCAGTCATTGGTGGTGCATTCGTCTATCATAGGCTCTCAAGAGACACTGCAATGTCAGACCTGACAGAGTTCCAAAGAGGCATGATTGTTGGAGCACGTTCAGCTGGAGCCACGGTGACTGAAACCTCAAAGCTTGTTGGGTGTGCAAGGAGCACAGTATCAGCCGTTATGACAGCGTACACAACACAAGGTAAGATGGAGTCTTCAAAGCACAACAGTGGACGAAAGACAAAGCTTGCTGCTCGGGATAGGAGGGTGTTGAAGTGCATAGTGGCCCGAAAGCACAAGCAATCGTTATCCGAGATAACATCTGAAATGAACAGGCATCTCCAGGACCCCATTTCAACCAAAACTGTCAAAAGGGAACTCCATGCTGCAAACATTCATGGCCGAGTGGCAATTCGTAAGCCATTGGTGACATCACGTAATGCTGTCAAGCGACGCCAATGGTGCAGAGCTCACAGAAGTTGGTCCCCACAGCAGTGGCAACAAGTCATCTGGTCTGATGAATCAACATTCACGTTATTTCAGACCACGGGGCGCGTTTATGTGTGGAGAACGCCTCGAGATGCATTTCATCCTGACTGCCTCTTGCAGGCTGTGAAGCATGGAGGTGGGTCCATTATGGTATGGGGCACGATATCTTGGCATGGTGTGGGACCACTTGTGTTTCTGCATGGGAAGATCAATGCCAGTCACTATCGCAGCATTCTGGGGGATCATCTCCATCCTTTTGTCCAGACTTTATTTCCTGGGGACCGACCGCTTTTTCAAGACGACAACGCTCCTATCCACACTGCTGGGTCTGTCCAAACATGGTTTGAAGAACATGACGATGAAGTAGGACATCTTGAATGGCCCCCACAGTCTCCTGACCTGAACATTATAGAACATATGTGGGGATATTTGGAGTCCAAACTTCGTGCTCGAAGTCCGCCTCCAGCCACACTTTCGGAATTGGAGACTGCTCTGGAGGAAGAATGGCTCCATATTCCCTTAAACATTGTGCATGACCTCTATGCGTCCATCCCACGTCGCATACAAAGTGTACTTCAGTCACAGGGTGGTCCAACACCCTATTAATAAAGATTTTCTCTACATTCACAGGTGTTCGTATTATTTTGTCCCCCATCTGTATATTTGTCTGTGTTTCTACGCTACAGGCGCTTAAAATATAGCCTGCATGTATGCAACCACACAGCAACGATCGCTCTGGCGTAACTTCCAGGGACACGAGGCAGGATTGCCACTAGCGCACCTTGCTAAGATTGATTGGTTGATTTAGTACTTCGCGTTTTGTGCCTCTTGGCTAATTTGCGAAGATGAGGACGAGTGATGAAATGATGAAATTGATGAATGGACATTCACAAACAACCAAGCCCGAGCGGGATTCGAACCCGGGACCCTTGGCGTCGCAGCGCGATGTGCTAACCACTTTTTTTTTTTAAAGGGAAGCCCCTAAGCGGAAGCTTCCCCCATCACACTTCAATTACTCATATAATTTCATTCATATTTGTATTTCAGGACTTTTCAGGACAGACAATCACAAAATACCCATGCCTTACCCGGGACTCGAACCCGGAACCCCTGGCGTTGTAGCGCGCAAGGCTAACAACTTCGCCACGGAGGTCGACGGGAATTCTTTATTTTCGATTTCATACGACCATCGGTGGATTATCGAGATGGACGACCACTCGGCCACAGGGTCCGGCCCCTTGCTAAGAGAAACGACTTGAAAACAACAACTTGGAAGTCTTAGCTGAGCAAAATACAAAGTAACAATTGTACTTGCGATGTTGTAAGAAGCATTAACAGTATTTATAAACTGCCCAAGACAAAGAATTTTCAATAAATGCGGACAAATTCAAGACTGTTCATGTATCCATCGTGTTTCGAGTGTCATGCAATGTCAAAAATCGGGAGAGACAATAGCGACAGATGTTGATGAAATTGACGAATAACGCGTTCACCACCTCATTTCGAACACGCAGACTATTATGTTATAACAATTTATTTATTTGGAAATTTTATCTAGGTATTTTAGCGCAATTACTAAATCGAATTCCTCACATAATACGGGGGCCAACCCCTAACTGAAAATAAAATAAAGGTAAGGGCTCCCCGTGCTACTCTCCTCACCAGGTTTGTTCCATTTCCTTGACCTTCGCTTACTTCGCTAAAGGTAAACGTCCTAGCCATTTCCTGTGTAAAACTCCTTATTCTACAACATTCGAGGAGCAAGTCCTGGCAGGTTCTTTATTCGTTACCGGGGGGTGTTATGAATTAATTTACACTTTAAAACTAATCCAGGCATGAACTCCTTACTAAAAACTATAACCAAATAATCCATGCTTATGCCTAGTGTTGCCCACGAGACGAGACTTTGGCCTGTCTCGTCTCGTGGAAATGCTGTGAAATGCTGTCTCGTCTCGAAAATATTCGTTTGTTCTCGGGACACATGATCAATCTCGTCTCGTCTCGAATTTTTAAAAGCCTGTCCCGTCTCGTCCCGTGGGCAACACTACGGGTTATGCCAAGCGTTGAGCTCAATAGTGCGCTCGGAATGCACAATGACAAAACACAAGACAACACAAGACCCCGCAGAGGAATATTCTCGATCCCTTCGGTGATCGAATACGTTTAGCGATCGACACACTACACTATCTCGCAACCGAAGGTTCCGGATCCGAGTTCTGACCTGGAAAAGGGTGTCACTGCACCGTGTGTGCAAGTCATCTCTTAATAAAAGACGCCGGTGGCAACCCTGTCACGCGTCCTTGGAAGTTACGTCAAAGCGATCGTTTGCTGTGTTTGGTTGCATACATTAGGCTATATTTTAAGCGCTTATAGCGCAAAAAGTAAGCGCTTTTGAGGTAATGTTTATGAGGGAAAGTTACTTCTCTTTATGATATCTACCAGAACCCAACCGTTGTTGAAGTTGTTTTATGACACCCTGTATATATATATATCTATCTATGAATATGTATATATGTTTGAATTTCTTGCTTTAAGTCCACGGCAAGAAGAGACAGTCTAATCAGGACTAAATGTGCAGTTAAAAGTGGGATCCGAACGATTGTGCATGTGCCTCCACCGGGTATCGAAACAAGGACCCCTTCATTACAAGGCAACGACGTTACCAATACGCAATCAAGGAGGCCACATATACCGTGTGTGTTTGTATATACATGTATGTATTTGTATGTATGTATGTCGTATGGTGTGTGTGCGTGTGTGTGTTTAAATATACATATATATCACATTTTATGCACTTTTGACATTTTCTTAATCGCATAAACAACATTTTTGGAGTTCGAGGAATAAAATGCAGCAGTGGTTCTCAAGCTATGGTACGCGTACCCCCAGGAGTACATGAACGACTTGAAGGGGGTACGCGGTAGATAGGATGAGAAATGTCAAGAATACCCACACGACAACATTCTTGCTGCAGGTGTGTAGGCTTCATTGCATCAGACTTCAAAGCTTTAATACTGAACAGGCAAATAAGGCTGATTTTGTCACTGACACTCTTATCTTTGTTTCGTGTATTTTGAAATAAAATACTCGTTCGAAATGTATAATATACAAAATTTGGAGCCGAATCTCCGTTTCAAAGTTTCAAGTGCACAACCAGACATCAAGAAACTGTGTCAGGATATGCAGGCACATCCTTCTCACTAGAGGATTTATAATAAAAACTCCAAAATTGTGCTTGACAGTTTGTTTACAAACTTGTTTTTGTTCTTTGTTTTTCAATAACTTTGGAAAAATATGTCAAAACTTAAGTTTTTAATATACTTCTCAGCATACATATTTTGATTGATTGATTGATTTGCTTTATTTTACTTCGCTTCTTGTGCCATTTTTGACTAATTTGCGAAAATGGGGATGAGTGATGGTGATGAAATTGATGAATGGACACTCACAAATATCCATGCCCAGGCCAGGATTCGAACCCGGGACCCCTGGTGTCGTAGCGCGATGTGCGAACCACTCCGCCAAGGGGGCTGGCTTAGCATACATGCGATTCATAATTTTATTTTTGAAACTAATCATAAAGATTGAATATGTAGGAATACCCAATAAAATAATAAACGAAGGATTCTTTTTTTTCTTTACCATCTTTCCACATTCAGTCCGGGGAGTATGGGGTGACCTTCCACGTAGTACACCCAATTGTCAACCTCACTTCCACGTAATACACCCTGGACTGCTATTTGCAGACTAACGAGGCTCTGGCGACTGGCCATATGGCCAGTATAATTTTTTATGTTTTGTCCTTATGTGAGCTGAGTGCCCCTTTGCAGCCTCAATTTCTAACCTAACTAATATTTTTAGTTATGTAGCATTACAGTTATGTTATTTGTAGCGGTAAGGGGCTGGACCCCGTATAGCGTGACGGCTGCACCCAAAACTTGAATTCAAATTCAAAAATTTACATACACTCGGTATGCCATTTCTCTATATTGCAGATACACGCCTCCAACATATCAAAAACGCTCCACCAATCACGGAGCCAAAAAATTCTCCAGAACCCACTATTGGGAGAAAACCTATGGTGAGGGTATATTAGACGTTTAGTTACGACTAAACGGTACAATGAAAAACAAAGTTCGAGAACCGGTGAAGTACAGCATATAATGCATTTCCCAATTTCATAAAAAAAAATTGAAATATGCACTTAAAAAGGAAAGAGACAGAGTCTAATGATCACGTTAATTGACACAAGTTTGGATATTTTAAATAATTTTTAATGGCCGTGAGATACCATGAAGGACTGCTCTTTCATTGCATGTGATTAAAACGAGTTTAAATATGGCGGAAGGTTTTTCTATATGTCGCAACCGTTCCAAATTCTGTAAATGGAGAAATATTGAGCTGATGCTTTTGAACCTTGGAAGAGATTTCTTTTACTATTTCTATGAAGAAATTATACAAATGTAATAGGAGAAATGTGTGTGTACTTGAAGAAAAAATGCTCTAATTAGATAAGATTGGTTTTACGGCATTAACGCTAGAATTAGCGAACGAGTTAGGTGAACGAATACAAGGAAATATGGTAATTAACTAACTCCCTAGCTTTCTTAAACTCGGCTGCAAAAACACAAGCCTTCATATCTTTTCCATCCTTATCAATTTCCTTTATAGGTCTCAACGATATCTTTCAATCTTCATCTTGGCCTTTCTACAGGTCTCTTACCATCAGGTTTCCCAACAGTAACGAGCATGCAATATCACAGTCATTGCAGGTGAATGCTGGTATGGTACATTCAGACAAGGCCTTGAAGTCTCCATTTCTCTCTACTGTTTCCATCCTTTTATTATTCGTCTTTTCTTTGCAAATAAGCGACGTCAACTCGCGAAAGTCATCAACAACAAGTGAACAAACGAGTGTTACTGCGAGTGAAATGTGACGACCTATAGATATGGATTGTTTTCTCGTTGGCCAAACACAAGGTAAGGCGTGGGGCGTGCTGTGGCTGAGAAGAACGACATTAACAGCAAATATGGAGGAGGCTGAACGTGTCAATTGGACAACTACGCCCCATGACGTCACTCGGAGAAGGGCTCGTTTGCATAAGTATACTTATTTTATAGCTTTAACCCTGGCTCTGCTCACAGAAGGCTTCGTTCTTGGTCTACACGTCTGAACCTGGGCATGCACGAGACCTGTGCATCAGGGGGTCCCGGGTTCAATATCCTGTGGGGGCATGGTGGTTCGGATTCACTTTAAACTGTAGATCAAGTTTTGATCAGCCTATCACCACGAGGTGGACTTTTCGTTTCTTGAAAAGAAGCGTGTCCCTGTGTGCTCTTGCATATGTGTTTGAATCAGTGACTCCTATCGAGGGGTCCCGGGTTCGAATCCCGGTCTGGGCATGGATGTTTGTGAGTGTCCATTCATCAATTTCATCATATCACTACTCATCCCCATCTGTGACTCCTACCTTTCAATTGCCCAAAACCACAGATAACGAAAGCAGACAGAAACAATTTGCGAATACCGCGTTTTCGACAGCAGTACCGGAAGCTAGAAGACTAGTTCATTGCGTGCTTATCTCACCAGCTGATCACCCATCCATCCCCTAGACAGGAGCAGAGGAGATTACCCAATGGAGTTTTCCTCACTGCCTCCTCCCACATACAGCCGCTGCAGTGGCTGAACACTTTGTGTGCTGCTCTCACGATCTCACAGCCAACGTCCCAAGGTCAGTGATGTGCCGTTTAAGTTTACGTCTACATGCGTTGTCTACACGTAATCTACGCGTAGATTACATTGGGTTGTAGTTTACATAGACTACGTAGACAATCTAAAAGTGATTTAAAATTAATTTTCAAGGATTTCATGAAAGGAAAGTGACATTTTCAACTATATTGGTTCCTAACGAAATGAAAAGAATTCTATTTACAACAAATTTCTCTTCCCTTCTATTATCAACTATGGAAGAAGATAAATAGTATGCAAAAAACAACAACAGATGGTAGTCGTGAGGCAAAAGTGGTCTTTTCCCCATAAAACACCAGAATATTTCCTATATTAGGTTTCTTTCTAGGTGAGAAATTGTTCGAATTTGGAAGAAAGATCATGAAAAGTTCTCCTCACACATCAGCAACTGATACGCAGTATAATTTTCTTTCACTTCCAAGGCGCCCTTTGCTAAGTTATCATCTTTCGCCATGTTGTTTACGTCATCTACGTGTATAAAATAGTCTACGTGTAGAATGTAGACTATCGTTGTTTACGCATAGACGCACATCACTGCCCAAGGTTCAAGTCGTGGTGTGGGCATGGTGTTCCTCTTGTGAGTGAGCCTTAATCAATTCCATCTAACCATCATCCAATGTCTCTTCACAATTAGCCAAGACTGGGAGAAAAGTGGCGTCAAATAAGAAATAAACACAGCAAAAGTACCCCATAGTAGCAGTAGCGAAAAATTAACACGCTTTGGTCACCCCCCCCCCCCCAAAACTTGAATATTAAATAGGTGGTTATATGCTTGGGATCGATCTATTGTGTGTGGCGGGGGGGGGGGGTGTATAAGTTCTTTTCGAAATTATGTTCATTACTTTTACAGAGGTATCACACCGTACACTCTGTCCGCAGCATACTCAGCTTTCCGATTGGAAATACATCCGTCACTGCAACTGTGTCGCATGGCTGCATAAAGTCGATTGGTTGATTGATCTGTTTTATTTTAATTCGCTTTTCTCCCACTTTTGGCTAATCGCGAATTTGAGGATGAGTGATGATATGATGAAATTTATGAATAAACACTCCCAAAGACCACCTATGCCCAGGCCGAGATTCGAACCCGGAACCCCCTGGCGTCATTTAATTATTTTTTTAAAATTTATATATTTACTTATTTATTTATACAAAAAGGAAAACTCCTAATCGACAGTTTTCCCACCTTAACATTAATTTTAACTCAGCCACGGTGGTCGACATTCGGCCAGTGAGGTCTGCTCGCAGCTTAGAAACAAATCCTGAAAGAACAAAAACGCAGTGTGCGAATTGACTGAGATCCCCCCCACACAAGTTTATTCCCGGCAGGATTTTTTTTTAAATCCCTACCAGGGATGTTTTTAACACCGCCAAAGAAAATGTAATTGGAAGCATATACAGTAAAACTTCTTCTAACGGACACCTCTAAATTACGAACATTTTTTAAGTCCCCGGCAGAAATACATGGGGTTTAATGGCAATATTACTTCTCAAAAACGCACAAACGGACGCGGACACTGAAAACTATCTCCCAACGCAAATAAAACTTCATAATAACGGACAGCCTGAAAGAAAACGGTCACAATTCCTGGAATTCGACACAACAATGGCCAGTATTTCCAACTAGCGCGCATTGTTTCATGTTACACCGAACGTATTTCTTTTTAAAAGTGCAGACGACAGTAGACAGTATTCTTTGTGGTTATTTTAAGAAGTGTGTGTCACTTCTGCTGCGATATCGCAGAAACGCAAACGACTGACTTTAAAGGAAAAAGTTGAAGTCATCAACGTCTACGAGAAAGAGAAGCTTAGTGTTCGAGACATTGCCGTGCGTTTTGCTGTTGGAGAAACACAGATCAGTGATACTTTAAGAAGCAAAAGTGGCATCCTTACATTGTGGACTTGAAATGAAAATCTTTCTGGTAAACGCTCATTTCCCAATACACCGGGCTTGAAGGTTGAAAACTTAACATTTGAATGGTTTTAAAAACATTATGTTCGTAAAATACGTACTGTAATATGATTTTCCTATTGTGTAACATCCTACACTTTTTTATCTGAATAGCGGACACTTCTTAATAACGAACATTTATTTTTCCGCCAGGCCTGTCCTTTATTGAGAAGTTTCACTGTAGTATACCATTTCTTAACTGTGGAACTAGCACCATTGGAAACTCATTCAGGAAGACAGTTAATTAACCATTAAAACAATTGCTTCATGCTTCCTACTTCGCGTCTGAATTTCTATTTTTAAATAGCTTATTGTTTATTTGTCCATTGTCGTCGCGTGCAGAGATTTTACAAAAAAAGCTCTTAGAGTAATGTCCTTGCTCTGTCCTTTACCAAATTAAGTACAAAAGCCTACGGCCATGGCAAGAAGAGTTGATTTCGTCAGCTTCATTCGCTGGACGTTCGTAGATCATATTTCTCGCCGCATGCAGCCATTGAGTAGAACGCGCAATAGATATTTGGTCAAGTTTTCTCGGTGTTACTATTTCAATAGCTCTTTTTGTTTGTGGGTTTGGGTTTTCTTAGAATGTAAATATACTGTTTCTAAATTACGTCTAAATGCTATTATAATATTTATTGTCCTACGTACTTAGAATTTGAAGGCAATAATAGAATTTAATAACTGGTAACAAATACAAATTTCCATACTGAAAAAAATGAAATCGCAAATACGTCACTGAGTAGTCATCACCCCAAAGCAAAAAGCTTAAATCGCACACTGCCAAAATGTCTTGATGTTCTCTGCACGGTGTGAAAGTTTGTCAGTGTTGCACGACTCTGACAATAATCACTGATCAGCACCGCTGAGTGAAACGACAAGATTTCTGTATCGAAACTTTATTGATTGATTGATTTAGTTTATTTAACTTGGCTTTCTCCCACTTTTTGTCTAATCGCGAAGATGAGGATGAGAGATGGCATGATGAAATTGATGAAGGGACACTCACACACAGCCATGCCCAGGCTAGGATTCGAACCTGGAACCTCTGGTATCGTAGCACTATGTCCTAACCACTCCGCCACGGAGACCGGCTTATCGGAACTTGAGAATGAAATTGCGTGAGGGACGGTTATTCACTGGCGGTGCCTGGAAATCAAAAGCTTCAGTTTCCAGCACGAAGGGTCTTACGAAATGCAGCATGTATAGTTCGGCACCGAACTCTATGACGTCATATTCTAAATCAATCTCTTATACGTCACTTTTCTATGCTACTTAGTTTAACTTTTGACTTCCTGCGCCCGGCACGCGAAATGGCCTGTGACACGCCATGGGCGACATGGAAATGAGTCGCTTAATGCACCAAGCATCCTGAGTTGGGGTTTACACAAGTTGGGGACTTTCAAAGTTGCTAAAGAAGAATTCTTAAGTAATCTTTGCGAGACTGGCGAAAATGTATTACTGATTTTAAGAATAGCATTCTAATTTGTAAATTACTTTCATTTCCTCTGTGCATAAAGTTTCCAATAAAAATTCAAATAGATGAGACAAAAACCACAATTGTGCCTACTAGTATTCAAGATGTTCTACACATTGAAAGATATTTTTGATCTGCGTGGAGTCATATACGGTGAAGGTTTGTAATAGAACATATAAAATTGCAGTACAAATACATGAATCTATCCGATATACAAGATCTATGCAGATCTGTATAGGTATTACCACAGTCAGAAATTCCTTCCTGATATGAGTAGGTTAGGCTATGGCCCAGAACTTCATTTTTAGGAGCCCAAGTGAGAGCTGCTATTTGCAGAGAAAATTTGCAACTGCAAATGTCAAATTCCAAAGAGCTAGAGACCAGAATGATATCTGTAACACAGGCCTGCATAGATTTGGAGACTCAGAGATGTCTGTTGTCTCTTAATAATTTCAGCATGCTGATTCCAAAAATGAAATCCATTTTTACCCATCACGTTTAGTTTTGTTTTTTTCAGAAAACAGCAATATATTAAATGCCTTAATTTCACAATAAAATATGTAGTTCCATCATTTCATCAATACATGGTATTTGGTTTTCTACAATACAAATCCTCCAATTTTGAACTATAAATGCACATAGAATAGCAAGCCTTTATTCCACCTTCTATCTTCACGAGACACACTGACATGAAAATTGTAAACTTTGATTACGTAAGTTCCATTTTCGAAATCCCTCATAAAGATTTCCTTCACAAAATGTCCAAAACTCAAAGGTATAATGTAGTGGGTTGATTGAATTTAATGACATGGAGAAAAATCCTGATCTAGGGACGAAATTTATGTCATATCCATCATCAGCATTCAAAATACTTCCAGAATCACTTATTGATTTGGAAACAACCTAAATTTCCCTTCTATAAATTTATTTTAATGCGTTAGGTAATAGATGTAATGTAATGGCGAATATGAGAATTTTGATTGTGAAATTGTGAAAATTCCTGACGTGATAGGGAAAAATGGATGTCATTTCCGTGATGAGCATTCAAAATACTTCCAGAATCACCAATTGATTTGAAATCATCCGATTTTTTTTCCAAAAATGCAGGGTGGTGTAATCAATTCGGAGTTAGAAAGAACTAAATCATTGACATGTTCTTCTTGCAACATCATGCTGCTTCTTACTACACATTAAGCAAACCATCAAGAAATGGAATAGCGACACTACTCTCACGTAAACTGGTTATCAGGTATTACACCGATCGCAATTCCGCTGCTGGGAGGCAACGAAAGCGATCAGTTGAATTCTCTTCGACTGATATCGGGCATTTTCGAGTCACAAGGCACCGAAAGTTCCTGGCGGGACGAAACAAATGAGCGTCGGATATACAGCATGTTGCCAAACGTACTGTAAAACGGAGGAGGGGAGTTGATCAGCGCTGTTACTGGATAAATGTTGTACAAAGCACGGAAGATGAATACACAAACTATCACCCAAACCCTGTACAAAGAAGCCAACAAAAACAACTGACGCTTGGCAACGTTGTAATGGGAGAGCGATGTTACCCCTACAACTTTTAATTCGCGACTGAGGTTGTTGACACTCATCGAGGTACACATTCCCGAAGGCGGTTAGTGGACAGATGGAGCTATGTAGCAAGAAGTAGGTCAGCTGCCATTTGAGCTAAGATCAGTATAAGAAATTCTAAAAATCACATTAACCCACACACACACATCCCGGCCCATGAAGATAAATGCACAAATTGATGAAAGTATACTCAATTCTAGGATTGAGTTATTATGGAAATGCTCGTGATGTATTCTGGGTATTGGACTTAATAATTAGAAATAAAGTAATGGTTTACTCAATATTACAGGGCTATGAAGTTTAAGCACAGAGTTGAGAGTACGATGACTTCTAAAGTTTTACATCTGTCTTATCCGGCCACTTAAACCAAATCGCAACGATGAAGACGAATGGTGAAGAAATGAGGCTGATGAAATGCAGTGGTGGGGAGGATTAACTGTCTAGAGGTGCTGAGGGGTGTGGAATGAAATTTAGGGGGTGCGATCTTCAAAAGAAAGGAAAAATGAGACTTGCACGTATGGTTTAGACACCACATCAAATAGCAATCAACTCTCAGTAGGCTTCTATGAAAATATGCTAATGACTTAATTCATGTTTGCTTGCATTTCTTGACCACAACATGTAGTACAAAGAAGTTCGTGTGGCCTCCATTTCAGATTAATATCAATGACTGTAGTATACAATCATAGTAGGGTCCCTTGAATAAGGTAGGTGAGCCAAAGTTAGCCCGCGTTCCCAATGTGGCCCACTTTACGAAAATCGTATTAGTATTTAACGCAGCTAAGAAATGGCACCACATTAATGCACCCAGTCCTCCTCAGGTCTCCGGCTGCCAGTAGCCATTTTAATTAAGTTATTGTGTAACCCCCTGGCGTCGTAAGAACTGTGCAGACCAGTCCTCTACGCGGGTTGGCTATTCGTCGTTACTATATGTAATGCATGTCAACAATAAAAAAATTGTCACCAACAATTTTCTCTAATAAGATGTTGAAACGTGACTGAACATGAAAAAATATGTTCTCTTGAGCACAAGCATAATTTTCTAAGCCAACTATAAGCGGTGGGCCACCTTTGGGACCCATGGGACACCTTGGGAACAGATGTAACGCTTTTGTAATTTTTTTCTTTCAAAAAACTTACAATCAATGCTACACGTTGTTAATTAGTTATAGGAGATATTTATTTTCAATTCGGGAATATATCTCTTATTAAAGATTTGTAAATTGCCCTAGAAGCTTAACTAGGGCCACCTTTGGTTCACCTATCTTACTTAATATTATACGCTCATTAGTTTGCATAAGTCATAACTAAATGGCACTGCGACACAGAATATAATGATTTGGTTTAATTAACTAAACACGTTTGGTCAAGCAATTAAAGAAAATAGTAGCATTTACTAAAATTAATATTTTTGAACAAATTCTTTGGTTTACTAAAGAGCATTTAGTACTCGTGAACAATGATTTGTTTGTCGGCTGTTTAAACACATGTTTCGTTGTCAGAAACTGTTTTGGTTATTCGAAAGCTTCTTGTTTGCAAAAACGTTAACATTATTTTCGGCTGAAAATAATTTTGAAAAAGGGGTGCGCAAGCAGAAAGAAACAGAAACATAAATAGGAACCTCCGGCCATTTTCGGCCATTCAATGGTCTTCTTATGATTGAATTGAATAAAATAATTTGTTTTTTTCATCATTATTAGGTGAAGTAATACATTAATGTTTAAGTATTTATAAACATTCATTCATAACAATATATTAGGTAGAAAGTCCGACTAAACGTTTTTTCATTGAATACTCAGAGCGGTCCTTTCAACATATCTTGTGCGCCCACTGCGCGAATTTAGGTTTTAGCTTGGGTGGGTGGGGGGGGGGGGCGGGGTGCTCACTCAGTGATGTGTTTCTGGTTTGATTTTCGCGGGTAGGATTTTTTGGTCATTCAAATTTGTATTTGTAAACAAATCTATTACCTTGAGGTTATAAGTACCTTGTAATATTGGTTCTATCTTAGATCATTAAATCTTATGGTAACGTTTACACTTAATTTAGAGACACTTTGTACATTTACATTCTAAGAAAACCCAAACTCATGGGTTCGAATCCCGGTCTGTGAGTGTTCCTTTATCAATTTCATCATATTTATTTATTTATTTATCAAATAATTCCAAATACAGCGTTGGCCATTTTACAATGGAATGTATATCAGTGGAAAATAATATATAGGTATATATAAAAATTACAACAAACAAAAACAATAGATCCAATAAAGGACCTTACACAATTTTGAACAACAGCCTTTTGAAATGTGCCTCATCACTCATCCTCATCTTCACGATTAACCAAGAGTGGCAGAAAAGGAAAGTAAAATAAAGCAAATCAATCATCAAAAAGAGCTATGGAACTGGTAACACCGAAAACTTGACAATTGCGAAGTTCAAACTTAATGTCCATCTAATATACTACAAATTTGTTGTCAATACTTTACGAAAGTGTAAAATATCAGCACTATATCATGAAAACCTAAGTGGAAAACAGCCTGGTGTTGTCTCGGCTCGGTGAAGTTGATCAGTTGCAGAATGGTGTCTTTCTTTAATCCACCACAAGGCTACACAGTTTTCAGCAGTGAAATATTTGATGACCATTCATGGACACGAATAATTTTCCAGTTGTGTTTCTTACATAGTTAACAAATTGCATACTATATGCTTTGAAATCCATTTTTGGGGCGATTAAAACATCTCTGGCAGGGATTAAAATAATTTTATTTTGCCGGGATCATTTCTATTGTGCAGGGGAAATTCTCGGCACTCCCCGCCCCCGTTTATTCGCACACTGTGTGCCTGAGAATTGAAAACCATCTTGAATTGCTAAATATTCTGGCATAATTTTCAATAGTCATAAACTGAAAGAGACATAGATGCAAAGGTGTTGAAATGTATTTGTCAATTTGGGCTGGGTTTCAAAATGTAGTTCCTCTGAACCAAAACTTTCAAGGTGACCTTTATTGATTTCCACTACCATAAACCATACTTCAATGTCCTGAACAGTGAATACTTAGCTAAAAGCATACATTTTTATTGGTAATTTCAGATAAAAATAATATGCTGAATTATAATTATTGTGTCGTATAAGAAGAATAAAGTTTGATTCGAACAGTGTAATTAATTTTGTCAAAGCCTAATAAAATAATGATGGAGCACACACTGAAGCAACACCCTTTAAAGTAAAAATCACATCACACCACATATTTTCCTAACCTAGTTCATCCAACCATACAGTAATTGTTTATAATCAGTCGCTGCCTTCAGTTTTCATTGATATAAGGAATGCTCTTTATACACGTTATTGAGCAGACACCACCATTACACAAACAGAGGCTGAGGAAAATTGTGACAAAGAAACGTTATTCGGAATAATCTGGAACAAATGGCAATTATTTTTTAAAAAGGTTAATGTAAGAATTTTATCCCACAAAGCATTAGATTTGCCTTTTAATGATAATGTCGTGTTGTGGGTAATGAGTCAAAGAAAACAGTAGCATTTGCAAATGTAGGTAGACCTCGGTCATATGGGCGTACAAGTCGTAAACAAGCAGTTAGTCACAGACTACTGAAAGGCGTAACAGATCATAATATTCATTAAACATACGAGGCGCGTTAGTAAAGTAATGGCAGGTAGTTGCAATTAAATAATACTGTAGAATGAGTAAAATTTTCATTGTATTCAATAGTAAAGTTGGAGTTCTAACCTACTTCACAACATGGCCGCCGCTGGTAATAACGGGTGATCGGCTTTAGTTATTCTTGTAGGCATGTTTAGTATATTGTACAAAATCTTTGAAACATTTATACGCAACGCAAGAATCATGCTATCCTACGTTCCTTACGTTGGGTTTGATTGTCCTTGATTCATTCAACGTTCCATTCGTTATGTTGTAATATAAACCTCGGAGGAAGGAAAGTGGCTAGGAGAGTAAGCCTGTCTTGCTCATGAATTTCATGAGAAAAAAATATGACTCATTTCTTTAGATAGCGATCGCTTCATGTATTCAACATTTTTTTTTAGAGATGAAGCAATAAATGCATGTAATCATTATCAACATCCCGTCCTGGGCACGACACTATCTGAAAGACTTTGAAACGATAGAAAACTTGTCCTAAACACAGTCTACACTTTTCCCTCTCAAATGACACTAATGTGCCTCATTGCAGAGTAAAATCCACTTAAACAACATGTCGAAGGATTACTATCAACACAAGCATCACAGTACGAAGAACAGGCTTAGGACTTGAACACCATATTACATCAAGTTAGATGTGCATAAATTAAATGTTGTAGTAACATAAGTTCCGTGAATGATCCAACTTTTGGAATCTTCCATCACCATCAAATGTGAAATATAATAATATTTTCATGCAAACTACCAGTGTTTATATCGACTCTTCATTTTCTGAGACGGCGTTGAAAATAATAATATATTTACTAAAACTGCAACAATATTCGCTGAAAGAATACCTCACATTCGTATGACTTTTTTTAAATTGACAATTCTCTTATTTTTAATTAACAAGTAATTTGATCACAAAAATATAAAATTACTTGTTGCTCAGTTAGACGTTTCACAGTTGGTCAACAATTTAATCGGCTGAGATGTGAAGCATTTCTTTGCATTACTCACATAATACTCATGGACAATTTTACAAAAAATTGTGTTATACCTATCTAATAATGATAATATTTATTTATTTATTGTAAATGCTGCATAATTCTAAAGGATACAGCATGTGTTATCATGTGTTATCTTAACATCAAATGTTGTAAAGTCGCCTTACAAGGAGTAAAAGCAAAGTGAATAAAGATCATGATTTCTATTTTTTTCAAACCATTTTTAATGTTTTTTTAAAATTGACATCGGATTTTTTATATAAATCCATTTTTTTTATTTAAGAAAACACACTTAATGAACAGTTTGATTAAAGCAAATAAAAAATTATAAGTAAATATACATTTTTTTGTTTGTGATACTGTATACATGAACCTACTATGGAAATATTTGAGGAGGAAACTATTAGAATTTCATTAACTTTTCTTCCAAGGTCCTTGCTTTTCTCTCAGTGAAAATAAAACATCCTTGGTCTTGGTAGCTGAACTTTGGTAATTTTTTTAATGATAGTTGCAAAATATCAGCTGCCATGTTTATTTACAGTTTAATTATAATGACAAAGTTTTAGTTTAACATGTACATTTTTCTACACAAAATGTTTGCTTTTTGTTCATAAAAAAATATTGAATTATAAATGAAAATAAATTTAAATGTATTTACAGTTTACATATTATATTTCCTTTCATATGAGCTTCACACCATCAGTAGATATATTTTGTTTCATTTGTTTCTCTTTCATAGAGCCAAATCAACATCATTGAATGATTACAAGGTTAATGTACTTTCACGAAAAGTGATTCTGATATCTACAAAATCCTTATGTAGATTATTCTGTAAATTAATTATTTAAAGCGATTTAAATCAATCAGCACATTTAAATCTTGATATAAATCGCGATTTAAATCAAGCCTATTTGAATCAATCCACCCTCATTAAAAGTGAATCTGTAGTCGAATAATACAGAAGCTATCCTACTGTTATTGAACTTGCATCAATCCACTGCGAATAGATCATCCAGGTATCAAACATTTAACGTTTACAAAGCATAGAAGACATAGGTTTTCTATGACCTCATTTCCTGCATTGTATACGAGTGACGTAAACAGCGTTTTCCGATCAACCTACAAAGCAACCGTCTCTGATAACGGCATTCGTTTAGATAGGGCCACAACACATTCCAAATGGCAGCGCCTGTTGACAGAGGAAGTCGAAACGTGGTCTCCTTCTCTCATTGGTCAGTGCAAAAGAATGTGATAGCAACCACGTTCAACATCGACGCTGCGATTTAACTTACGATGCAAATCTTCGAACTTTTATTTGGCAAGGTAAAAAAGTATACTTCTCCAATGTGTATTGCACTGTGCCTATTTCTATTTTTATTATTTGAGGCTGCTTCTCTGCCCTCTTGTGATAAAAGCAACGATCAGGGTGAAATAAACAGATGAAATGGCAACTGGACAAACACAATGGCCTCCATGCCTTGATCAAGGTTCGAACTGAGGACATGTGTCTTGGAGGCACATGGAAGCAGAGGCAGGTTGAACTCAAAATGTTCTCAATCTCTACAATAGCGGAGGGAAGTGATTAGCACAATGCTCCAGATGTATTTAACTTCAATTCACCCTTCCCCCGATGAGTCCCAGAGATACTTATACGCTGGAATCAATGGGGAAAAAATCCTATTTGACATCAACGTTTAAAATTCTTCGAAGTCGAAAAGTTCAGGATATTAAACTGTTAAATTAGAAACTAGATACTCACTATGTTTGTTTCTTCTTTTAAGTGAAAAATAATAAAGTGCAATTTGTATTGAGCGCTTCAAAAAATAGGGATTTTATAATTATAAATGAAAGATGCAGAATTTAGTTTAAAGAATAAGGGAAATTTTGGGGGATGAAATGACATTCATGAAAATTGGCACTGAAAATGCACTATAAAGTATTAAAGGCACAAAATAAGTAGTGAATATGAACACCTTACTAGTTTTCTTACTCATTGTATTTGTATTCCACTGTTTATTTCTTACCTTTGTATTGCGTTTGTATTATTTTGGCTAATCGCGACGATGATGATGAATTATGATTAGTTAGAATTGATGATGGAACTCTCACAAAACAATAGAATAGTTTCACTGTGAAGGAAAGTGGAAATAAGCGAAAACACCCCACAGAAGTCTTTAGACAAACTTCAAGATAGGCATATAACTTTAAAGTAGGGAATTAAATGCACTATAAAATTAACTAAATATATGTTGAAACGAATTTAAGTCATTAATCCCTACGCTTTACCTCAAAGGAATAACACAGCAGAACAGGTACTCAATGAAGGCCCCGAACTTGAGCACGCAAATTATCATCATTGTAGATACTAAGTACATGAAGAAAGTTTCGAATGAAACTGGTGTAACACACAGCTGTTGCACATACTCTAACCTACAGAAACGTATGACACACTGCGTAATATATTAAAAATGGAAAAGACGAGGAACTTTATGTTATGAAAGCCTTGTTCATTCTTCATTTACTTCGACGGAAGGCGATAGTGTAAAACTGCGCGCGTAAGATTCGTAATAAAAAAAAGGCTTAACAGATCATCTGAGGAGGTGGCTCTATTTAAATTGGTACGTTACTTCAGAATTCCGTCGCCGCCTTGTAATCAAGTAAATCTTGAACTATGATTCCAACCTAGGTTATTAAACCTTATGATAACATTTAGACATAATTTAGAAACAGCGTATTTACATTCTAAGGAACCCAAACTCATACACAAAATGAGCTATCGAATTAAGAACAACGAAAACTTGACTAAATTTGTATTTCCAAGTTCAAACTTAACGTCCATCTTACATACTTATAAGTTTCTTGTGAACACATGTAACGTATCAGCACTTTGCCATGGTAACTTAAGTGGATTCATTGATTGATTGATTTGCTTTATTTTACTTCGCTTTTTGTGGCACTTTTAGCTAATTTGCAAAAATGGGGATGAGGGATGACATGTTGAAATTGATGAATGGACACTCACAAACATCCAGGCAGGGATTCGAACTCTGTTGCGGCCTAATTGCGAACAGTGCCTGAATCGTCGTAACCGCGAACACATGAAACTGAGAAATATTTCCACATCCTAATTTCGAACACATAGAACTGAAAACCTGTTTTTAGAAACAGGTAAGGGTAAGACACGAGAATTCTGGTCTTTGCTAGCACCAAAGGAAGAGAGACTTTGAAGACCCAAACACATTTTTTTTATGGATGGAACGTTCAAAAGCCATGCTACCCAGTTTCCTCAGATACGACCATACATGCAGACTTTTGAAGTACGAATTCAGAAGCAAATGTTGCACCTCTAGTCTTTGCGTTTCCACCAGACAAGAGGAAAGATATTTATTTACGATTGTTCCGATTAATCTTGAGGGAAATACCAGAGTGGAACGCTGAAACGGTGAATATTAACTACTGCTACTTCTGCTTTAAAAGAGGTTTTACCCAAGATTAACATTCACGGTTGCTATTTCCACTTTACACAAAGTCTTTGGAGGAAAGTTCAAGAAGCTCGCATGACTACTTCTTACAATGAAGATGAATAAATGAAGAGGAGCATCCGTATGTGAGTGTCTATAGCTTTTCTAAACCTAGAAGATCTTGAAGAAGGATGGCTTCGTATTTACGAGGAAGCTCCTCGTAATGAAAACCTTGTGAAGTTCTTCGACTATTTTGTGGACCGGTGGCTCGAAAACCCCTTACTGCCAAAAATATGTGGAACTGTTTCAACAGGAGGCACCGGACAAATAATGCAGAGGAGGGATTGAATCATAAAATCAACAGCGAACTTGGTAGGCCACATCCAAGAGTGGCAGAGCACATTAAATGCTTAGTGGCTGAGGCAGAAAAGTCAAATGATATAATTATGAGAGTGGAAATGAACCTGGAAGGTGTCTAGCGGAAGAAAATATATTTTGTGGACGAGAGGATAGCATAAAGCACCGACAAATACAAGGAGACTGGTGATATCCATATATCATATGTTTTGAAATTAGACTAGGTAACGTCATAACATTCACCGCATTATTAATTGAGAAAGTCATTAATTGTATTATTAATTGTATAAGTTCTTTTTGTACAATATGTATAATGTGTATATATAATGTATGTACGTACTTCGACGAAGGCTTTAATCATGTCGGATTTTATGTTACAACTGACATCCTTCAATTTGAGGTGCAACTTTTACACCACCAGTGACCCACAGGCCACTGACCAGTCTAAAGTCTGGCACTGAGTCTCTTTTAAAATATAGTTAAAAGGACTCAGGAAATTGAGAGAAAGTTGTAGGTCACAAGACAGAAAAATGTGTTCGCAATTAGGACGAATCCCTTCGAGTGTATTTCTGTTCAGGCAGGAAGTGTTCGCAATTAGGACGACACCGAGAAAAACATCCCTGGCAGGGATAAAAATAATTTACTTTTGCCGGGGATAAAATATTTTGTTGGAGGAAATCCCCTGCATTCCCCCCCCCCACCCCCGTTAACTCGCACACTGTATGTCGATAGAGAGCACATTTTATACAATTGCCTTTCTACATGTGTCAGTTCTCCGAGAATCCTTTACTTTTATACAGGCACGTAGCCACGGAGGGGCCTCAGGAAACTGAAAAGCCCCCCGGAATCGCACAAATATCTAATTTAAATAGTGCATAGTGGTAATTAATTTTACTTCCTTAGCAGAATTAAACATATTGTATAATAGTTTGTATCATACTGAGAAATTCATTTTCAGGGCTTCTGCCCCCGCTTTTTCTCCTTTAAATGACAGGTACTGATAGGGGATGAGCCTCCCCTGAAATAATGTTCTGGCCACGGGCATGCTTTTATAAATGTTATTGAAATTGTAGGATACATTACGTCAGTGTTTTGCAGCATCTAGTCATTTAGTATGCAATGTATATTGGACTTCATCCATTGCCTACCAAGTCTGTTGACTTTTCATTTCGAGAGAACAGTTCTTCTTTTGCCTTCAGTCAAGGTCTGTTCCAATTCCACTTTATGTTCAGATAGGCTAATCGAGACTGGACGTGCGATCTAAACCACTAGCGTTTCCAGTGGAAATCCAACACGGGACCTGCCGGCCTCCGTGGCAGAGTGATTAGCACAGGGGTTCGAAGCCTGGCCTGTGTATGGGTGGTCTTAGTGAATGTCCCTATGCACATCGTCACTCATCCTCATCTTCGCGATTATCCAAAAGTGGCAGAAAAGATAAATCAATCAATGAAACCAACAGGGGACCATTTGATAACAAGTCGACGACGTTACCACTACGCCATCTGGATGGTCCGATTTCACAATACAAGAGTACTAATCATGCGTTACTCTTCATTATGTACACGCCCTCGATGGCCGAGTGCGTTAATTCATCGACTTTCTATCTCGAAAGTTCTCGGTTTCGATTCCCGGCCTAGATATGCATGTTCTTTATAACGTTGTTCCAATGTATGTTTCATTCCTGGCCCGTTTTCTAGCCTCAGTACTTTAGTATTATACGGACAACCTCCAATTAATACCCTATACGCACATAACCTAATCTTCATATCTAATTAGTACGCCATAAGACCCTAACCTAACTAATTAAATATGAAGGTTAGGTTAGGTTAGGTTGAGTTAGGTTAGGTACGTATATAGCGTGCTAATTGGAGGTAGTCCGTATAATACTAAAGTACCCTAGCCTCGTTTCAGTGGCAACCACTGTCGTCACATATGAACACTGGCGTACGCAGAAAGGGGCTGATGGGCTACACCCCCTCCGAAATTTTGAGAAAATTAACATTTTCAAATAAAAGCAGTGAAGAACTTAAGAAAACCTAGTGGTAAATGCAACTCCCCTTGAAATGACTACCGATTGTTATTTTTTATAGTAGAAACTTCTAAAAATACGAATATCTTGTTGTGTACACCGTTCCTGTAGAAAGCAGCTATGCACTATCCACCTTTACAATTCCAGCCAATCCCGAAATATTCCCGCCTACGCCAGTGTATATAAAAATTACTTATCAGAAGCGAAACTAAGTAAAGTGTATTTTAAGTTATGTTTATGTTCAGATAGGATAATCGGAACGCAGTCACCCGCAATAAAAATGGGACACCTACATCCATAAGTTCCCACTTCCCATCATGCCGTTACGTGTGTTGCCTTACTCCACGGTGATGAGCGAACTTGAACGGGATACCTATGTTCAATGTTAAGTTTGGATACCACACGTAAGACCATGCAGGGAAGTGAATATTTCAGGTTGTAGGTGTCCCATTTTTGTAGCGGGTAGCTGTACAGGGTTGTTAAAGGTCCAGGAATTTTAAATAAATTCAATTCCGGTCCAGGAGAAAATCAACGAGCGTATATGGGTTCTGGACAACCATTTTATCTGTAAAATATTTCAATTCGGTCCAGGAACCTTTTTTTAATAAATTTAAATACGTTACAACAACCTTTTTTGCGGATGAATTTAAATACGGTCCAGGAACCTTTTTTCCGGATCAATTTAAATTCGGTCCAGGAACCTTTTTTCCGGTTCAATTTAAATTTTGTCCAGGAACCTTTTTTCCGGATCAATTTAATTACGGTCCAGGAACCTTTTCTCCGGATAAATTTAAATACAGTTCTGGAACCTTTTTCAGGATTAGTTTTAAATGAGGTCCAAGTTTCGTATTCAAATGAAACAATTCGCAACTTGAACCGAATTTAAATTGTGCGAGAAAAAAAATGTTTTTGTCCTGTTGCGGAAGCCAATAGAACCCATTAGAATGTATCGGTTCTTCGTCCTTTAACAACTCCTGGCTGTACACTCTCCCAACAGCAGAGCAATGAACCTTCACTGAAAATCGAACTCCAGATCACTTGATTGCAAGGCGACTACGAGTATACTATTGGGGACAGACGTACAAATTCTTGACTCACCTGGGAATAAGGCAGCAGACGGCAGGACATGTCTCCCAGCAGCCACTCCTGCGTGACGCGGGTGGTGGCGATGCCAGGGATGCCCACGGCGAAGACGACATCGGCCACCGCAAGGTTCAGCAGGAAGTAGTTGGTGACCGTCCTCATCTCCCTGTAGCGCACGATGGCGGCGATGATGATGAGGTTGGCGGCCACCGACGTGATGAGGATGAGCAGGAGCGCCGTGACCTCCACCCCGACCGCTACGCCCCTGTCCCCGAACTCGCTGTAGAACGTGTAGAAGAAGCGAGGGCCCCATCCGCTCCACGTGTCGTTGCCGAAAAGATAGGAGTAGTTGATGGGCGACGTCATCTTCCGAACCGAAGGAAGGACGGATGTGTTTGAAGAGTTTTCGGTCAGTTTCTCTGGCGATGGGGCATCGAAAAGTTCAGCAACTGGTGACGCGGCATTATTCAACTTGCGAGCACAGCGTGACTTCTCGTACGTTGCGTTGCGATATCGAAAGTTAATCTATTCACATAAAGCACACGTCACTCTAACACGTCTGCTTGCAGCACAGCTAATCTTCACGATCACAATTCAGATGCAAAATCGATTTCATTTTCGAACAAACTAGGCACTTCCGCCGACTCGCGTAGACCTTCTGCAAATTGCTGGACGAAATTGGGCGATAATGCTTTCTTCCGGCTTGCGATATCGCTGTAACCGCCGGCGCGAATAGTTCGCCAAAACTTCCGGCGCGCCGCTTCCGCGATCCCTCTACCGGCCGGGCGGAGAACTTCTCGGAGAAACAAATCTTCTCTGGAGAAGAACCGTCGACCCTGACGAGTGGCCGCGAAGTGACATTTGACGATCGCTTTTCGGAATCGATGAGTTCCCGGCAGAGCATAGCCTCAAGCCACGTGACGCGTGCCCTGAGCAGACGATTCTGAGTCACGAGAGCAACTCCCGAGAAACGAATGCCGCCAGGAGGCGCTGAATCTCCTTCCCCCCCTCCCGTTCTCCCCCGCGCGCACGCCAACAATCGGCTTCGACAGGTACTTGCATATCAGCGTTGCCAGCCCCCATTAAGAAAGAGAGCTGTTTAATCTGTGGAATTTCACTACATGCTGATAAATTGGGTTAGAATCTATATAATAGTAATAATAATGAATCATTACTATTATTGATACTTAGTAATAGTAATTTATTATTATAACCGACCCCCGTTGCGGGGTAGTTAGCACATCGCGCTACGACGCCAGGGGTTCGTGTCCCGGCCTGGGCATGCGTGTTCTTTATGTGCGTATTCATCAATTCCATCATATATCACTCATCCACATCTTCGCAAATTAACCAAAGGTGACACAAAAGCGAATTAAAGTAAAGCAAATCAATCAATAATTTTATGCAAATAAAAATACTTTTCGTAAAATTTTCTTACCAGCTTTTCTTGTTCTTAACAAGTTCAGAACCGTAGCTGGGGGGCGGCGGGAGTCGACCCTGTGCACCGAACGATCTAAATGAAAATAAGTTTTAAGATCAATTGATTAATTTTTGGTTTTAAGTCCACTTTATGCACAGTGAGGTTAATTGGGACTGGCCCTACAGTTTAAAGTGGGATCCGAACCACTGTGCCTCCACCGGGTTTCGAGGGACCCCTTGGTCACAAAGCGACGATATTACCACTACACCATAGGGGAGTTACAAAAGCTGTAAAAGAGAGAATGCATTGGCGTCCCGTGAAATTATTTGCGCCTTATTAAATCAATATTGAGCCTGCAAAGAAAAAAATTGACCCAAAAATTTTCTTCCTCGCTTCGCTTGCAATCTGTTGGGGAGAGGGAGCGACCACATTTGAGAGACAATTTATGTAATTTTTGCTGTTGGTTTATTATGATATGGATGAAATGGATGAATTGGATGTGTAATGTATTTAAATAATAGATGTTGTATATAATATGTATTAAAGAAACTTTGAATACGTACACAATGTAGTGTTCACGTCGCTCCATGTTGCATATATGTGAAACACATATCGTGCATCAAAGTTATACATGTTAATGTAAAAAAGAATTATATTCGAAATGCATTTATCAAGCATTTTCTGTCTTTCAAAAGTAGTTTGTGTGCTTGTTTTCCTTCATTAATGTGAAATTGAACGTGTTAAAAAAAAATTATAAATCGTTTGTTCGAGGACAAATACTCTAGCACCAACTTCTACCCCTTTATTGCATAATTTACGAGGGTAATAACGTATTTGATATTACTACTACTACTACTACTACTACTACTACTACTACTACTAATAATAATAATAATAATAATAATAATAATAATAATAATAATAATAATAATAATGTTGGTCCCGGGTTCGAATCCCGGATTGGGCTTGGATATTTGTGAGTGTCCATTCATCAATTTCATCATATCATCACTCATCCCCATCTTCGCAAATTAGCCAAAAGTGGTGCAAGATGCGAAGTAAAATAAAGAAAATCAATAATAATAATAATGCTATAATAGTAACATTATTATTATTACTATTAGCATTATTATTATTACAATTATTATGATGATGATTACTATTATTATTACTATTATTGTTACGTTTATCCTGGTACTTTCCCTCCCCCCAGACAAAAATTCGTGGTTGCGCCTCTGGCCATGAGACGTTCTTCGCGAGGTAAACTGGGGATAATAAAGAAAAGATGAAGAGAAGAGGATGTGATTGGACCGAAAATTAGATCTGGATATAATTCTATTTTTAATTTCTTAAATTATCGTACTTTGAAGTGAATTTCTCCCTCCCAGAGAAGCAAGTTTGCAAATTATGCTAGATTTTCCCATTATGCAAACACAGGGTGCCAACGAAGCTCAAATTGTATTAGGTTTAGCACCATTATACTAGGGTTGGCATCACTGTTGCGTATTCATCGTATCGCGCGGAATGCGTTACTCGTATTTTCCAGCGTTCCGTGGAAAAGTGCGACAAGCGTGAATTTACCGCGCAACCTCGAAAAATCATCACACGCAATGAACTGAGGAAAGCGCCTTCAGGGTGCCTCTTAATAACCACTGTCTATCAATTAACTGACAGAATGGCAACAATGGAAGAATTTAAGACTCAGCATTAACAATTTCCTGATTTTTATGCTTATTGTTGGCAGAGCTGGACGAGTGATGCATCAGTTTTGCCCAGGACAGGATTTGAAATGACGAATGGCGAGAATAAAATTCGCAGAAATGCGACGAAAATTTTGTGCGACTCATACATAAATGGTAATATTTCGTGCAAGCGAGCAAGCAAATACATAGATTTATTTCTTTAGAAACTGACAATAATCTAATATGTCTAGACTCCTCTCAAGGGATACCTGGGGGACGCACTGGTAGCGTCGTCACCTTGTAATGAAGGGGTCCCGGGTTCGATACCCGATGGAGACACGTAGTGGTTCGGATACCACTTTAAACTATAGGTCCAGTCCCGATTAGCCTTACTGTGCATAAAGTGAACTTAAAACACTAAATTAATCAGTCAATCTGTACCTGGGGTGACCTCTGAGCTCTGTTCCCCTTAGTTACTGCTCCAATCTTTACCCCCAACAAAATACATTAAAAATACATCAAGTGTAAAAAAATAGGACCATTTTCTATTGCTATTATCATCTTCTACATTTTTTATTGAATTCCTGACATTCAATAGGATCACAGAAATGTCCGTGACTGTACAGTACCTACCAACCATACAAGGGCTAAGAGACTGTCATTTCCTTACATTGCCCCCCCCCCCCCCACCAACAGACAAGATTAGCTTGCACAATAACTACAATGTAACAAATATGATTTCACCATCAAATTAACTTTGATTAAAGTTGTTGCCGTCCAATAATATTTTTCAAAAGGTAGACTGGACTTTTATTTAGTTCTGCCAGTCAGTTAATTTAAACGCGATTAGCCAATGAGAAATTTAAATTCTGAAACTCTACAGGAACCACTGCTTGCACTCAAAAGCGGAACCTCTGGTTGAGGCATTGGGTACACATGTGCTGAGTTCAATTGCTTAAGTAAACACTAAGCACTCCATTTCATAGAGGCGAAAACCCTGCCTTCCAACTATTCATAGAATAAATTAATTTCTCTGATCTCATAAATTTATCTTTTTAAAGTCTAAATAAGCACACCAGTTCGCCCTTACAAACACTCTTTGGTCCCTTAAAACACATTAAATGTCAGATTTTATAATTAACGAACCCTGGTCAAACACTATTTTATCAAATGGACACATAAAGATGGCCCCATTCCGTCGTAAATGTACTACCCAATAGTTGACAATATTCCACATATTACGTATTTCAATAAGAATTTCAAGAAATATTTCAATATTCCAGAAGTTAGCCTAGTCTCCAACGCAAATCTACGAAATACTTTCGAGCCCAGTAAATGTACCTATATATTTGTTGTCTTAGTGTGGTAGAGTGACATAATAATTACTAATTCTGATTCTTGTGAGTAACATTCTTCAATAACTATAATTAGACTAGCTTCGGTTAAAAATCGAAGAATTTAATTTTTTTTTGGTATCAGATTATCAGTTTAGGTATCACGGAATTTAAGAAAATAACGTTTACTTTTCCTTCAGGATACTTATTGTTACTTTCGATATAGTTTTATCTTTAGGAGCAATATGACTTTATAAATATAAACATTTCTTGAGTGTTTATCATTCACCTCAAAATTCTCCTTCAGTACAAGATGGTACAATAGTATTATTTTCACATTTTTTCTTTACCCTTTTAATTTAATTATGTAATTACATATATTAATAATTTAATTACACGCTAATTAGAGGGTGTGCACACGCCCATGGGAGGATACGTCTTGGCACAAAAGGCGAAGTAAAATAAATGAAAACAAATCAAATCAAATGACTTCTATCATTCTGTCATTCTCGAATCCAGCATTCACTGAAACAAAATTGAATGAACATAATGCTGAATAATTTGCTTAAAATTTTCTCTTTAAGTCACTCAAAACTCGAATCGTAAAAAGTCTTCAAGTTCTACCTACATTTTCTATGTACAAACCACTTTATCTCCTAACGGCAAAAAAGTCATTGCAGACTTAGGCAGTGAGTCAATGAGGTTTTTAACGGTTCGTCAAAATAAACTTTCCGTTTTACATGCAGTATAGCAGTTTTCTGGTTTATATTTTAACGTGACAAAATTGTATATCAGTGTGAATCCTTACTATAAAACTTTCAGATGCATGCAAGTATAAACTCGGAGCATGAAATAAGCACGCAGTAAAGAAGAAAATTAATTCTTCGTATAAATACAAGCTTTGGGCTCATTAAAATCAAATTGGCCGTGTCTATAAACATTCACATTGCTTTTTAAAAATGTATATATTAGTCAGAAATTATACAGAACGGCAGTAGATTTACGTACAAGAACAATTCAATTTGAATGCTTTGTTACCTTGTTATGTTTTTATATCAAATTTATGCTTTATTGCGAGAGAGAGAAATGCAGGTGAAAAGTATTTGTTTCTGTTTGCGAAGAGAAAGAACAGAGAATTTCACTTCCAGTGATCGTGAGTTATAAATGATACAAAGAGACAAGTTATCGCCTGGCTCAAGAGTATTCCAAAGTTGAACAGCTGCCACCTTCCTCACAGAACTTCAAGTTCAGAATTCGTGGTTATGAACTACAAGTTCGAGCATTGTCAGGCAGAAGAAAGATCAACGAACTTCTTAGTAAAAGTTCTCAACTTGCAATTGTCGCAGCAACATTTTGTGATCTGGCTTACAAACAAAAATTTATTAATTTAATATGAACAGCATTATCAATCGTCAATCTTCGGATATTTACTTTATGAAGTTAATTGGCTTAAAGTTACTGTTACATTGCTCAAAAGTAACTCAGAGTCTATTGCTCATTTTGGAAACAGTTATTTTAGCACCACATGTTGCATAAATAAACTGCGAGTAGTCACTGATGTGACCTTCTAATCAATGTAAATTTTAATTAAATTATAATAAATTACCATTTGTTTAAATATGAAAATGTATAGTGAAGGAAAATGAAATTAAAATATTACATTTAAAAAAATCACGGAAAATGTTTCCTCTTAACCTATATCCTATAAAATTAACATTCTATTTCTTTTAGCAAGCCATAATTTCGTTCATTGCTGTTAAAAAGTACAGATATACAACTAAAGTTACAGTTACTTTGTTACTCGTCACCTGATAAAAGTTACCGAGTTCCACCTTCATTTACTGATTACGAAAAGTAACTATATAATTAAATATCGTACTCGAAAGGTAAATATTACTTGAAACTTCGTTATGAGTAACTCATTACTTCCAGACAGTATCTGAATCCTCTACGCAGCAGAATGGTAACACTTGGTGGCTACAAGGACCTCCCCAGCACTATTTCATTCCTCAGAAACACAACAGACAATCCAAGAAACACCATGACTCAGGAGAGTGGAACATAATCTCCGATAAAACTTCTACTAGAGTGCGATCGGAACTTCCAGTGATCAGGAACTTCTAAGGAACTAAACTCACAGAATTTTAGGAATTTTCTTGGCTAACAACTTTGTAATGAGTCTTAACATATAAGGCGTAGGTTAGGAAAATAATGTCGGCCAAGGCCCAAATGTTAATACTGCCATAACTACAGAAAATTTAAATCTTTCGAACTGAAATCTTTATATGCTTTGTAGTTTTGTAGCAAAACAAGCAAACGCGTTTCATTATTACTGATAAATTGGGGTATTTGGAAGATGACCTATTCTCATAAATATGTTATGTTTTTTTCAGATATTTACATGGGTTGCATAGGGTAATATGCAATATAAGTTACTACATTACTTTTCCACATAGTCTTCATGCAAGTTCAAGCCTTTAATGCATCCTGGTGTACATTGTGCGAATTAAGCTTCTTGCTTTGGGGGGTGGGGGGTTGTTCCCACTCAGTGGCGTATTTGTGCATGGGAAGTAGGTTTATTTGGTATGCAAATTGTATAAACGAAACTATTGCTTGAGTACCTTAGAACATTTGTTCTAGATCATTAAATCTTATGATAACATTTACAAGTAATTTAGAAATACTTAGAATATGTACATTCTAAGAAAACCCAAACTCACACACATTACTACTAACTAAGTAGGACTAACTAACTACAGTAGTACTAACTACTGCAGTTAGAGGTATAGAACGCCGAAAACTTGACCATTTCTATTGGTAAGTTCAAACGTATCGTCCATTTTAACAGACCTACAATTTTCTTGTCATTACTTTAATACATGCAAAATATCGGCACTATACAATGAAAACTTAAGTGGATAATACCCTCCTGTTGTCTCGGCTGTTTGTCTTTCTGTAATCCACAGGGTTCCATTCTTATCGCTAAGGAAATCTTTGATGACTGGACCATTAATGGACGCGAATGATTTTTCAATTACGTTTGTTACATAGTCAACATAATTATTTCAATTTCTTTTTCGTTGAGGTGGTAAAAATATCCCTGACAGGGATCAAAATAATTGTATTATGCTGAGGATATTTTTCTGTGGGGGGAATCCCCCCCTTCCCCCCGTTAAACTGCACGCTGCTGGTGTAAGCAGGAACCAAGTGCGATGGAATTTAAATGCCTTATTTAGATCGATGGCGAACTCGTTAGTCGTTGAGGACATCTGGACTTCATTATTTTATCAGTGTTATCGGCTTTTTGGGAATCAATAAAGACAACCTTGAGAAGAGTTCTTCAATTGTTTAACGATTACATCTACCATGCAATGTACATACTTACCTTCTAAAGAGATACTCGGCAACAAAGAGAGAGAATTTGTCCAGTCCAGAATTTGAACTAAGATTCGTTACTTCTATTAGTAATTATATACAGCGTGTAGTCGTACAACATCGACGAACTTTCACAGTACGAATAGTACACGAAAACATACAACGTTTTGTTCATTAAAGTGCTTTCGAGAAAAGTTTTTTTTTTTTATCCCAATTCATGGTTGCCACTGTTCCTTATTTTTGGGTAGGAAAATTACAACATTTTTAGTACGCTACTGAAATACTGCTCGACAAATCCTGGCGTATGAAGACCCCTAGGTAAAACGTACGCAATCTTCCTTTAATGCCAAAGAATAAAACAGGATGATAACATAATGCATAGTAATACATGTATGATTTAAATGAGGAACGTGATCAGCAATTGTCTCTGTTGGCATCATATTGTTTCCGTAGAATTTTTTCGCTTGCGGTACGTTGTCGGTTATGCGTGTGGCAACCTCGATTCTGTCTTTCATGGTTGTATACATACCGTGCTGTTTCTCTTGGTCTTAACGAGCAAAACGCTACTAAAAGAAGTGATGTCCTCTACGCCCCGTGAAAGTTTGTCGGTGTTCTACAGCCACACCCTGTATATTAGTCAAGTGCATTGACCCGGGTTCAATTCCGGGCCCGAGCATGAGTGTTCTTTGTGGGTGTCCCTTCATACATTTCATCATATCATCATCTTCGCGATTAGCCAAATGTGGCAGAAATACGAAGTCAAATACACCAAATCACTCAATCAACGAAATTGGTTGACAAAACTTTTTTGCCTATAAGTTATCCATTGTAGAAAAAAAGTATACTACCTATCACTGCAGATTGCAACATTCTATGAACCTCAATCATTTATGGAGGTGATGTAATCAGTACCAGGTTCCGGCCGTCTTTACGCTCCTCGTTTCCCCCAGGGATTATTATAGGCACCCACAAGCTCCTCCGATATCCAAATCACCGATACGATATCCGAACTTCAGATCCAGGATCTCACATCCGACTCTTCGTTATTATAAATTATAAATTATTTATTCATGGGCGAAGTTCAGCCTGTGGCTGCTCTACCACTTAATCCGCAAAATCAAGTAAAAAAAAAATACTACTATAACATAAGAATTCCATTATATTTGACGCTTCTAAATATTTCTGTAATTAACACTAAAAAGATAGACAATATTACTCATTCACACACTTCAAAATGTTCATCTTGGGTTCAAATCTGCTCATTTTGTTTTTCAACGTAAAAATGCTGAATCTACTCACGTGATCTGAGGCTCTGTCCCTGCTCATCTAGAAGTACTTTTGTTACTACATTTTTAAAGCAGTTGTATGTAGTACACGAGGTAGTATCTGGTGGCAGCGCATTCCAACAATATGCAGAAGCAGCTTTGAAGGATGCCAAGAATATGGATTTTGAAAATCTGTCCAGATGAAGTTTCTTAGAGTGTCGAGTCGTGTAGTTGTGTATGTCGTGTCTAAACTGGAGTCTGTCGTATAAGAATGTCGGTGTTTTTGTTTGCAGAATTTTTGGATATTGTGCAGGCCAGATGTAGTTTTCTGTGTCGTGTCATATTCCGCCAATTAAGATCATTTAAGTAAGGCAGTATGTGATCCCTTCGTTTCAAGCTAAATGCAAAACGTATAGAGGAATTCTGTACTTTTTGTACAATTTTAGCATTCTTTTTTTGTGAAATTAACACCGTAAACAACGTCACAGTAATCGAAGATGGGAAAAACGAACCATTAGAATCGGATAGCTATGCGGATCTTCTAACATTGGGTTCCGTTTATCTCTAGTGGATGCTCACTCCACAAGGGTCTGGATGTGTATTTACAAGCCTTAGAATGCAGCAGTACCAGAGGAATATAACGCTTTCTTATTTGCTGTTCGCACCGGAAGTGTTTATGTTCCGTGTCCATCGTTCCTTATTTGTTTACAAGAAAGGATGGAAGAATCACACTTGTAATTATTTAGTAATAAAGCTTGTAATCAAATTGTCAAAATTATGTGATAAAATACACACATGTCCATAAATTAAGGATCATGACACATCAGACACATGCAACTATCTAATGTGCACCATATGGGTGAAATACAACTGAAAACAATATGAAAGCCCAAGAAACCGACAATTGTGGTGAGAAGCAATTGTAAAAATGGAAAGAAGCAATGTAGAGCCACATGGTAATTCGTATGCCTTCACACGAAGGTAATTTGAATGCTCCACAGAAATGTTAATAGCAAATATGGTGTTGCCTGTCAGCAATGCATACCATACAACCATGTGACATACTGAGAATAAGAGTGCTGAATTGTTCCTGAGAAATACCGTCCCACTCCTGCAACAATGCTGTACGCAGGTCTGGAGGTGATTCCTTCCTGCAATGTGTTGCCTGAGCATATCCCACGCATTTACTATTTTGTGCATTTAGAGGGAGCTCGCAGCCCAATTTATGTGATGGATATACTCTGGTTCTAGGGGCTCATTGACAAGGTCCGCTCTATGGGTGTGTGCGTTATCGTCCATATAGAGGAAAGCAAGTCTCATTGCACCCCTGAATAGACCGACCATATTATCCTTTAGATAATAAACCTTTCCTTGCTCCCACAAAAATAGCAATAGTTAGGCTGAAGAGTTCAATGAACTAACTACGCACTGGTAATCGAACTAATAATTAGCTGTTTTCTGTTAAGCTCAACTGGGAAGCTAAGAACAGGGGATTCTAATATCCAGCAAAAGCATAATCAAACCGTATATACATATATGCAATAACATATAAAAATACACAAATTAAAACATATGTATTAACCCTTCACGTAACTGGCCAGCAATTCATTAATACAATACCAAAAAAACCAGTAATGATCAATCCGATCATTACATAGTCACATCCAGATGTACCTGGCCAGGAACGGAACCACTAGCAAAGACGTTGAGAGATGTACGACAGCACACAAGGATCCCAGCACTTCCGATACGATAACGTTCAATGATGATCTTCTGGTTACTTCGAATTTCACGTGACAACCATTTGTACACGGTCCTCATACAAGGGGCCTTAACCTTAGATTGAAAGTTTTTTTGTTTGTTAGTGGCTAGCTCGGAGCGGATGGTTTGCCATCTTACGGACGAGTGACTTATGTGTAAAATCATCAACATTTGGATTTTTGACAACACTTTACAAGGTGGCAGGTTGCTTTTCTCTCACTTATATTGGTCTTATCTAGAGTGGAAACTAGTTTTGGTGCGATAACTACAGACTTACTTGCACTTGTGGTACTTTTCGTCCTTTCATCTTCCTTGCCTATTTCAGAAGAGCCTTGATAATGAACATAATCTTTACCATCACTAGAATCTTCATCAGCTTCGTCACTGGTTACAATGACTGCAAGGCGAACGCTAGCGTTTGAATTCGCGATACTCAGATACTGAGACAGCCAGGGAGCGAGAAAATCCTATTTCCTTTACTGACCCGATACTGTTTAACTTGATGAAATGTTATTTTTTTTTACATTATAACATTTGGACTGTATTAATATTAAGATAATGGCATTAAACATTATCTTTCACATGTCCATTATGCTAATTTGCAATAGAAATTAGATGGTGTTGCGCGTCCACTAAATATTATTCGAATGAGCTGAAATTTTGCATAAAAATGCTTATGTATTTTGTTAGAAAATGGGAGGGTGAGAAGAAAGAAATTCAAAATTTTATTTTTTTATATATTTTTATATATTATATTTATATTATATGTTTTTATTATATATATAATAATATTATATATATATATATATATATATATATATATATATTAGGGTTAAAAATATTTATTTTATTAGAAAATAACATTTTCAATTTCTTTCTTCTCACCCTCCCATCTGTGTGTGGATGTGCGTGGGGTGGAGTGTACGTACCACTGCAGGGTCTAATAAAATATATATGGTCAAGACTCTATCTTACATAATTCTTTAACAGAAAAACAATAAATATATAGAAAATTAATAAATTATGAAATAATGAACGTTCTTGTTAAAGATTGCATTAACTTTTGCGAATGTATCCTGAAGATTAAGTTTTACAAACGAAGGCTTCATTTCTTTGCTATGTAAATATTATTACAAGTTACGATATCCTAAAATCCGACGTATATTGTGTTTCTGATCCAATGGTTAAAATGTTAGTATAAATTATAACAAGCATGCTAAATGCAAATATATTCTTTATGCATTCTTTGTCACCTAGGTATTCCTTCTGATTTCTTCGTATTAGAATGCCTTCGTTACTGTCGCTTTTGATAGATACTGCTGCTAAATATGCAGTTAATGAAGGATACAAAATGTTTCCTGTATCACCAGATTGGAAGACTATGTGTCACCGAAACCATGTATGTAAATCTATCTTTCGCGAAATTTATCATGAGGAAATTCATTGATTTGGACTTCCTGAGGCCAGAATACGCAGAAGGTAGCAACAAAATATTTACGCAGCTTCCGTGCTGGCGGTACAGTTGATGAAGATGAAGTATTAACATGGCGGTAAAGCACAGGGCACTTTCCTGCAAGGACAACCAAGAGGACTGGCGATAACTCCCAGCGCACTGCGTGCTGCGTGTCCGTTACCAGTCGGCGTTAACGAGAGTGAGGTGGAGAGCGTCCGAGGAAGCCATTATCAGCCGGAAACGAGGGTCTCCTTTGACTGCGGTTTCTCTTCCGATTTTATGTGATGCGTATTCGTGGCTGATAACGGTCGAGAACCATCTGCTCTGGGAATGTTGCAAGTAGCTAATAAACCAATTTATTATGCCTGGAGATTCAGAATCTGTGCGTCGATCATTGGTAACGCTTATAGATGTGGAACATGGTAGTTACAGCTAATCATCTTGTATCTCTCGGTGTAACCGAAATGAAAACACACGGTCAAATTTATGAAAGAGTTCATTTCACTTGATCATTATTAGACGTCGGATTTTAGGTTTTTAACCTATTTTTTCCTTTACAGGTATGTAAGAAATAATAAGTTATGTCAGCGTTTCGTTAAGCACACAACTGATTAAGTTCTACAGTGCCTAATAAAACCTATTTTGATTGTTAGAGCCTAATTTCGGTTTATGCGCCTAAATCAAACAATTTTTTTAGGTTTTTATATATTTTTAAAGGTTTTACAGGATTTTAATGTTTGGTTACGAAAAAATTCAATGAACGTGTCTGAAAAGTACTCTCTATCGATTTCCCTTCCTCCAAGTCCATGGTGATTTTTCAAAGCTCTAAACGAAACAAAATGTCTTGTACCACTGTAACCTGTCAATCCAAAGATCTATGTGGTCTTGCTCCCTTTCGCATCACCTCGGTGCTTTGTGGCATTCACACCTTGCAAGCTAACATTTCAGGGTTGAAGTTTGCACCACTGACTATGTTTTTATTGAAAGATTATTTTCAGCATATAAGATGATCGTCACAGACAAAAGGCAGAGTGTGACTGTGGAAAACATGAAAAAAGATTGTTGCCTAACTATACGGCGAAGAGTGGATTTTAATAGCAAAAATTTCCAATGGTAAGTTCTGCCATCGCCGTAGGGTTAGGCAATACACATTACGTTATGCAAGATATTTCTGGATATAGGTGTCCCATTTTCATTGCCCGTGACTATACCTAACCAGCATTTTTCAGGAATTTTGAACTGTTTGAAGTTTTTTTGAACTTACTTCAAGATTTTTCGAACCTAACTTAAGATTTTTATAACCTATTTTCGGATTTATTTTTAGATTTTAGGAACCAAAAAGCACAGTTTTTAGAACCTAAATATCCAAGGTGCTGCACCACCACTTCCGGTGGGAGCTCAAAATATTTTTGGTGTTGACCCAGCACTGTGAAGGCAACTGTGTAGTCACCGGAGAATGTGTCCTCAACTAAAATCCGCTTGGTGCCCATTCCCAGGAACAAGTTGCTGTGCCACGGAATATTTATAAATACACAATTTATACACATATGTTTATATTGTTCAACGACTGGCATGTTCTTTGTTGAATAAACCGCACCTGGTTATTCTTGAATACATGGTGGAGGAATTATTATATGTAATTTGCCACCATACCTCGTACATACAGCTTTGTCTGTTGTCAAACTGCATTGTCAAACGTTCCATTAACGTCATCTTAAGACTCCATATTGTCATCCTTGGCATATATATTTAGTGATCAACCAAGTGCATACCTTGAGCATCCCTAACCTTCTTGTCATCGGTCTTGAATTTTGGGACGGGAAGAGAACGCAATACATGCATAAGCTTAGCTCTTGCATCTGAAAGGGTTTCTTCATTTTCTTTCTTTATTGGATTTAATTGTTGGGTTAACTCACAGATAAATATATATATATATATATCTTTATCTGTGGTTAACTCTACGCCAAGCACCAATCAAGGTTTAGAGAGCCTTGATTACACAATTGTACAACCCTTTTACGTGGTATCTTCACTATCCTTTCTACTGTTCCTGGTTTAAGAGTTTCTTGTCTCAGCGAACTTTCAGAGTAAAGTTTAAGTCTAGTTTCTCCACCCCTGGTAATGTGTTAAGAGGTGTTCCTCAAGGGTCGCCCTTAGGGCCCTTACTAGTTAATATATTTTTGAATGAGATCGAATATGTTATAAAACATGCAAAATATCTTGCATACGCCGACGACATTAAATTATATTTACAAATTGATAATAATATTTTTCATGAGAAACTTCAGGATGATATTAATCAGTTTATGATTGGGTAAATGCAAACGAATTGACCATAAATTCATTAAAATCATTTGTGCTAACATTCTCTGGGAAAGAAAACTTAAAAATTTTAAATTATTTTATCAGTAATATTATCATCAAACATGTGAAATCCATGAAAGATCTGGGCATTATTTTCGACAGACGCTTAAAATTTGAAGACTATATTAATCACATCATACATATAGTAAGAAAGCAATGTACCTTTATTATTAAAAAAAATGGAGTTGTTCAAATGACTAACAATTTCTAATTTTAATGTTTACAACTTTTGTCAGACCTATAGTGGAATACAATATTCCGATTTGGTATTACGCATGTAGTGCTAAGATGAAACAATCAATAGAAAAAATACAAAACAGATTTATCACATTTATATATTACAAATTCAAGCTATTCAAATACTATTATGAGTATGGTAACCTGTTGAATCACCTAGAAATAGACAGACTTGATGTCAGAGCTGAAAAGCGAATTATATCTTATATGGAAGGAATGTTGGAGGGAAATTATATGGTACCAAAACTCCTTCGTATGATATGGCTTAAGGTGAAATCATACAATTTGAGAGGAAAAAGCGAATTATTATGTCTTGATAAGAACTACAAAAATAACAAGTATGTTCTGTATATCATAAACAGTTATAATTCGAATACCGTGAGATAGATATTGATAATGTTGTTAAAACAATTTCAACTTCATATATAAGGATAATTATTTAAGAAAGCTTTTATAGTTCTATAGTTGAAATGTAACAATTGTATGTTCTTTAATGCACTTTTAAAATTCTTGTAGTTTTAGGTTATGTTTGCTAAATATTTTAAAATGCTCTCTTGTCCAATACTGTGGTTTTGGATACCTTGTAATATGTAACCTTGTAACCTTGTAACATGTACTACGTAATACTGCTGTATTAAGGCTGAAAAGCTGTTCTCGGCAGTTTAAAAACACTTTTAAATAAACAAATAAATCATGAACAATTGCCTTCTTCAATTTATAAAAATATTTTCTAGATGACGACATTATATCAGAGAAAATTTGCAATATTATAAATTAAGTTCTCATATCACACACTTTTCTTAGACGTATATCAAGCTTTATTGGTTATGGAAATAATTCATGCACCAGTTAACAATTTATCAACTTACAATATGTACATGCATGCATATAATATTTATACACACACACACACATGACTTTCATAATAAATAGATGAACCATTTCATTACTCATTTATAACATTACTTTTGACATTTTTAAATATTTTGCAAGTATGGTTCGGAGTTGCAATATATTCATTACACAAAAAAACTGGTGAAGGCACTAAGTTCTTGTAAACATGAGCTGCGGCGATACTCGTATGATTGAACCAGCGGCCGTTGTATTGTTTGATTCTCTACATATTTTGCCAAAGTATCTGCTATATCATTCCCTTCTCTTAAAGAATGTCCGGTGTCCAAATAAAGTTGATATCGCATCCCAATATAATTAATTTCAGTGTCAATATTCTTATGTTAACAATATAATATTATTACATTAAACTGTAATGAATTTAGCACAGAGGCTGAGTGTTCAAGTTCATAGCTTTTTAACAATTATCATCCTAGCAATTCATTATTGCTCATATTGCCATAGAGTGATAGTTGCTTAGCAGTTTGTGAAAGTGATTTAGGAATGCAAGAAATGCAAGAACTTTATACCTCTTCGTAAGAATTCCAAATGTGCCGTCTGTAATTCGGGGTTTACCTCTGTTGAAGGCAGTAAATAAATAAATAAATAAATAAATAAATAAATAAATGTGCTTTACTCATTCTCAAACTTGCAAGACATACGTTCCATTTTGACCATTTGTTGCAATGTATTGTCTGCTGCATGCAGGAAAAATAGTTTAGTTGGCATGTTTATTGATACTACCTTGTGATGTGCTAAATGAACAGACCCCTGCTCCCATCTTCTTGAAGTCCAGAGGATGGCGTCATAAGTTCTCGATTTGAGCATACTACAGGAGACAGTACTAGTTTCAAAAGGCAACGGTGTAGCCGTGTCTTCGAATTGCTGCTACACTGAAGGGACTGGCGATGGAAATACAATCACAGCTGAAGAAAACTCTTGTAATAACGAAAATGGTTCCATCAACGAACTTCTTCGGAAATGTCGACTGCTAAGGGCCACGAGAGCAGTCTAAGGCACGATTTAGTCGAAAGCATTTATATCTTAACATTTTTCTTAACATTTATGCCATGACCAAAATGCTCGTGTAAGGTGAAAAATCTCATCGTTTCTCGTAGCATGAGCAATCAGAAAGCGACCTCTACGTCTCGAGTGCAGATGTAATGGCGGCCGCGTGAGATGCAAACAACGTATCGCTTCACATTTTTAAAAGCCCATAACTATTGGACCAAGCGTAAGAACCAGGGCCCGGATTTTGATGTAATGTCATATTTCTTTTCTTTATGTTGCTCCTAAGTATTAACATCATGAATACGAACTTCTGGTTAAAAAATGTTAATTATATTGTGCATTTTTCGTGATATTTTCTATTTTTTAAGTTTTATGTAATTATTTCAAGTTTTACGTCATTTTTCTATCTTTTTTCAAGTATTACGTCATTTTCCGCGTTTTAGTTCTTTTTCTAAGTAATTGCATTGCGTTTCACTTACTAATTGTTAGCCAGGAACTGACATTTATCCCCTTGATATCTGTAACAATGAAAACAAAAATTCTATTGCCACGTGAATGAAGGAATAAAGCAATATGCCGCTCGACATTACCTACTGCAATAATTTTGAAAGAGTTAATTTTTTTTACAGATTTTTATACTTAACATTCACATACACCTTGAAATTTCAGTTCTAACGTTACTGAAATAAAAGCTATGCCGTACTAATTGTCATACCCTGAAATAAAGACAAAAGTTTAAAGTCATTTTTAAGGTCATTTTATTGTTTTTTTAGGTCAATTTATAGATCATTTTTCAGATATTTCAGACGTACCTTATCGTAGTTTCTTGATGTGGTTATTTTCTTATTTGAACAAAAAGGTACTCACATTTTTTACTTATAAAGAGTGTTACGTGTAGTATTTATACATAGGCTATATCCAGCGAGTTGATATGAGTGTATTTTTTATGGTGTATTTTATTTACTGTTCATATGAATAGTAAGTATGTGATACTATTCATCTCTTTAATGGCTTAGGAGAAGAAAACAATACATATATTGCATTTTATTTGACATAAAAGATTCGTGCCTGTGGAATAAAATGCAACATAACATCTCAGTGATTTATCTTTGGATCTGACTGTAAAGCATGTCAGTGGTAAAATTATACCGTAGTAAAGTATTACGTAATTACCTTTTAGCCGATATTCGTTAGCCCCCGAGAATTTGACTCCGAAATCTGTAGCCCCCCACTTATTTTAGGCTGGCGCCGTCACTGAGTACGGGGAGAAATGGGGAGAAGGGCGAAAAGATTTATACTCTGTCTCTGGAATATATGTAGTACAAAGTCGCGCATAACGATAAAGAAGGGGAGAAAGCAAGTGGATGCAGAAAAGCAATGTGCGCTTCTGTAAACGGCTGGTAACGGTAGACGTGTTTTCCCCTCCATGCACTCACTTCCCCTCTCGCGGGTTCATTGTTCGAGCCAGAGATTGCCTTGCTCCAGAGATTCCGGGAGAGAGAGGGAGAGAGAGAGAGAGAGAGAGAGAGAGAGTATACAGCGGGGAAGAGGGATATGATGTGGTAGTGTTTTCAGGTGTCGACTGTAACACGAGACAGGGTCGTCTAAGCATGACAAAGAGATTAGCAAGTTTGATCATCGCCGTGGAGTTAAGGAACGCATATAACGTCCATTTTTATTACGGACAACTGTACAAGAATATGCTCTGTCGCCTGAGTGACATACGAGAGAAAGATAGTGAGGAAGTGAATACTGAGGCTCGTGTGATTTGTATAAGAGCAGCATCATTTGCCAAAGTTGACAAATTGAAATACATTGTCTGCAAAGTAAATTGCTTTGTATGCACCGCCGCGGTGGCACGTCCAAAATTAAAAACCCTGTACGCCCCTGCAAACATGTCGATTGATTGAATTAAAATTTTTGGGTGCGTAGGCACTTTAGGTCATTTTGCGGCCTTCAAAGTACGCGGGGAAATATCACCTTACCTAATATTCTGACTTGAAAAAAGTTAAAAACAAGGGCTGCAAATAGCGCCTTGGGAAATATTGAAAGTATGAGATTGTCAAAGGGCCTGCACAAGACAAACGCAACACATTAAAAAGCCAGAATATACTAAAAGCTTCGTCACATACAGTGGAAGAGACCATCAGCTCGTAATCAATGGGTCCCGGGTACTATACCCGGTGTAGGACACAGTGGTTCAGATTCCTCGTTAAACTGTAGGTACTGTCCATAAAGTGGACTTAAAACAACTCAACTGAGCAGACGAGGCGACACGATGCACGGTATTGAGAAAACTGCTAATTCAGAGCGACACGTCCAGCTTGTCGCTTTGCTCTGAAAGCTTCCTTCATCTTCTAGAACACTGTCATATTTTGAGCACGCCATTGCGGTGTTTACAGATCACTGAACACTCTGGAGAAGCTCTGATAGAAAGTCACCACAAATGGGTAAGCTAAACACATTGCTTTGGAGGCAAGTCATTTCTATCCATTCTATACTTGGTGATTTGTTCCAAAGGAATGGTATTATAGAGCAAATTCTGTGGGAGTCAAAGAAGCCAGATTAAATGTACTTTTACACAGTGATGTTTACACCGTAGAGTTGAAGAACCTCTTCCGTCCTCTGCAATCTTCCAAGGATCAACAGCAGCATCTTTAAACACGGAAGCAGCCTCTTATAAAATCCGGACTTTATCTAATAACTCATGCATATTAGCCTCGCTGAACGCAATTCGCGACTAAAATTACCACGTCAGCGCTAGTGTCGCTTCCAATATGGCCGCTCTATGTAGGATGAATCATTGTTTACATTTAGTAGTAGTATATATTAAGATACCTTGCCGTTGCAGTTATTCCCACAAAGAGGTAGGCTGGTTTAATAATAATATAGGTCGTAATAATAGAATTCATAATTTCATCGAGGCTATCTTCACTGAAAAAGGACTTACTGAATAAAACAGCACCATTAGCATGTCGATTTTCATTTTCTGGTTACCTTTATGATTATAGACATTAATTAATTCTCAAACTATTTTCATCTTCGCACTAAATCGACATTGCACCTGTTCCGAATTTCATACATAATACATTGATTTCGAAAAACGTTTTATTCATAAAGAACAATTTAAAACTTTACTTTCATGGTAATAGAATAATCTTTCGGAAAACAAAATGAACATAGTCTATTCTTTATAATTACTTGCCGCATTTCATTGTTATCCCCTATGCCAATCTTCTGTCAATCTATTCTGTTTTACCTGATTTATTTAGAAATGTCATTACACGGGGTGGAAACATGTAAACGTTTCACTTGTCGTGACCTACGAAACGATTTAGAGCAAAAAAACTGAACAGGAGATGTTACTCTTTCGAACATTTCTCACGCTTTGAACGACTTCAATATAACATAGTATCATACATAGAGTAGTTCAGGAAAATCCCACCAGATGACATATCGGATAATTTTAATCGAGAATACGAGCAGTATGTTCTCCGTGTATTTCATCGAACTAAGCGTGTACACTTTGTTTCTATGTCCACCTTTCCTTGCTTTAAGAAGTCCACATATGTTTGATTTTGACCCAACTAAGGCTGTGAGGATAAAGAAAAGTCAACATCTTCACCTGCAATTTTCACAGATGGACTGAAGGGTGCTTCAATATCAGTGTTGATGATGCGCTTGCATCTTCGTCAGCCTATTTGATCCTTCAGTATTGTTCCTCTCATTTGAATTAGACGTGCTTGCCTTGTCGCAGGCATGGTTTCATAAAATTTGAACTCTCTAGGAGAGAATATTAGTCGAAGAGCACGTAGCTTTGTTATTTTTTCTGTCACATTCGCAAGGTATCCATCAAAGACGATGATGGTATTTTTCTTGCAGTGTTTCTTTTCGTACTTAATACATCTATCTAGAATGGTATCAAATATTTCTCGCTGTTGACAAACAAACAAATTTGTTGCTGTGAATCAAGAATTCTCAATCAATGATGTAAATAGATCTCCAACCTCTTTAATTTCTGAGAGTGGTAACAAAGGATCATAAAGAGAGGACTTTGTTACTCCTGTAATCAATACTATCAAAATCAGGAAATGGTGGTTGAGATGAAAATCACTGACAAAACAACTGGAAGTATTGCTTATCCATTCATATACAAACTTTCGTGCATCGACATGCTGCTCTGTTATTTGTCTTTAAACTAATAGGCATGCCAAGAATCCACTTAGCATTGAGCCAGTTACTCCTCTGCCATTCCCCACAACTCTTGAGGGAGCGCATCTCGATCTGTTCAATCGTCATATCTCACCAGGTCCAGGACTTTTTCATAGTTTTATTGTGAAATAACCTTTTTGGACAAAGTCAACATATTTAATTTGGGTTATGTTCTCTTTGAGACCAAGCATATGCTACACATAGGTGACGCTAAATATTTCCTTTAAACTAAAACTACTGTGTGCAATGATAAAACAATTTCAACCCATTAATAACATTCTGCAAGAAAAAACATAATGTAATAATTCCAGTTTTATAGAAGGGAAATGGTACAAAACATCATAAAAAAAAGAGGTTTCCTTGAGTTTCGCTCTTGCAAAATGGGGTGGGGGAAAAAGGTGCAATTTCTCACCCCTCTAGCACCTAAACGGCACATCCTAGAAGAAAAATGCACAGAACATGAATATGTAACTGTTTTAAGATATATAATCTGATTTTATGATGGTGTCTACATCTATTGTACGTAAAACAAATTATTTATTTCATTGACGAGTAAGACGTAAGAGATAGAAATAAGTCACTACTAGATGAATTATATTTTTAAGTGCAAAGTATTAATATATAAACGGATACAAAACAATTATTTCTATTGAACAAAATTATTCTTTATATTGAGCCAACAAACTAATTTAGGTTATAAATTACAGTTCTTCTCATACGACGTGGTGCTTGAATTTGTAGATTTTAGTAATCGCAGGCTCAAAATTAAAAATCCACCACGACCCGTTTCCGTTACATTGAGACGGATGCACACAAGACGATTACAAATGGCCTTGCGTCCCTCACACATGGTAGAGACGTTGACGTTGTTGTGAGGCTTTTAACCAACATCTACCTGTACCAACACACATATCCAAAAACTGTTTGCAGGTGAAAGATTTTGGGACCCAGTGCGTGGCGTTCTGTTTTTCAAGATTAGTGTCAAGTGAATGGAAAATAGATTTAAAATAAAACTGATGTTATGAACTAAATTGAATTAAAAATTATTTTTTAAAAATGCATCTTTACCTATTTTTATTTCTTTGTTTCTTTCTTCTGCTGTTTGACTATCTTCTCTATTTCTGTTTGCCTAATTTTCGAACTTAAATAATAGAAAAGCTCGGACATATTGCATTATAAACGAGGGCAAATCGAAACGTTTTTGCCTCAATTTTTTTTCAGCCGAAATAATAAACGTGCAGGGAAATCAAAATATGGGAATTGTTCTATGTACCTTGCACTATTTTTCCACATAGTCACCAGAGCGGTTCAGGCATTTGTCCCATCGCATCACCAGTTTGGAGGCAGCTGTTGTAGAATTCGGCCGGTTGATCGTGGAACCACCGCTGGACAGCGGTCTTCGCTTCTTCGTTTCAAATGAACCTTTCCTACCAGGAACTTTTTCATTGGACCGAACACGTGGAAATCACTGGGGGTGAGGTCTGGACTATACGGTGCATGCTCCAAAATCTCTCATTCGAATTACCGAAGTCTGTCTATGGTCCTGTTTGACACATGACGCCTGGCGTTATCGTGGAGGATAACCACATTGTCCACATCGAGAATCCGTTGGAGCTTTTTTCCGATGGCACCTCGCAGACGTGAGATACAGCATTTCCCTACGGATCTCGATCGTCCCTTGCTCCATAGAAACTAAATAACACTTCGCTGCTCATACGTTGCGAGTACTACAGCCGTCTTTGCAAACTGACAGCAGCGCCGTGTCGCGGATCAGCCGAAAGGTAACGCCGTTCCAAGAAAAACCTATTGCATTGAATGCATATCTCGGTTTCTCAATGACACTAATATTTCGTCTGGAAAAAATAGGGGCAAAGACATTTCGATTTGTCCTCGCAATAGTGTTGCCCTCACAAAGCAGTCCTTCTGTTCAAGTTATCATGTTGCTGCAACGCATCTATAATATCTAATATACTTCGACATGTATGTATGTTTGTTCCGGCATAACTCTGGAACGCCCGGAGCGATTTCAACCAAACTTGGTACACATATGAATTACAATCTGGAAATAAATACTGTGGGGTAAGACACCCCTAGCACCCCTAGCGGAGGGGGTGGGAAGGGGGTGACATATAAAAATAATCGAGAACGACCGAGATTAGTGTGCAATCCACAGTTTTCGGGGTCGCTAAGATGAATAGTGACACACCCAATGCCGTTGAACTACAAATTCCTTTTACACTATAGTTAGAATTCATTATTATCCTGTATAATAAACGATTGGGATAAATAAATACCAGGCAACGCCGGGTAATCAGCCAGTATCTGTTATAAATTAGTGTGACTAAAATGAACTTATATGTGTAGCCTAATAGATGAACATTTATTTTCCAGGGAAGGTCCTCCTTGCCCCTCTCTGGGACGCTAATGAATGGTTACTGTTTTATGTTTAAAGTATAAGTATTTACAATACGTGCAGATATTATCCGAACTTACTATGCATGAACGACAAGACCACCTAAAATTCGCATAAAAATCAGCTGTTCTACCGAAGAGACTAATTTCAAGATAAATAGAAAACTGCAAGATTCATAGAATAAGAAAAAGGTTGTTAAATCCGCTCATGAAGAAAAGTTCCTGGTTATTATTTGATGAATAATATAATATAATAACGAAAATACAGAGTGTCCCTAAAGTCACGTTACCACTATAATGAAACATAACTCTGAAACCACATGACATAGAGCAGGATGGTTTCTTAAAAAGTGTTCTGCAGCTCAAAAGTATTTTTGTTGTTGTTGTTGTTGTTGTTGTAATTTGCGTTCTAGGCCCATTTGTCATAATGGAGGACTGATTACAGGGAAAATGTGCAGCGAGATGCTTGAACTGTACCTACTCCCCCAGGAGGAGTATAGGAGTTGCAGCCATTATGGACCGCAGTGCGCGCGGAGCCGTCATTTTGTTCATTTGTGCCAGATTGATGGAATCATTCTTAATGTTGCCACCAGAGGTCAAAAGAATCGGTTACGCAATGACGTAACAAGGAAGCCTCGGTGCGAACTCGCAGCCCTTCAGGCAGCGCATTTTGGATTCTGACCCAGGGAGAGGAAGTTGGCTTCCTCTAGGTAGACACTTTGGGAAGGTGTCCGAGAAACCATGATATGGAGGAGAAGGATAAATACTTTCAGTAATGTTTTAAGTTTGAACTTGCACTCACGCACTCATATTATATTTTGTTCATCTTTCTCGTCTATACTACGTGGAGAAGTGACTTGACAGTAATTAACATATTTAGTTCATTATTATTAATTAGTTAATACCCATCAAACTGGCCAAGTGATACGACAAGGTTCATTTCAGCGAGTTTATCATTGTACAATCTTTCGTTATTGTAGTCTAATTGTGCTTGCACATTATGTGAATAAACTCGCATAAGTTGAAAAGTGTTGTATCAGTACTTTCTAATAGCATAGCTGCCCCATAGCAAATAAGTAGACCTTTAAGGCGGAAATTTCCACTGCGCACTTAATTTAAGGTTTGTATGCATTAAACAGGTCAGTTTAACGTGCATACCATTCATTACTTGATAAGTTTTTATTTCCAATTTGTTACAAGATAAAAGGTAATGAATAAGAGTAAGTTTGATTGAATTACGCTGATGGGACTGTGATCACTGAATCCAGCTTCTGCAGGGGAGCCCACAGGGGAGAGCAGTGACTGTCGGAATTATGTGAAGGGTTTGTAGGAGAGAATGAGGTAATAAGGAAAATTACATCAATATTAGACATACTTATAAGAAAATTCAGTTTCTAATAAATATGGGCAACTATTGATTTCTGTATTACATCATTATTTCCTACTAACACTTCACCTGATTGAAAGCCACTAGCAGAGGGGGGAACAATAGCGAAGACCACGTCATCAAAATTTGAGGGAGGACCTTATGTTAATATGTCGGCCTACCTTCTTGGCACGGAGTGGTACGACACCATGTACCCCATGTTCGAACGAATCCCGGCCTGGGCATGGTTGTCCTATCATGATATCATCTGGCATTATTACTCAATTAGCCAAAATAGGCAGAAAAACGACGCTAAATAACAAAAAACAAATTATTGTTATCTTGCTGTGTATATATATATTTGTCTATCAGAAATTGTTATATGATTTTCAACTGGGATGATGAAAGATTACACTAATGCCGAATGTTTTAATCAACCTTCATGTATATATTTTTAGAAAATCATAATTTTCTTGAATTCAGTTAAACATACATAAAAGTGATTGCAAAATCAGATGTTAAATTTCATTACTTGTATGAAAAAAACAATTGTTCGTGAGCATAAAGGGGAACGAAGCAGCCGATGCTGCCGCGCGAAGTCTTCTGGTGCAGACGGCGACGTTCTCCTCCACCTTCTGCCAGCTAGAGACCTGTAAGATGTTTTTCGTTGTTCCGTTCTTGAAACGTGGCAGGCAGAATGGGATGAGCTATCAAGCCCATCATTAGTGCTTGGCTTTCCTCGTCCCGTCCCGTCCCTCCCGCCGAGCTGAAGTCATCTTCATGCGACTCCGCATTGGACACAGCCGTCTCATGCATCGTCATTTGCTGCAAGGACTGGACCCTCCGTTGCAACGTTGTTTAAAGTGTTTGGCACATTCGTCTCGAATGTACAGATTTCAATTACCCCAGACAGGATTTTAACCTTGCCAACGATCTGTCATCTATGTTGGGAGACGATGACAGTGTTTAAGCCAATGTTTTATTAGCTTTTTGAGAAAAGCAGGTCTCTTCCACTGTTTCTGATGTAGTTTACATCCTTGCCATTTTCAATACGTTGTGTTTGTCCCATACAGGTCCATTTACAACCTGCATTTTAAACCTGTCCCAAGGGGCTTTTTACACTCCTTTTTTTAATATAAAGGTAAGGGTTTATATAAGGGGATCTTCCCCGCAGATACTGAAGGGTGTAAAATGGCCATGCATGCCGACGCACCAAAAGAATTTATATCAATCGATCTTTTAAGAGCACGACAAAATTACGAATACAAACGTACGTAGATAAAAATCATAATTTGTGAATCCCGTAACCAAATACTGAGGAACGTCCCACAGCCGTTGCCCTTGACGACCGACTGCAACCTTACCCACTTGAAACTTAGGTTATTTATGTTCACAAAACATCTGTGACATTTCTGCACGTTTATTGAGTTCAACGAAGGGTCAACAAGCCCTCTCACGTCATCCAATTAAGGGAGACAAGAGATGCTGCATCAGGGAGGCTTCCTTCACTTGTCTCTGAATTAGCAAGATCTCTCAATTGACTCCAATTGGATTGGAAAACTTTTCCTTCTCAAAGTAGAAGGAAACAGGACGAAAACAATCGACCACATGCAAAGAACAGGCATCCATCTTGGTTACTACTTGAGTTATAAAGGGGCAGGTTCTCTGAAAGCGCCCTTGATTTAGATTAGATGTCGTACTTCAATTGGAGACACGGCGTTTAGTTTAGAAAATACACAATTGCGAAGACAGACATCTTAAAAACTCAACCGTGGAACACGCAATACTTATCGATCTTCATGTGAAGAAAATTAATACGAACTTTCCAACAAACTACGGCGGGTAAACTCCAGGTTGGTAAATTTTCCGTATCCGGAAAACGGATTTCTTAAAATTTACAGGAGAAATTACTTACTGAATGCAGTTCCTTTAGACTCGGGGAATTTTTTTCTCTCATCGTTCATTGAATTTTGCCGGTAAATCATCTATTTTTCGATATAGATGTGTGACCGATGCACGAAATCTGTTGCATCCATTTCCTTCAAGCCAGATGTTGCGTGTATGTGATGACGTAATCCCGGTCAGTGTTTCCAAACACGTGCTTTTGTAACTGAAGAAGGTACGATTCCGCAAATAGTTCATGGGGCTATGTGTCAATGGTTCTTGGGGCTACGTCAATGGTTCGTGGGGCTCTGTGTGAATGGTTCGTGGGGCTATGCGAGAATAGTGTGTGGGGCTACGCAATTTTTTTTCTAAACCAATTTTTAACTATTCTAACCTAAACGTGACTCAACCTAACCTTACCTTACCGGAAATGGTTCGTGGGGCTATGTATGAGTGGTTCATTGGGCTATGCGTCAATGGTTTGTGGAGCTTCGTAGGTATTTTTGGGTGGAGTGGGGTGGAAACACTGCATGCCGACTACGGTAGTGAAACTGTGACCGCCATTTAGTGTGCTACCGAAGGGAAAAAGAAACGAACAAAACTTACTTCATACGTCGAAAATATAGATTATTTCCGTGAAAAAATCGAAATGCCACCTTCAGCAATGTTTCTCAATGCAGAATACGTAAGTAGAAATATGGAAAGTGACATAAATAGCGAGTTTCAGGCGTTTTCCCGATTAGCCTATCTGTGTATAAAGTGGACTTAAAACAAAAACTCAAATTAACCAAGATATCCAGCTCCTAAAATATTTAGCTCGTAGCTTCTAAAGTTCGAGCAGTATTCGTAATAGTGGAGTTTTAACCGTTCACTGTGCCAGCCCCCATGACGGAGTGGATATCAAATCGCACTACGACGCCAGGTGTCCCAGGTTCGAATCCCGACCAGGACATGGATGTTTGTGAGTGTCCCTTCATCAATTTAATCATATAATCATTCATCCCCATCTTCGGAAATTAGCCAGATATCTTGGATGATATGTTCACTGCTACATTCGAGAGAAGTTGGTCGATGCTTTTCAAGATGGCCTGCCAGAAGCTTCTGTAGCATAATATGTAGTTGAGAGATACTGTTCTTATTTTCTACAACAGCTAGATACCTCGTACTACAGATTTAAATCTGTCTAATTAACAATTATTGACGATAATCGACCTTGATAGAACAAGACCACCAACAGGAAGTTGAAGGCACGCCTCAGAAACCTCTGACCAATAAAGGTCCTTCAAAATATATACAACAAAGACAACAATAACGTTTCCAAATCTTACCTAAAATCCTAGGACGTTAACGCAAAGAGAGAAGTAGAGGATAAAAAGGAAGAAGGAATATATTCAGAGCGAGCACATATGCGTGCGCACGGGGGCACCTAATCTTGGACGTTCCAGATTTTTTCCACAGAGGGCAAGGTATTTTTCCATGCGGCATATTACACCGATAATAGTGTTACATGAATTTGAAATGATCGCATTAATGTAAATTACTATGGCTGAAAATAAATTGTACTTGTGAAATATATATTTTCAGGGGAAGGTCTGACGTCCATGTCCCTACATTATTATATTTTCACCTAGAAATATAGTGTAGTGGAATCTTATCGCCGTTATTAAACGATATTATACTCTTGAAGAAAATAAAGTATTTTCAAAAACTGCGGGGAAAGGGGTAGCAGTTTGCGCAACCTTGAACGGAAATCAATTGTAGAGGCGCAAGGGGGGCAAACATTGAGGTAAAGAAAGCAAGACTAGTATAATCTAAGGGTAGCAGGACAAAAGGATACTCAAACTGGAATAAGTTTCCACGTCTTTCTTGCATTATTTCTTCCAGACGGCCGAGAGCACCTGCAGGGGGGCAGAAAGGGGCAATTGCCCCCTCGATATCAGATTTTTAAAAAAATACAAATACATTTCGTAAACTTTTCTTTCTCGCTTCGCTTGCATTATCTGCTTTCCTTACAGTCTTGTCAAGTTCAGAGCCGTAGCTAGGGGTGGCAGGAGTTGGTATATATATGTATGTATGTATGTATGTATGTATGTATAAATATACATGGTGTATCATAAGTGATGGTCATAAATTAAACCAGAGATACATCGCGTCAAACCCAGACGAAAGTTCCTCTTTCACATTTCCGAGAGATGCTCAGTGTCGGAGCTAGACACCACCGAAAGTGTGGGAAAGTACAGTTCACACCTCTGTAGGACGAGTATTATGACAGTTAGAAAGGCGGTTCCAAAGAAATCATAAAGGAATCTAATGCGCTCTACCAGAAACACATCATTGGATATCTGTGGGACCTATGCGGAAGGGACTCCCCATATAGGAAATGGGATTCCCCGTAGAAAGAATACGTGAAGGGGTATCTGAGGAAGCAAGTGGACGTCAATTACATGATATCCAGATACTATTCACAATTACGGAAACGCGATAGACGAAACGCGTTGCCGGAAGGGCTATGGGCATAGCAACACTGACAGTAAATGCAAGAAAAATGTTCGTTGGCTGACGAATGTCGTGGGAAAACAGTGTTTGGCTGTGGTTGGTAGTTTGTAAAAGATGGAAAGAGTATGATGTGTGAAGGGAGTCGACGAGGGCCTATGAAAAAAACCTCCATGCCCCCTTTGTGACGGAAGAAACACCAGTACAAAGAAGAGAATACGTAAGATGAATTTTGTTTTCCGATGGTCACGGGAGTTGAACCCTCAACCTACTGAATGTAAGCCGAACACGTTACCACGAGGTGCATGCACTGTGACACAGTAGTGTTGTGGTGTGAATGCAGGATGAAGGCACGATACCTACCTACATACGTACGTATTGTTAATCGAAACCAAGGATGGTACCGAGCCCGAGACCAGTCTCAGTCTTGTCTCGAATTCGATACCGAGACGAGAACAGGACAGCACATCTGCAGACGAGACGAGAACGAGACCACCACCCTCGAGACGTGTTCGAGACGCGACCAAGAACGAGACGGCCACCTAGTACACGAGACGAGACGGACAACGAGATCACCCTTTTGAACTCGAGATGAGACCGAGACCAATGAAAGTCTCGTCTCGATACCATCCCTAATCGACGTTATTGGAAATCACCGTACTTCATATTGTAGGTGCCTTTGAATCACGTAAAAGGTACGACGTGTTCTATTAGTATTACGTAATATGTAATTTGCGTAGTTCCTATCCTTACCGTCAGGGGGCAGCGTGACTTGCGTCAAGGCTAGAAGGCACACTGAGACATAGTTCAGTAAGTGTGTCTGTTCGAGACGGAATACGTACATCAGTGTCTGTCATCGAAGTGCATGTACTTCGCAGTTCAAATGGAACGTGTGTACACTAACGAAGAATATGCGGCCATGCATTTCTTCTACGGGAAAGCAGACGGCAATGCAGTGGAGGCTGCACGCCTGTACCAGGAAGCTTTTCATCGCAGACGGCACGCTGATCGTCGCGTGTTCATAAGATTACAACAACGCCTCCGAGAACACGGGAGTTTTGTCTGTTTTCGTAATTGTGAATAGTATCTGGATATCATGTAATTGACGTCCACCTGCTTCCTCAGATACCCTTTTCACGTATTCTTTCTACGGGGAACCCCATTTCCTATGGGGAGTCTCTTCCGCATAGGTCCCACAGATCTCCCATGGTGTGTTTCTGGTAGAGCGCATAAGATTCCTTTATGATTTCTTTGGAACCGCCTTTCTAACAGTCATAATACTCGTCTTACAGATGTGTGAACTGTACTTTCCCACACTTTCGGTGGTGTCTAGCTCCGACACTGAGCATCTCTCGGAAAAGTGGAAGAGGTTTGACGCGATGTACGTACCTATGGTTTCATTTATGACCATCACTTATGATATATCCTGTATATAAGTATGTATGTATGTATGTATGTATGTATATTTGTATATGTATATACATATACCCATCAGTGCAATGCTTTTGCCCCCCAAATCAGAGGGTCTGTGCACGCCACTACAATAAATGGGAAAATAAGTAGAGAAACAAAATGCTAGAGACACAGAAAGAAACCGTCAACATGAAAGAGACGTTGAGAAGATATGAACCTAAAAATATAAAAAGAGAAGATACAGAATTTGAAAGCAGTGAAAAATGCCAAAACGAGAATAATAATATGAAGTAAGAAGGAATGGTAAGACTACTACTACATGGGAAGACAATAGCCCCATCTAGTTCGATGCACTATTTGAATCTAGGTGTAGTGCAGGCAATGGCGGTGATTGGGTTCCAAAACCTGGAGGAAGGTGCCAAAACGGGGGGATGGGGGGGGGGGCAAAGACAGTATAGTGCAAAGGCAAAAGTAGCCAAACGTGAGGGGTGCACCCCTAATCGCCGCCACTGAGTGCAGGTGTATCCTGGTGTCGGGTTGATGCAAGGAAATGAAGTTCGACCACGTAAACGGATAGCGATGTTGAAGTTCAAAAGATTTAACAAATGCCTGTCTGCTGCTTTAACCGTTCATTTGATTAGTTAGCACGTACCACATGATCATACACCACACATTACACCGCTCCAGAATGTAGTGCAAACGATGGAGACACCAAATACACTACTTGACACCAAATCAAGGAAGTAGACGAGTCGGTGTTGCACCGTTTAACCGACTAGACGCGCGCAAGTGCAGAGGGAGTCAAAAAGTGTTGCGAACTGGACGGGGCTAATGTTGGAAGAAGAGTGTAGACGATAAATATGAAGTAATAAGATTGTGTAATATTTGAATAGAATTAAGGTAAATGAGTTGTTCCTTTTCCCAATGGGGGAACATTTCCTACCTGCATCAGTTGGAAAGTTCTCATTTTACAACTTCTAATTTGAGAAGAAGAAAAGTACCGCCAGCACTGAAAAATGAAAATATGTATTAAGAGAGGGATGCAGTGGGTCCAGAACTTACCGACAGAACCAAAAAGTTCAAACTTATGTAAGAAACATACTTGCATTGCCGTTGTATAATATCAAGTTGATTTATTTCCGTAGATCTTACATAGATGTGAGGGTTAGATTGCGAATTTAAAGCTTTGAGTTGTCACTTTCTGTGATGGGACGGAAGATCAGAAGTTTACATGAAAGCAGCGAACGAACATGCATGTATTTATTTTAATGCCGGGTGCGATTTGAAGGAGGTAGGAGGATTTCTCTCCTCTGCCTTGAGCCATCAAAGATGAAGAGACCTTAAGAAGATATGGAGCTAGAATATAAAAAGGGATACAGAATTGGAAAGCAGTGAAGAAAGCGAAAACGGGAATAAAAATATAAGGAAGTTAAGAGAAACTATAACAAGGGAAGGAGAGTGCAGACGAAAAATACTACATATTTTGATTTTACAATGCTGGTGATATATCTTTTCTTCTCAAGTTAGAAGTTCCAAATGTGTACCACTACTTGTAAATAGGTATATTATATTGATCAGAGACTTTACATTTAATCAACTGGAGCTAACACGTTGTTTGGCGTTCAATACATAATCCATTTACATTTTTTGACATCAATTTATTTGGTAGCACAGCTATTATTAAACAAATTTTAGTGATCTTAACTAGTAGATAATGAAACCAAGCTATTGTATATCAATTCTTATTTCTTTAACTGTTCACATTAACCTATTTTAATAATAATAATAATAATAATAATAATAATAATAAAGCATTAATCCTATTAACCTGTTGATTATAAACCTTATTATTATTATTAGTTACATGTGAGACATCTGATTCGGATCTCTCACGAAATATAATTCTAGATACATGCCTGGTCTATCATAAGTAATATTCCTTTCAAATTGGGCTTGGAATTTCTGTTACGCCAATCGAACAATAATAACTACTTCATAACTGGCACAAATTTGAAATATTCTCAAAGAACGCTTTCAACCCGAATGTTTCATCCGCATCATTGCTACTCCCATCGTTTTGGTAAACAAATCACCTAAATTGATGATCAGCGAACGTATTTATATGTAGTAAAAATGTGCTAAATATGCAAAATATAGTTATTTTCACCAAAATATGGAGTTACATATGGACTTAAAATTGTAAAAATTTACCTTTTTGATAATACAATAAGACACTACACAAGCTATATAAAATACAGCCTCGGCATTGCAACTATTACCGTGACTGTCTTGAAGAGAAACCAGAAGCCAATCCCGTCCGTGTGTCACAAAAGCGTTGCTTCTGGCGCTGCTGTCGGGCGCTCAACTTAGCGAGGGTGGAGTTAGCAATGAGCTGCTCGACTTGGGACTCTCTTCCAACGTTGTTGGGGTTGGAATGTGTAAAATTGAAATATATATATATATTGTTCGGATGACAGAAAACTTGAAATTAACTCAATTGGAAGTTATAAAATATGTATTAAATTTTCGTTTCTTTAACGTCGCTTCAGACTTTGTCAGTTATTCACAAGAAATTAACCCAACTCTTTCGGTCCCATGGGGACATGTAGTTATTGGGCTAATACAGAGTATATGGAAAGAAATGTTCTGAAATATGGAAATATGTAAAAATAACTAAAATATGTAAAATATGAGCCAAAACCTAATACATGCCAGGAAAATAAGAACGGAATTTTTCGAGTCTATATGCCATTACGCGCAAAAAATATAATTGATTTCAGCTTCATGCATAAATATTCATGCATACATATGTATTTACCTATAAATCCGATCCCTGCTGATGATATAAATTATGTCATTGCGAATAGATCCAGATATCTGTACAGCAGAAATTGACTAGAGTCAGCACAGTAATACTTCCAACAGAACTTCCTCGTTCCATCTATCATACCATTTGTCAAAGTTAACTATTACATTTTATGGTTCCTTGTTTCATATAATAGACAGATATGTCACCAGACACGGCACCTGGTTAGTTGCATACGTGGGTGATTCGACGAATATCCAATTTCGTTGTTAACTATTTCTCAGCCCATTCTGACCCTTTGTTATTTACCGATTCGGGAGAGAGGAGAGAAAATATAAATCTCCGTGGATTCCGAGAACCAATCCTTTTATGGCTCTCGCGACGTCAAGAAAGGGGAAAAACTTGAAGACGGTTTGTGTGCTTCGACGTTCCTTCCCTCTTGAGTATCGGCGGCCATTATACCCCAGAATGTGCCTTCCTCGCAAACAACGGAGTCAAGGCCAGCGCCACAGTTTCCGTTTCGCATAAAACAAGGTTGATCGATTTAGGGGTTGAGGCTCATCCTCGCCATGCGTGGCGTGTCTGGCGGAGTGGCATCACAACACCTCTGGGAATTCAGGGTTCTTGGACTCGACTAAGACATGCAGGTTCCACTGAATATCAATCAATTCGCCGTTCGTCTTCATTACTGTCGGATAATGAATTTATACTCGAGTTTGGACTGCAATTAAAAATTAACCAGTAGACCTACTTAAAAATGAGTTACATCAAAATATATATCATTCAATTCTGCGTTAATTTATGCTAACCAATTTTTTTTTCGAGTATGACATCTATTTTTTTATCATGGTGAGAACAAAAAAGTGCCGGTTTTTTGGTGTTTTGAAAACGATCGCTCTCTTTAAAATTCTATAAATAAAAAAACGGGTGATCCGATCGCCGATCGTAATGAAATTTTAGTACGGTCCAGGCAGAAAGATTTTAAATACAATTCTTAATTTTCGGGTTTTCAAAATTTGTCAAAAAACCGTAGATATCAATTTCTGCGAAGCAACTTTTTCATAGTATTGTGTTGTCCTACAAATACAATATTGGTCTTGTTTTGAATAGCTTTGCTTCTGTTTCTAAAATCCATTATCATTGTCAATTCACATTGCGAAACCGATTTTATACAGCATATAATTCAACGAAGTAAAGATGTACGTTGAACGTGGCAACACCGTACACACTGACTCCAGTTCGCTGCAATATTTTACTCTCTCCGCACTTCTGCACTTGCGCGTCCAGTTCGTTACATGCTGGAACAAATCATATCTACTAGCATGTGTATTATTACGTTTGTGGGGAGAATAATTTCTTATTATATTTCATTTTTGTAACTTCTTATGGGATATAATATATTTTCTTGCTGATTCCTCAGTCGACCAAATGTAACATTGTTTTTCCAAGCAGGAAAAGTTGTTATAACATATATTTGAAATATTCAAGAGTAACAAAATCACATATTTGTCCTGCATGTTGTCTCGTTTTTGTTGCAGATTCAACGGTGAGATTTAAATTAATAACAGTACTTTGTATTTATTAGAAAATTAATTCGAAAATGCTGATACAAATTAGTCTTAACTTAATTATGTTAAAGAATGAACATCTGCATTACCCTACTTATTTACAAGGGATATTATTTTCCGACACCAGCAATATATTCAAAGTACGTAGACACATTTCAAAATATGGACTATACAGTTCTATAGAATAAAATTGTGTTTAAAATGTTGAGAGGTTTATGATTGTTGAAATACGTAGAGCTACACATTAATAAGATACCTAAAACTAAACATTATGTTTAATTTAACATTTGTATTAGGTTATAGGACATGTTCATGGAATGGAATGAATATATCAATTTTTATCAAAAAAACTGATAACAATTAAAATTTTAAAACTTCAACTGGCATGACATGCTGACAGTTGCATCTGAACCTTGAATTATCGAATGAGTTAGCATTGTATCTCGTTTGGATGCGATGAACATAGTGTTTGTCTTCATGAAAAGGCTCTGACAATGATATTTATTGCAGAGCTTGCTCACAGCTCATTTTTATAGTAACTTGGCTACCTAATCACAATTGCTGCCTGTAGACTAACATTATGGATAGGTACAGCATTAAGCTTAAAGCATTCTTACAACCTTAATCTGCAAAGATCAGAAAACATGATACCCTATACTTGAAACTCTTTTGTCAAGTCCTTGTGGACTCGTCATGAAAAATGTTACGTGTACTGACGGAATCCACTGGTTTATCCACACACACAAATACAAACAGCCGCCTAAATTTTCAAAATATCCCTAAAATTTACCACAAAGGCCCAGTTTATGGTTATTTTGGCACTAAATTTACACTTACAGTAAACTAAAGGAAAAGTGAAAATAAATTAAAACTGTTTCTGCATTGCCTTCAAGCTGAGTTTCAGTCATCAAGGTGTATGGTAGGAAAGACCGGAGGCAAACATTAGCAAAAAACTCCATGCAATTACAGTTACTAAAAGTGTCAAAGAAGATGGACAATTTATTCTTAAGAAGAAAACAATGGTAAAAAATACTTTAGAATTTGCGAAAAGTATACCAACTTTCAAACAGAATAATCCAATTTACACTATTTGGTTTTCGAAATGATTGAGTCAAGACCAATATAATGCATTTTAGCAAGAGTAGCTAGCATGCATACATTGTGCGTGCTTATAACTTGCAACTCATATTCATTGTGCAAAACTACATCAATTATAATGACAAAATGGAACTCAAGTATTGTGATTGTCTGTCCACAAACCTTAATATGAGTGCTAGTTTGCTGGAACAGAATTATTTCGTAGTAATTATAAAAATTTATTCAATAGTGACTTCATAGACGAAGTAGTAACCGTAAGAGCACATGGACAGCTGGTCACTTGAAAGCGTGACACAATCAATAGAAGAATATAAAGTCAAGTTTATAGAACACGTTCAAAAGTGTGTGCAATCTTGTTGTAAAACAAAACAAATTACAAGTGTGACCAGAGATGTGACACCAGTATTGAGAGGTGAAAACCACTTTTTTGTCCTTCAGGATGAAGTTAAAGATGTATATCGAAATAACAGATAAGGTGTCTATCCAAATGCTTATTAATGGAGGGCAACGGAAGATGAATTGGATTTAAAGCAAATTGATCAGAATGATAAAGGGTAGATTTACCTGTCCAGAGCAGAGACAGGGAGAATACACATGTTGCTGCAACAAAAAAAATTCAGGTTTAGGATTTGGTTAATTGAGAATGAAGAGGTGGATACAACAGCTAAAGAGATAGGTTTGGAAGTTAGCAAAGAGAAAACTAAATATATGCTTACAGGCCGAAACAAAGTTTTAGGTAATAATCAAAATCTAATTATTGATAACAACTTGTTTGAACCAGTTTCCAAATTCAAGTACTTAGGAGTAATACTAACAAATGAAAATTATATTAAAGAGAAAATAAAACCAGGCTTTATTCACGAAATGCATGTTACTTTTCTCTTCATAAACTATTGTCTTCTCGTTTAATATCTAAGAAATTAAAAGTTAAAATATACAAAACAGTAATTTTGTGTGTAATATTATATGGATGCGAAACTTGGTCCCTTACATTGAAAGAGGAACATAAATTGAGAGTATTTCAAAATAAGATCCTTAGGAAAATATTTGGGCCTAAAAGGGATGAGGAGACAGGTGAGTGGAGAAGGTTACATAATTTGGAAGTACATAATTTGTATTCATGTCCACATATTATTAGAATGATTAAATCAAGAAGACTTAGATTGGCAGGCCATGTGGCACGAATGGGAGAGGAAAGAGGAGTTTACAGGATTCTTGTTGGGAAACCTGATGGTAAGATACCAGTAGGAAGACCAAGACGAAGATGGAGGGATAATGTTGAGCTAAAGAAAATCGGTAGGGATGGAAAAGAGTATATAGATCTTGCTCAAGATAGGGACAGATGGAAGGCTAGTGTTGCTGCAGCCATGAACCTTCGGGTTTAACATGGCTAGAGGGTTAGTTAGTTAGTTAGAGGTGGATACAAACTTTATCATCATTTCGAAATATATCTCACTCCGCAGTGGCTATATATACCGTACTTTTCTTTGTGATTTATTAAGATTCCTGAAATTCGAAATTAATCCGATTGTTATCGTTTTCTGATGAAGCTGCTGCTTACTACGAAACAAGCTCAATATGTTGAATTCATCTCAGCATGAAGATAGCTTCGAGACACATGCTGAGTCTGAGTGGCATTTCTTCGCAACAGTTCATCGAAAAGGCCACAACGATGGATTAGGGAGTACTCTCAAGAGTGTCGCAGCCTGTGCAAGCTTACAGAAGCACCTTACATTTCAAAAGCAAACTGGGAAATTCAAATATCAACAGAGCAACCTATCTCTTGTCAGAGAATAGAAAATGTGAAAAGCAAAAACACTTCGAAGATTTTGCCATGTAACATCTATTAGGAATATAATCATATGCAACAGTTTCAACAAAATGTTCACATCTCGTCCCACAAGAGCTTGGCAATAACGGAAACAGCAACGTATAAAATAGTCATAATAGGACATAAACGAGTTAATAATGAAGTGGAATATCGTCTTGTCCCTATACAGTAAGTATGTACATCCATTAGCACGACACGAATGAAAAGTCTCAGCATAGGCCAATTGCTGTTCAGTTCATTGCTGGTGCAGGATCAATTTCAATTTCATATTTCTTCCTTACATGCAGAAACACAACAATAGGACTTTCTCAGTGTAAAGAGGAAGGATGGTAGTTACAAGTATCTAAAAATTAGGAAAATCAATTGGGTGGGGGTGTTTTGAGCTGTAGAAACTTGAAATTTGAACATTTTGATCAGAGTGTTGAAATTTTACTAAGTTTCAACATTTGATGATCTAATAATATGCTGTCGTTTTTCCTCTTTTCAACGAACTCAAGAACGTTTCTGTATGTTCGTTCTTTCCACAGGTATAAGTAATTGAAAATGGCCTGTTTCTCAAAAATGATTTTTTGATCAACCCTCATGCAATACGTAATAATCATATTTCAGTAAAATCCTTCCATAGGTGTTGGTTTTTGGAGCAAAGCAAAGCTGCGTACGAAATATCATCAAAATCGGTGACTATGAGGGTCAACTCCTTCCTGATTGGACATGGAATGACCCATATACATACGTACATACATACATACATTATCGAATATATATATATAAATCCATATGATCAAACAAAAAACATAATTGTTGCTGACGTTGGGATTAAAGAAGTTAAAGTTCCTGTGATCGGAAATACCGCCACGTGGTTCTCATTCATTTTTTATTTAAGGCGCACACTGCTTAGATGAACTTCATGCATAAAAGGATCAATAAACACTCGCCTAACGAGCAAACAAGGTTATTTAACCAAGCCGATGACCTAAGGACAACAAACGGCGCACTCGCTTGGTAATTGTTTCAGTTGAGCTTAGATAGGGATAGCTTTCTATCTTCAGCATACACTCTCATTGACCTGTCCTGTGCAACGTAGGATTCCTAGTTATAAAATTACATGCTGACAATCTTGTTGCTTAGTATGGTCGTGCTAAAGTATCAATATTATTGTGTTAGCACATGCTTCAAATTGGTTGAATATCTCTATTAATATCGGACATACATATACAGGTTGATTCATATGTCTGTAAAACATTTTAGAAATTTAGTAGATAAACGATGCAACTGATAGTGGTAATTCTGATGCCGACAGAACGCCAAACTCTCCACGTTTTTGTACACACTTTGCAAATGGTCTGTTTCCATCTTTGCTGATGCGGCAAATATCTAAGCGATACTATATTTCGTCCCAACACACGTGTTAGCATATCACGGACGATCGATACCACAGCCGTGCTGATACGGTTCCGAAGTTCATCAAGATTAGCGGAGAGAAGGAGCACAAAGATTGTATGCTTCACGAATGCCCAGAGGAAATAGATAGAAAAGGGTTAAATCATGCCGCTGGTGTGGCCACGGCGTGCAAACGTAATCTTCCTGAGCTGCACGTCCTAGTGGCAAGTTGGCATTGAGCCGGTGCAGGGCGGCACCGGGGAAATGATGGAAGGGGGGGTGGCGAAGGTGTGCTTACAATTATCTTCCACGCCCCTTTTGCAATACCGATTTTCAACCGAAAATACTGTTAACTCTACACAGAGGAAAACTTTTGGAATAACCAAACATATTTTCTGGCAACCGAACATTTACTTTAAACAGGTAACAAACAAATGATTATTCGCCAGTACTAAATGCTCTTTAGTAATAGAGTACATGTGCTTATAGTTCGACACAGAATGGGTCCACACTTTGTACTACTTGTATCACCTTTATATAATGTATTATATATGTTTGTATATTATATGTATTTGTATATTATAATTAATTAATAAAAAAAATATGATCAAATTCAAACAACTCATGTCCTGGTTTATTTAAAAGTACCTGGACTTAAGCACATACCCTCGAATGCATGCGGGAGGAGGCGGACTTACTTCGGGGGTTCCCCCCTTTTACTTTACTATAGTTACCAAAGGATTTGTTCAAAATTACCAACTTTAGTAAATGGTACTATGTATATTGTTTCCAGCTACCAAATTGCTTAACTAAGCGTGTTTCATTAATTGAACCAAATAATTTTTTTCTGTGTTGCAGTGTTATTTACGTTATGATTTTTAAAGCCTTGTCGCCATGAGCATATAATATTAAGTATTGCAGAGAGACCATTGTTATTGTTTACATGCAAGCTATTGACACTAATCTGAAATGAAAGCCACATTTACTTAGTACATTTTGTTATCAAAGCAAGCAAGCAAAAATGAATCAAGTCATTGGCATATTTTCATAGAGGTCAACTGAAAGTTGGTTTGTATTTGATGTAGTGGCTAAAGCATACATGCATGTTTCATTTTTCAATTATTTTCAACATCGCACCCATTAAATTCCATTCCGCAATCACTCAGCACCCCTAGGTGATGTTGCAAAGAGTACAACATATGTTTTACACATATGCAACATAGAGCGACGTAAAATAAAAAAATACATATGCAACAAGCTAACACTAAATTGTGTACATATTCAAAGTTTCTTTAATACTTATGCATATGTTATTTGAATAAATTACACAATCAATTCGTCGATCTCACAATAAACCAAAAGCAAATATTACATAAATTGGCTGAAATGTGCATGCTCTTTTCGTCAAAACAATTGTTCATGCATTTGACGAGAAATCAATGAAGAGTCTTATTTCTCTCTGTGGTAATTGACAATGCAGAAAACAACTATATTGCGAGCGAAGAGAGCAAGATATTTCTAGATCAATTTTTGTGCAAAATGAAAACAATATTGATTTAATGCGCAGCAAATAATTTCAAGGAGCGCCATGGCATTCTTTCTTTTACAAGTTTTTTTTTATTTATTTAGATCGACTCCCGTCGGCCCTTAACTATGGCTTGAACTTGATGAGACTAGGAAAAACAGGCGTTGCGAGCGAAGCGAGCAATAAAATTTTACGAAATGTGTTTTTATTTGCATACAATTTGAAATCGAATCTCTCTGCCCCACTGCAGGCGCCCTTGGAGGAAGTCAGTGTTCGCCCCCTCTCCCTTGCTCCCCCTAGAATTGACTTCCGTTCAAGGTTGGGAGCCAATCCTCCTTTGCCCCCCTGTGGTTGCCCCACTGGCAAGAAGAGGAAATATCCGTAAAACGCAATATATATATTTCAATTTGCCGTAATCTCTAACGTCGCTTCGACGTATCAATTTGTATGCAAGAAAGAAGCCAAATGTATGGAAAATGATTACTGGTGCAAAGAGTTAACCATAAAGGTGAAGCAATAAGAACAAAAGAAAGAGCATTGGGTTTAAAGTGAGACGTCATTTGCAGCAGCGTATCCCATACTAGTAGTGTAATTGGTCCTATTATTGGCGCGATAAAGTATGAACCCCCCTCAAGCAGATTTGCCTACACTTAAAACAAGCTCAACATGCCCATATGAGCTTTTTGCTCAAGTGTGGAACTCTGTCCAATCCAAGATTTTTGTAAAAATGCCCTCGGGAATTTTCCGAGAAAGTATGACCCCCCTCAGATTGATTTGCCTACACTTATAAAAGGCACTTCTGTGAGATTGTTGTCCATAATCCTGTCAAAAATATGCCCCTCTTGATATTTTTTTTGGCCACACTTAAAACTAGGCCAAAAAGCCACACATACATACACACCTACACATACACCCACACACACCCCTCACACACACACACACACACACACACACACACACACATTTACTTCCGGTCCACTTCCGGTTTAAGTTCAATTGGATACCAGGTTCAATTTGTTTATCTAATATTAAAACAATGTAATATGCAGAGACACCCTCTAGAATTGCTCTGTGACTCTCTCATTTCTTACATCATAAACATATGATTTTTCACCTATAAGAATAACACTACATATGGTGTCATCGGGGAGTGTATCGTGGAATTCACAGATAATTTTAATGTTTGTCCTGTCATTAACCACAACCTGTTTTCTTTTTGAAGTGTTGATTACAAACATGGGTCTCTGTGCTTTGAATTCATCTGGTGTGTAATACATGTCAGTATTGCCAGTAGTGACTCTTTTGTATGCTGTAAATGCTTCATATAATTTGAGGAAATCATCCTTCGACATGTTTAAATTATAATTTTCTCTAGGAAATACCTCATTTCTGCCATTTTTAAGATATATGTTCTTGATGTTGCAGCTATCAAATTTACTTGAATTTTTTTCCTGATTATTGTTTCTTCCAGTCTGAAACAGAACCACCACAAAATCTGGCATGTCATATTGTATACTGGAGAATGAATTTGTAGCATCAAACTCATAATAGGTACCAGTGGCGGGTTTCTGTACACATTGATATGTATAAAATTGTAAAGGAATCTGTGGATTTTTTATTATATCTGCTTTGTATTTAAGAGCATAACTGGCTTCATATTCAACAACTGGAATTCTTAGCTCCATAGTCTGAATAAGGCACTTGCCCTCATCAGGTAGGGTATTAGGCATAGCTTCCCCTGTAGAGTTTAATGTACTGTACCTCATCAAAGCATTATTATCATTGGCAGCTCTTCTAAATGTAATTCTTAAACCACCCTTCCACATAATATCTTTGTAATCTGAGAAGAATCCTGGCAACAGGCGCATAGGGAACAGTACAGTGTGGTTTTTAGATAATATCTTATCACCTGCCTCAAATCCACCTATTTTGTAGTAAGAAGCCTCGGTTTTGGATAATTTTAGTGTGGCCAAAGCTGTGGAGGTAATGCCGAGATAATCTACTCTGTTTATAACAACACCATGTTTTCTGATCTCAATTTCAGAGAACAGATGTGGCACAAAATTGTCCACCAATCTTATATTTGAATTTGCCGGATAATCTGTACCATCGAGATTTACAACATCAAATTTGATGTATAGATCTGCTCTGTGAGGGTGTATAAAGCCATCCCCTACATCAAGATCAACCTCAATCTCTGTGTTGGGTTGATTTAAATTTGCAAATGTCCTCCTGTTTGGGGGGAATGATTGTAGCTCATAACTCTCAATATTTTCCATTTTTTTTGTATGTATTTTTATTTAAATATTAATTTCTATTATAGCAGTTGTTGTGGCTCCAGCAAAATCAACTAATTCTTCTTTTTCATTAGTGACCATAAATTCAATATTATCTATTCTTTTATGACACACAGGAAAATATAATGTTGGGGATGGATTGTAGATGATGGGCTCCATAAATTCAGAATTAGGCTTGAATGTTGCAATGATGCCAGTTTGTTTGTGAGTGCCTATGTCATTTGATTTGGTGATCATACCCTCGGCCACATTACAGTGAATATTCAGAGTCTCTATGGCTAAGAATTTGGGTATATTCATAGCAGTGTGTTTGATGGCCGGTTCAAGTTTTGTGTTGTTCTCAAAGCCTAACAGCTCTCCTATAGTACCCAGATCCACTGTTTCTGTAGCAGATACAATCTCTACTCCGTGAGTGACAGAATTTTGACTTAACACTACACCTCTGGGTAATTGAGCATTTAGAGTGGACAGATTATACTGCCCTGGAGTGATGACAATGTTTTGATCCCCAACTGCAATTTTGTTGTTGTGGTGTGTAATATTAGGGATCAAGTACATGCCATAAAATGCTCTGAGAGCTATTGTTTTGGGATATACTATGTCATCATGTAATCTCAGTTTCAATATTGAATTTTGGCTGGTGAGATGGAATACCCCCATGATGTTTCAGATACCACAAGGCTTTTTGAAGATGTTCAATTGATGGTTTATTTATTTGAGACATATATCTAAGAACAGATAAACACAAATGTCCGCAATTAACATCTTTGAAGTTTTGAACACGGGTATTATTGTAATAAAGATTAGCTGAATTTAGATATTTTATTAAATTTTCAGGTGGAACACCTCCAAATGAATCAAACACAAATGCCTTATTGTTTAAATATTTAAGATAACAGATCCCGTGAGTGCCCTGATTTTTGTACTTATCCAAATTAACAATGCCACACTCTTTGTTGAGTGGTTGTTCTGGTAAAGAATCAGACATGTACACACCTCTAAAATGTTTGATGCCCTGTGGCTTGATTAAAGCTTCAATATCTTGGTTTGTAAGCGGCTCTTGTTTTTTTTAAACTTATTCATGGCTCTCTTAACACCTTTCCCTTGTTTCTCCATGGCCTGGTTATGGCGCCTCTGCTCATCTAATTCTGCCCTATTTTTCTTGGCATCTATTACTGTTTTTGCTATGGCAGCTGATCCCCCAGCCAAGCTCCCAACAGCCCCAAGTGCTGCTAAGATGGCCGGGATAGTAAATATAAATCCCCCCACATGTGATTTTTTCCTAGATTGTTGTAATTTTTTTAATTGGGGGGTACTAAGCAACAATTTCATACCATGGCCCTTTGCAATACAAGAATTTTTTTTCTTGCGCTGCTTTTTGGTTAAAAGGCTATCAATAGTTTTAAGAGATTTAAGACCTGCATAAGGTACCTGATACATAACACCCTTGGCCTTCATTGTAGGTTGATTATATACATACTTACAGCCCCCACCCCAGTTTTTGTTTGGTGCTCATAGCTATGGTGGTTCCCAATGCTGCTATTTTTTCACTTAAAGAAGCATCTTTGCTTACAAATCTACCAAATGCAGCCTCTTCTAATTTCTTGTCTGCAACATGTCTCTTGTCAAGATCAGAATGTGTGTTGTATGCTATGTCATGGTCTCTACAAGCAGCATCTAGGGGATTAACACCAGGATCACCTTTGTTTAATCTATGGTCCAATTTTGTGCCTGGACCACAATACTGATAGCCTGGAATGTGTAGTTCAAATGGCAGCTTGTTTATAATGTCATTAACAAGCCCCCGACCCTCAGAAATATTCCAAAATTTAGGTGGTAGAGTATTAATAATTTTTATAAGATATCCAATCCCCTTAGTGTCATTTACTATAAAATTAGACAATTTTGTGCTTACCATGTCCATAATTCCAACCTTTTCATTGTAAAAATTGTGGTTGCCAGCATTTTCCTCCCCAGCTATCACCAATAACCTAACTACAAGTTTCCTGACATCATCAACCCACACAAATTCTTTAGGCAGGGTGTTGTATTGTTTGATTCCACTACCAGTCTTGATCTGTGACCATATGGGCTTGATTAAGTTGTTATATTTTGCTCCACTGCTAGACTTGACTCTTTTTTGTGTGGGATCATTGTTCTGGTACAGAGCATCTGATTTTATTAATATTTCTTTGTAGTGCTCATAATCTTGATCTGTATAGCTGCCAGGCCTTTTCCTAGTCATCAGTTCCCACAATCCAGGTGTTCCGAGATACTTAACAAAACCACCCTTTTCTCCAAGATGAGATTCTGAATATACAATTATATCATCTCCCATAAATGTTACTCTGAAATTGCCAATTCTATGTATGATGCTACCATCACGCTCTGTGTCAGCATATAAGCCAAAAACCTCATCTTTGTTGTCTTTAGGTGTGCTTAAATATTTTTGAGCAAGAAGACCCAATTCAATAGGATCCTGAGTAGCTTCAATTCTTCGAGGAGCAATAGGACTAGGTGTATGAATACTAGAAAGTGGGGTGAATGGATAATCTAATATGTTCCTAGCAGCTACAGGTACAAGCTCTGTGATCAAATTTTGATTTTGCTCTGTAACAGTTTTGATATTTTTACCTAATTCACTAATAGCATCAATAACAGGCTGTTCTGTTTGTTTGTGTTTTTCATAAATTCCTCGGTTCTCTGATTTCCATCCCCTTAAATCTTTTTACAAGATAATCTCTTAATTTAAGATCATCAATGATTGGCCTTTTCATGGTTATTTATATATGTTTCAATGTCTAGAAAATTGTTGATTTTATTTCTATATTTGCCACTATTGGGTTTTCTTGTCATATCAATTGTGACAAACCCATAACTATCCTGGTTCCAGCACCTACTGCAAATCTTGGAAAAATCATTGTAGCTCAAGTCCCCACCTACATATTCATCATGTATGTGTTTGAGGTTGGTATGATCTTGATGAAACACACATATAAAATTGCTGTTGTCTCGGATCAGCTGCTTGGGTATTTTTGAAAAAGTCTGTGCCAGGTAGAAGCAATCAACGTTTTTGTGCCGGCCCTGTGTAAAGAAATTTCTAACCTTGTTTTGATTATCCAGTATAATGTCATCAAACACAACAACAGAATTATCGAGACATTCATGGAGTGGCTTAACATCTGATTCAAAAGTGGCAATATCCAATCCATCATATAGCTTCATCAGCTGCTGATATTTTAATTGTTCCAAGCTCTTAGAGAAGACATACAAGTGCCTGTTTTTCCAGTCTAACCAGTTGGGTGCCAATAAAAAATTATCAATCATTAGTGTAGTTTTACCACAAGCCGATGGCCCAACAATAAGACACCTAATAGTATCAGGCAGCAACTTGCCATTTCTCTTATTCTGCTGTTCAGGTTCTGGCAGCCTCTTTATAACATCCCAGGTGCTCATATTATCACTTTGTTTGCATCGATCCAGCTGTGTTCTGGAAGACCTAGCCATTTGACAAATAACTTGTTGCCTTTTCTGCGGATGATTTTTTCTATGAGATATGTGTCAGGCTGTTTAGTTTTGATGAGTTCTTCTTCATAGAACCGGCCTTTGAGAATTTCTCCTCGGTGGTCTTTTATTATATATGTGTTAAGGGTCCCAGGTTTAATTTGAACCACTGTAAATAATTCAGTGCTCCAGTTTCTTGTAAAGCCTCTTTTGAATAAGTGCTTATATTTGCTGATTCTTACTTGATCACCAATCTTGTATTTGGCTTTTCTTGTTGTTGGCTGGTATCTAGGATAATAAACAGTCCTGATCAATTTTTGCTCATCAGATGAAGTTACTTCAGAGGGTTTCGTGTTGATTGTGGAATGGACCGAGTTGTTATATTTATGTATAAGTTCTGGAAGAATATTAATCCATTTATAATTACCTTGAAGTGTAAATTGTTTATACATATGATTTTTTAGGGTTCTGTTGAATCTCTCTACAATTGAGGCCTTGAGATCACTGTAACTCGAATAATGTTGTATTGCCTGGCTTTTTATGAATTGTTGGAACACAGAATTATAAAATTCTTTGCCATTATCTGTTTGCAAATAGCGCGGTGATCTTCCACTCTGATTGATGATTGTTCTGATGGCTTCTGTAACACATGCTCCAGTCTTGGATTTGAGTGGCACAGCCCAGGCAAATTTGGAAAATGTATCTATTACAGTAAGTAGATACTTGTAGCCCTTGTTGATTTTGTCTAAGTTTTTCAGCTGTCCACTTGCCATCTCAATCAAGTCGCTCTGCCATAAATCATCTATGCCTTTTGTGACTACTGGCAATCTCTTAAAATTATGTCTGGCTTGTCTGTGTAATTCATCAACAATAATTTGTCTAGACATAATATGAAAACAAGAATATTGCAACTATAAGGTGTTCAGCAGCTGATACTACAGGATTTTCTAAATATAATTTGTCCCCTATTTGTATTTTAAATTCCAGAGAGCCATCATCTTCAGCATAAGATGTTTCTAATGTATTGGGGTCTGTAAAATCCTCCAATTCTACACTGGTGATCTTTGGTTTATTATCAGGATTTGTTATTGATAAGGTAGGGTAGTGGTGTGCTTGTGGCTGAAGCCAATATTTGATCTTGATTGGTCTCAGTGTGCCCCCAACAAAAAACTGGTAATAAAATTGTGCAGGGGACAGCATATATATTTTGCCGCCTGGTGTAAATGGTGAATCATATTCTTTGTTGGGGATACTGTACAATTCAAGAATTACTGTATGTTTAGGATTTTCAATTATGCCTGTTATTTATTTTTCTGCTGTGAGCAATCTACTTGTTACAGATTCAAGATGCTCATTGATGGTCCTAACAATCTCATCGTGCCCCGGCTTGATTCTTATGTCCACAACAAGTTTCTTGTATTGTTGCACAATTTCTTGTAGCTGGGTGGCAAAAACAGACAGAGCATTTGCTTGATTGGATTCCATGGTCCCTAGCTGTTGCTTGATATTGGCTACAATTTGCTGTAAATTTTCAACAACTGCCAATTTTGAATTTTGAGCAGTAAGATCATGGACCTGTCTTCTGATATCCTCAAACAGGGCATGCAGTTCATTAATATGTTGATTGGTTGGTAGAGTGGCCACTGTCTGAGTAAGTTGTTTGATCTCTGTCTGGATATTCTTGATATCTTCTGATTTCAATATGCGATTCACTGCCCTCTTAATATTTTTAAGTTCCTGTGATGTAGGCAGATTTGATACTGTATTTTGCAAAGATTCAAGTGCCAATTTCACATTGTTTAATTCAGAAGCATCAGCCACATTTTGCATAGCATTTTGGAGCAGGGCTATATCTGCCTGAGTGGGTGTTGATTGTTGTAAAATTTCAAGCTTTGTTTGGATATCATCGATCAAGTGATGAAAATGAGATAGCTCAGATTCAGTGTTGAGGTTTTCAAGCTTTGTGATCTGTTGCTGGACACTTACAAGGGTATCTACAATCCCAGGCAAGCGGGATTCTAGAGTTTCTTGTACATTTGCCAAATCACTTTGCACTGCTGCTATTGTACCTTCAAGATGGGTTATGGTACTTTGAATTTTTCCAAAATCTTCATATGTTTCAAGTTGCAGCTTGATGTTGGCAACACTCCGAGTTATTGCACTCAAAGCATCAGAAGATGGCAAGTTGTTCATAAAATTTTCAAGTGTCTCAATTTTTTCTTTAACCTCGGCTATGGCATTGTTCAAGGGGTGCAGATTAGGTATCTCCAGTGACTGAATCTGTTCCTTTAGAGTGGAAATTACTAGATCAAAATCTTCTTGTGATTTTATGCTTTTGACAATTGTTTGGAGCTGTGTCTGGACATTTTTTATCTGCTCTTCCAATTGCTGTTTCAATTGCTCAGAGTTGGTGGCCTGGGTCTTAAATTTGGCTTGAAGAGCTGCTACAGCCTCTTCTAAACTTTGAAAATTATCCAATGTGGCCAAATCAGTATATTTCTGAAGCAATAATTTGAGTTCAGAATCAATTTTAAGAAGAGGGTCCATGCATTGTGATTGTAAATTTGTAATTTCTAGTTGAAGACTGGCATTGAGTGTGGTTTGTAAAGCTTGTAAATCACTTCTTAATTTCTTGACTCTGACATCAAGCATAAGAATCTCATCACTGTGATCTTCATGCCTTGTATTGCCAAATATATCATTAGGCATTTTGATTTAGTGGTTATTTATTATAGAGTATCTGATTCTTAATTCTATAAAAAAAGGTATAAGCTTGTCAAAGGATCCTGGGACCTCAATATATAAGCAGTCACCAACAGAAACAGTATATACAGTGCCAGAAATCATGTTTTGAGTGCTTAATTCTATAAATATTTCTCCCTATTGAAATTTTAACATCACCCTCAGGGGTTGTAATAAATTGTAATTGACCACCTACAGGTAATTGGTAATGATTTAAATTATTGTTAAATATGTACAATGTTTTACCTGTTTCATCATCAACATCTGTAAGTATGCTGTTCAGATGAATAATTAATAAACCACACAGTTTAGATATTATATCAGAAGAGGCTTGTGGTGTTGGCAGCTCCATAATAGCCTGTTTTTTGAACCCAAATAAGTTCATAGGCATGTTTATTTATTTCAAATCATGCTCTGTAATTGGGCATTGATTGCCATTTTTCAAATAACAACGACCCCATGGTAGAGTATGTATGCCACATGATAAAATGCATCTCTTATCATCATGTGGGTCCAGAGCCACTTTTCTTACAATATTGCTAGTCAGAAAGTGATCCACACTCTGAATTCTGGATTCTGATGTTCTGATTAAACTCTGGGATTTGAGACAATTTTTGTAATCCTCAAATTCAAGCTCTTTGTCCACAGTTACTTTGCCAATACCCTTGGCCTTTTTGGCAACAGCACCACTACATGTTTCAAAGCTATACATCTTGGCACTTAACCCAGCAAATGCCACAATAACATCACCAAGTGTCTCATCTTTTAACTTGCCAGGCACTTTTTTGTTGTGGGGTTGAATCTTTGTATGTTCACTGGTATCAAAATATTCAAGCAATTCACGCTGTGACATATCTTGATAAACATCTTCTGTTTGAATATTGAGAACAAAACTATCAGTATCCATGTACATCAGTTTTACACGATCCTTATAAAAAGGCTTCAACACATTATAATACAATTTTAACATGTGTAATTTGACCAATTCCAATATCACAGCCCCTACATAAATAGGCTTATCAAACTTAATTTTTGTTTTTTTCATGTTGAAAAGTGCCATATTTTCATTATAAATTCTTCTGTAGTTGAAATTAGGATTTGCAATCAATTTTTTGCTCCGGCTGGGGTCAGTAATTATTTTAACATCGGTATGTTTTCTGACATTTTCAATAGTTTTGCCATACACTGAATTGACCATCAATTTAAACAAGGTCTTATCAAATTGGCTTATTGCAGATGTTCGAAGCTCTGTGTTTGTATCAATATATGGCTTCAACCATCTTGAGTGCCTGAACCTCAAAACTTTTCCAACTTTGGTCACTTGAACACCATAATGCATCAGGAACTGGAGGTTTTTGTAATATATGACATAATCCTGTTTCGGCTCCAGAGTCATCATCAATTTCTTCTGTTTAGAGCCAGGTAAGCACTGAACCTCAGGAATTGGGGGCAGATCAGAAAATGTGTTGTGTAAATTATCTGGAATTGTCAGATCAACCTCTAAGAAGAGGCCATAGTCACTGTCATCAAAATCCTTAAGATCTTCAATATTGAATTCTTCAACCCACTCAAGCCCTGCATATGACAGTTTATCCATCATGGCATAACCATACAGGCTGTTTGCATCTACATACAGTATATAATTTGATGGCAGTGCTGGATCATAATCAGGAATATATTTGTTATTTGCTCTGGCATATCTCTGAGAGCATTGTACCATGCCTCCTCTTATACATTGCTCCATGAACAGATACATGTCTTGATCTTGGATCAGATCCAATTGCATTTTAGTGTTTAAAAACATTGCAGACCATGCTAGCCCCGGAGCACTGTAAAAATATATTGGATCCAGCTTATAATTTTGCATAGAAGATTTTCTGAATGCCTGAAGTATATCAGCTAAGAGAGTGACATCAAGTTTTAAATAAGCCATGTGATAATCACCAAATGTCTGGCATTTTAAATTGTTCCACATCGATTGGGCATGGTGATAATCTTCATCAGTGATTCCAGATCCTCTGATTTTGCTGTAAAACTCTTGTTGTGGTGGCAGAGAACACTCATCAAATTTAGAAAAATCTGTAACATAGTCATATGGATATACACCCTTCCGCCTATTTAATTTCAGGTCCTGATTTGGAAACAAAGCACATGTGATTTTGAATTGATCATCAGATAATTGAGTGGCCAGTGTAGCCAGGCTAGCAGACAGAATTCTGTATGAATCAAGAAATCTTAAGTGAATAGGAACACCATTAACTTTAATTATTTTGCTAATGGCAATATATTTCTCATCATTTTCTGCTAAAATATTTAAATTCTCCTTGTCAAACCCCTCGTACCTGATCAAATGATGGAAATCATAATTGGATGCACCATGGCAAAATATAAGGACAAATTTTGGTCTCTGGATCTTAATATTACAGCTATTACACAGGGCCATTAAGAATTTACCATCTGTATGGGAATGGTGTTTCACCTTGATATTTGCATCTGAAAATTCAGAATCACATACCGGGCATTTTTCTGCATTGTTGAAATCTTCAATCTGTTTCTCTGTTAAAGGCATCATAGGTTTTGATTTTAATAAGACATTAGATGCTATGTCATGGCACTCATTTTCTATTTTATGTGCAAATTTTTTGATGGCATCTGGTCCCATGTATGAATCTTTTTTACTAACAACACCATCCTGTACAATCACATAATAAAAGCTGGAAGGTTCATGTAACTGGTATGATGTAATTGAAGATTCCACAGGGTCTGGGCTACAGAATGCAAGAGGTTTGAGATTTGATTCAAAATCACAGACTATATATGCTGGGTGTTCCAACAAGGCCTCAAACTTTTTGAATTTGGCATTTTCATTTGGATTAGGCATCACCATATGAACGGGTTTATGATTGCCACAGTATTTCAGATGCTCAATTAACTTGTTTTTAGCAATTTCTGCATTTTTTTCACGAACCCCTTTCACCATTTTTCTACCATCAAATACACTTAAACATCTTCTACACAACTTGAATATTGTCTTAGATTTGCCTTGTTGTGTTCTGACTAAAGCTTCAAGATTATGTATCAGAGTGTAATGGTGTGTGCCATCCCCTTCAATTAAGAGCAGATCAATCGGAACAGCAGAATCATCATCAAATGTACTAATTCTGAGAGGTGCTATCAAGCAATTGCCACGGCCAGTAGAACAAATAAATACATTAATAGATAATTGTTTATCATTGATATTCCTGGCCTTTTTTTCAAATTTATCAATATTCTGAATAGACATTGGATATTCTAAACCCTCCATTGCTTCATCAAAATCATGTTCATGCTGTTTATAATAACTTATTCTTTCTGGATCTCTTAAAACTGGATACAAAGCAGCTAAAATACACCACAAAAAGCATTTCTCATCATTATTTTCTATATTAACCACGGCTCTTTTGTTTTTAATATTGGCAGGTAATGGCAGATATGTAGATCCTTGTAATGGGCTGAATTCAGAAATATTAACATATAACTTGTGTGGAGAACCGCATAGGCTCCATCCAGACTCTTTTGCTGCAAATTCAGAGTGTTTAATATTTAATTGATCTATCAAACTGCTTATTATTTTGTCTAAATTTGCATTTGAATATACCGGTACAGTTTCTGTTATGTGGGGCTGTGTAAATTTTGTGCCATTTGGTTTCTTATATTGTGTAAACAATTTGAGGGACAGCTTATAAGAGCCATTTTGTGCATTTAGAATTGCCTGCAGATCAGGATTTATATTGTTCAAAAAATTCTTAATACCACATCTTGGCTCTGATACAAACCGGTAATCCCTAAGTTGGGCATTAAAACTGCTATGGATGGGTGCATAGCGTGGCTGCTTTGCCGGTCCAGCATTAACAGGTGCTTCATGCTTTCTTTTCAGACCAGATGTAGATGGTTGTGGGGGCAATGTTGATGACTGTGCAGAACAAGTATCTATATGTTTATATGTGAAATATTCCATGCTATATTTTCTATGGCATTTAGGGCATATTTTTATGGGAGTTCTGTATTTGTCTGGATTACAAATCTTTTGATGCTTAGCCCAATTGGGGCTAGATATATTTTTTTGCATTGATTACAATGTTTTTGATTTGGAATTTTTGTTGTTGGTTTATTATATAAAATTTCTTGGGGTTCAAATCAAAATTCTATGCTTAATAAAAAATATCAGTTGGGTTCAGTAGTGTGATTTGTGTGTGTGTGTGTGTGTGTGTGTGTATGTGTGGGTACGCAGATATATTCTTCTTAGGACCGGCGTATCTTTAAACACCTTTCTTAATGGGACCAAAAAAAATGTTGGGACTTTTTGCCGGTCCCAATAAGGAAAAGGCATTTCGAGACTCCTGAGAGCCCTTGCGACCTGTACGCGAAGTATTTCGAAGGTACCAAAAAGTTCATATTTGTTGGATTAGTGTTTATGTCGCTGTGTTACACTCTGCCACCTGCTGGTGAAACCTGGTACCTTCAAGGCTGTGTAAAACTGTGGTGTTTAATCGCATCCCTTGGTACCGTGAAGTGTGGGTGTGTAAAATCTTGGATCTATTTCGCATGTATTGGTACCGAACATCCCAGGGGGTTGAGAGGCGAGGAAAGGTACGTGCAAATGCCGACGGGGTTCCCCTCTCGCCTGGCCGTCTTGTTGCTTCCGAGCTGTCAATGTTGCCAACTTAAAACTTTGGAACCAGATCTGTTTTTCTATTATCTTCTAACCCTCCAAGTGTAATTGTAATTGATTTGTTTTGTTTTACTTCGCTTTTTGTACCACTGATGGCTAATTTGCGAAGATGGGGATGACTGATGATATCATGAAATTGATGAATCGACTCCCACAACATCCATGCCCAGACCGGGATTCGAACTCGGGAACCCTGGTGTCGTAGCGCGATGTGTTAACCACTCCACCACGTGGGTCGGCTTTAATCCTGCAATCAAACAAAATGCTACAATAGAATTTATTCCTCCAAATGTGACCCTTCTATATGTGCCTATAACAAATTATTAGTTGGGTTTTACTATAATACTGGTAAACAGAAATCCATTTGTAAAGCTCATTTTCTTCCATTACCAGGAAACGATGCTATCAGTAGAAACTCGTTACTTGTCTCCTTTCGGCCATGATGAGGATAAGAATGGAGATTTCTGACCAAGGCGACAAGCGATCCGGCAAAAGGGAGGGGGTGTTCATATCGAAGTGACAAGTGACACGATACCTCTGTCTACAAGCAAGCGTTTTTCTCAAATGCTCTAACAGACCAAGGCGACACGCTGCATGACATCCATGACTTTCAGAAGCGGAAGCCGAGAAGCGACACGTTTCGAAACGAAGAAGCAAGTCTCGCCTGTTACTTCCGTTTGTCAATATCCTGAATTGGGTCACCTAGGTCTGGTGTTCGGGCTTTAACAGTGAATGCTTACTTGAAGACTGAAGTGGCTTGTCTTTCTTTTCGCTTGTCACTTCGGTATGAACTTCAGTGTCATTTGCAGCCGTCGTTTGCTACTTGTTGCCTGTCGTTTCGGTTTAAAATCTCTCTGCAAGAAAGCATTCAATGCGTAGGCATGACCACCAGACCGAAGTAACACCATAACGTCCCCAGTGCGTGAAACATGCAAGTGGCACGTGTAGTTTGTCATATCACATTTGTTAGAAAGTTTTATTTATTTAAGAATTTTTGTTTCCAAAGCCATTTATCGCTTCGGTACGAAAGTTCCATTGGGACGAAGCGACGAGCAACGAGGGGTTTCTCACTGAAGTAACACTACCCGTGCAGCATAGCATATATTATTGAGTGTTTGTTTCCAAGTGACACGTGTCGCTTCTCGCTTCGGTCTGAAAGCATCCCAAGACTCGTACGGTATTCGAACATAGGATCCCTATTCGTAGAACACGAAGACAAACGTTTATACTTCTCAAAGTTAACGGCTTGATTGCAATCCTTAACTACATTTAATTTCAATGCAGTTCTTTTTTAACAGTCGTGTTTGGCAACACTGATAAGTGAAGCGAAGTTTTCACTCTCGCCTCTGCAGCCGCGCCGAAACCGTGGACAGAGAGCTGCGATGTCTTTTTGCGACGTTGCATGCTACACGTATTTGACGTCTTCTGTACTCGCTCGCTCTGTTTAACGTGCGACTAAACGAGAGGGGAAAGTCTTCACCCGACAACGTCGCAGGGGCAAAACAATTGCTTCCCTGCTTGTAGTAACTTCACCGCGCATTTTCCCCCTGTGTCTGTTGTCACGGTATCTTACGCTTGATCTCTCCATTGCGTTATTTTCACAAAGTAGGAACTGTGTCCTGCTCGTCACTTCGGTTTGCGTGTGTTTCTTCATAGTTCAAATGTAAAAAGATAACATACAAATGCTTACGCAGAGATATTCGCTTATACATAATTGATTAATTGATTTGGTGTTTTAAGTCCACTTTATGCACAATAAGGCTAATCGGGACTGGACCTACAGTTTAAAGTGGGATCCGAACCACTATGAGCTTCCACCGGTTATCGAACCCAGGATCCCTTGATTACAAGGCAACGACGCTACCACTGCGCCATCTTATGCATAAAACAACCGAGAAAACAATGACATGTACATTTGATAATGTTCCCCACCAGAAAACTTTGAGGGAAAAAGCTCGAGTTGAAGACATCGATTTAATTTTTTATATAATGTCTGAAAAAAACATATTTGCCTTCTATGACCTTAACGAAAATATTAAATCCACTGTAGTAAACATTACTTTCTAGATGGCAAAATAAAATGTAAACGACATAAATACTCTTCCCGTTTCTAAACCTGATAATTTATAGCCGTGTATTTGATTGAATTTTATAATTAATAATGCAATGAAGTAAATGGTCACACAGTATTCAGGTTTAGTGAAAGATAGCGTATTCCTTCCCTCAGTGTGGTCTTTATATAACAATATTTACAAAGTTACAGAAGCAACTGTACTTGAAGGGACAGCGAAGATTTTATGCCATCAAAATATCTGTGGCGACTGCTACAAAAGGTAAAGTTCTCCCCTGTGTATGGCAGTCTGCCGTGACACCATTCGAGCAAATGATATGGCTCCACACATTCTCGATCTCTGCCGTAGTGAAGGATACATGAATGATACACACCACGCTCTGATGTATCTAGGGGTCGCGGGTTCGACACGCGGTGGAGGAACATGGCATGGTGTTCCCTTGACGGTGCCCTTCATCAATTTCATCATATTATTACTCATCCTCGTCGTTTGGATTAGCCAAAAATGAAAAAAGCGACGCTAAAAATCATCTAATCAAATGTATTCATTACTTACCTTCCAGCCTCCATGAAGAAGTGGCTACGAAGCCAGAAGCCCTACTTTTGAATCCTGGGTGAGGAATGAATATATCATCGTGTTCATTCGGATTCCACCATTAATGCTCATTAACGATTAACCTACGACGTAGAAAAACGCTTAAAATTAACGTAAACATACGTCGCATTCTTCAGTCGCTTCATTAATGTGGATCATTTCACTATCCTAGGGGGAAAATGTTAGTTTAGCAACGTAAAGAATATTCACTTTCGAGACAATCCAAGGCATTGAGAGGCAGGGGTGTAGAAAGGGGTGGAAGAAGTGCGCGACCGCACGGGACTTCGCGCTTAAAGGAGCTTGATATGAAAAATGTTATAAATAGAAGTGGGGGGGGTCATGGAAAATGCTATTTTTTTGTGAGCAGTAATATTAAAACATTCTGTATTTATCTGGTTTTAAATTCTAGTTAAACGTTATAATTTGAAAGAATACGTCCAATCAGAGGCATAACATACAGGCAGGCAGGTCTTAAGTCTAAGGGGCACGAAAGAAGTAAAAAATGATCGTCGTATTTCTCATGTGAAACAGTTAGGAAAAATTTACGAAAACTTGCTTAGACATTTTTACACATTTATTCTTTCATTGAATAGAACGTCCTTTGTCTTGTATTCTCTTCAATCTCTTGACCCTGCACTCCCGATTTTAATAAGTTAACAACAAACACCTCTAACTGGCACGAAGCAAGCGCGAGACATTTCAACGCTTGCGTTGTTTCCTTCCTTCCTAGAACAGGCCCGTACCCAGAATTTTTTTGAGGAGGTTGGAGACAGATCCGAAAATGTGGAACAAAAGAGAAGATCCGAAATTCTATTGGATTTGTTGAGTTAGGTTATTTTACGTCGATTTTCTGACACTTTTGGCTGATCGCGATGATGAGGATGAGTGATGATATGATGAAAATTGATCACGGAACACTCACAAAGAACGTCCATGCCCAACCCTGGATTCGAACCCGGAACCCACAGCGTCGTAGCGCGTTGTGCTAACCAGGTGGTCGACCCTGGTCGGTGAAATGCTGTTGGGAGTACTGGATGTGACCACCAATGTTTCGGTAGTATTATTGTACGAGCTAGTGCTAGCTCGTAGCTCGAATAGTGCTAAGTGTACACCCAACGGTAAAAGCAATATGTCCATCTCCACTGTATTTTCATTCAGTCTGTTTTCCACAGTGTCATGATAATGGGTTGAAATAGAAACGCAGTCAACATAAGCTTCGCATCAAAAGAATCATTGACCCCTTAGAAGAACACAGGATGTAGAGTAGTGTTGCCCACGAGACGAGACTTTGGCCTATCTCGTCTCGTGGAGTCTCGTGGAAATGCTGTCTCGTCTCGAAAATATTCGTTTGTCTTATGACACATGGTCAAGCTCGTCTCGTCTCGAATTTTTAAAAGCCTGTCCCGTCTCGTCCCATGGGCAACACTAAAGAGTAATGAGAGAATTAAAATGGTGGTGAACAATTTGCCTACTATTATCTTTCCTAATTGTAGAATTGTAGAGTTGCAATGTTAAGGTCCAAAGTATCGGGAAGAAATAATTATTAATTAATTATTATTAATAATTAGCAATCATTATTAAAATGAAGAACATGTTTAAATGGGGGTTAACGCCTCCAAAATAAAACCTCGAAACATTTAGTCAAATTACGACTTGAGTTTGAAAAATTGGGACAGGGATTTGAAAGAATAGACTGTTCCGACTAAATTGGAATGTCTTGTAAACACGCATCAATGATTAGAAAACAAAAATTACAAGGTCAGTTTAGTTTCCCTTGGCAGATAAGGTTCAGCACAGTTCTGAAAAAAGAGGGGAGCGACTGCTCACCCCCACTTCCATTTAATTTCCACCATTGGATGGGGGCCTCGCATTCTAATCTCATCCAGGGCTTCGCTATATGTTGCTACGCCACTGTTGAGAGAGGATTACTAAATTCAAAAATCCATATTTCGAAGCGTCATGCATGTTTTTTGCAATTGTTTTATACTTATTGTTAGTTTACTTAGTTTATTTGACGTCGCATTTCTACCACTTCTGGCTAATTGCGAGGTTGCAAGTGAATGTCAGAAATGAATGAAGGGTCTTAGCAATAGCAACCAATTTTCGCGACGTGTACCTTCACCCCTCTCTCTTGCCACTACTGTGTGCCGTGTTCTTTGACATTCTGACATTGTCCTCGGTTTTCTTATAGCTTTTCTTTCAATCAAAATATGTGCACAATGACAACGTGACTACTGCTGCATTTGCAAACTGGAAGTAACAAAATGCAAGTCAATGTATACTGCTATAATCTAATTTTGTATTGGTATAATTGTTATTTTCGCTTGTCGATCGCTACTCCTCGCAGACTCGTGTTGGTAAACATGTGAAGAATTAGCAAATTAGAATTCAGATCGACAAGTTACCGTTCCTGGATATTAAGGTAAAGAGATAATGGATTGTTGCAAGTCTGATTTGTGAACAGATAGACTAATCGGGACTGAATGGGATCCGAACCAATATGTGTGTCTACTAGACATCGAATCCGGGACCCCTTGATTACAAAGCTTGATTGGAAATTGAGGCGTTCTTAGTCCAGCATTAATATATGTATAGAAAAATTTCAATAGTGGGAAATATACAATATTGCAGGATTTAAAAAAAAGAAGTATAAAATCACTGTAAAATTTAAGAGCGAAAAGGAGTTACGAATAATATATATCCTATATTTTGTTAATGTTTTGGGCCTAAAAGCTTAGAAGAATCAGTTAAATTGATTTGAGGTTTTATTATAAATCCACTTTATGTACAAATAGGTTAGTCATGGTGGACCTAGAGTTTAATGTTGAATTATAACACTACGTGTCTCCATCGAACACAGGACCCCTTGCTTACAAGGCACAGAGATTGCCACCATCGGGGTGGCCCTACAGACATACTGTCTGGCTACCTTAGCTGAGACCATGGACGAAAGTGCGCATTGGCAAAATAGGGGCACTTTGTTCAGGAAGCCGGTTTCGTGAAAATCGTCAGCTGTTGAAAAAACAATGAAGTTTCAAACGTAGTAACATCGCCGCCAAAATACGTTTAGATGTTTACGAATTATGTAAGGGTACAGAATGAAAGAAATAACCATCCATATACTATATAAGCAAACGGAACATATCAGGAAAGTATTCATTACGTCACATTAGTAGATAAACTTGTTTGTAAACATGGAACTTCATTTTCGGTCATTCAATTAAATTGGTATCCTTATTAAATCGTATAATTAGCACAAATGTACACAGCAGTAATCAGAATAGTATCAACAGTATTATTATGCAAACTATTATAAATACAGTAAAGAACATGTAGTAACTGATTGGTTTGTGGCATTGTGTATTATATCAAGGGTGTTTTGTAGAATGTGCAACAGGGACCAATACGTCTTTGTTTTCTTTGTTCCACTTCGAAACGGTTTGTTACGAATTGTAAGAGACATCACAAACACAACACAGAAAGCAGTAATAAACACAGCAAGCGGACCATACAGAGCGACCACAAGGAAAAAAACCATGGACGAAATGTCCCAGCGTTCAGCTCGTGCCATAAGGAAGCCTGGTCCACTCTCCCCCTCCTCTCCTCGCAGGAGTACGGTGCACAGGCTTTGCTGGTCTGAGCAGGTTTTTTTGCTTGTGGTTTTACTATAGCAAGCAAGAGCCACAGGGTGGTGTTCTACCTGCTTCCCTTCTCGCGTTTGGAATCGTACTTTCCAGCTAGTTTCGTTTCCCTTGGCCGGACTGTACTACCAGTCAAATTATAATTTAGAATTTCAAGTTACTTGGTGACAAAAAAATACTACACTGATCCCCCAAAAAATACCTTACTTCACAGAATATAATACTTTAACACGGAATTATCATTACCTGCAAACTATATGAGTGTTTCCAAAGATCTGCTGCATATACCCTTTCCCTCATAACAAAGATCAACTAAAAATTTAAAAAAAACGAACGAGCGTTTCTCTATTTGCAGTCCGTCTTTGTTTACGTGTAGCGCGAAAGGTTAAAGTTTTAGTGTTTGAAACCCAGAAAAGCATGTTTTTGCATTTGTCCTTTCTTGCATCATGATAAGATGTACAAATGCCTCAGCTCGATATAATTCAACTTCAGAGCTCTTCTGCTGCTTGCAGGAGTGGATGTTATCTGCTTCAGTAATCTACACTCCCGTGTTCCACCTGCCAGGCTGCGAGAGTAGTAGTGCTTTCAATTATTTTGACTGGTATGTAATTTTCGCTGCTGGCTGCAAGCAATGTGTAACAAAATTATACCTCATGTGTTATAACATAAAAAAGGTAAAAAAAAAAAAAAAAGGTAAAGTGTTCCCCTGTGCTTAGCACCACGCCATGAAGGCGTATAGGGGGTGTGGGGGTAACGCCCCACACTTTCTTGATCCGGTCGTGAGTGGGGGTGATGTGATCAGCATCACGCCCCTGACCGCCTTTACCCCCCAGGGTTTCCCCCAGGTACCCATGTTATTCGACGCTGGGTGGGCGCCGGGGCCGCTTTCACCGTTAGAAAAGTTCCCGGATTTGAACCGGCCGGGGATCGAACCCGGGACCTATAGCATGGTAGTCAGACGCGCTACCGACTGAGCCACCGCGGCCACCTATAACATGTGTTATAACATGGCGATTATTATTATTATTATTATTATTATTATTATTATTATTATTATTATTATTATTATTATTATTATTATTATTATTATTATTATTAAAGATTAATTAGTGAAATAGTTTTCTCTTTCGCTAAAATTAACATAAAGAAGATAGCAAAGAATGAACTATGAATCAACGAAATTAATAACAGCGTTTGCTTTTCTTTGACGATTTAGTTAGGAAACAGACCTGTGATCCAATATTTCGTTATTATATATTATATTATTCTTCTTTAAATCTTGTATCTACAAGGAAAATCAAACAAAGAAACATAAGGACGTCTTATTTGAAATTCTTAACCCCGTAGCGTGAAACGAAAGGCGGGAGGGACTTCGAAATGCAACAGTTAACTTTAGTACTTGGTTCATGGAGAGAACGTGCGTAATATTAAGTTAACGAATGGTTTGTTCAATGAATGATTAATAATTGCGACAGGGACGAAAATCCCGTGGATAGAACGAAAGTACTATTTACATTGGGAACCATCAAACGTGATTTAGTTGCCTAACAACCGCTGCATACCCAACCCAAATCTCGACAAATTAAAAGTAAAAGCGAGCAAATGTAGAAATATTATGCAATAGATATTGGTCCATCATTCCCAGCTGAATTGTATCCTTAAACATCTGTCACAAGTGACTTATCGAAAGTTTCATCTGCACATGATTTTGCCAAACAGTACCTCTCCAATTCTACCTCCCTCTACAGAGGTATACCATGTTAGATATCATTTTAAAACTACAGGTCCTGTCCCATTTAACCGATCTGTGCAAAAAAGTGAACTTAAAACTATACATTTAAAAAACTCCGATCTCCGCACGGACTGCTTAGCACAGTGTTTATGAAGCCAATGGTTACGGTTCGCATCTCCCCCTGGACGTGGGTGTACTTTGTAAGTGTTTCTGCATCAATTTCCTAATTTCATCCTATCATCACTCATCCTCATCGTCGCGATTAGCCAAAGTGGTATAAAAGCGATGCTAAATAACAAAATCAAATCTTTGCAGACACACGCAAACAACATACATAAATAGAAGAAACTGAACAGGAGGAAATGTTTTACCATTTCCTTTCACAAGTGTGTTTGTTTTACATTCAAGGCAAGTTAAATAATGGGCCAAAAATATGTAGATTCGTCACTGACAGTCATTTGTTTTCTCCTCTCCACATCGCTTTTAGCCGAGTACCGCCTTGTTGCCAGTTTCCTTCATTGCTACGTTGTCAAAAGCTTCAAAAAAGAAAAATATTACATCTCTTATTTCGATGTCTAAGGTTCATGATGATACAAATGCTTAGCACTGAATAAAGGCGACGACCATCTGTTCAAGAATGCTTAACATTTTGACAACGCAGGGGTAGCATGACATTATAAAGAGCTGCTTGCGTCACCCACGCTCCGACCGCTCCCTTACTGTTGGACACGTTGTGGTTCGCATACCACTTTTAATTATAGGTCAGCACCGATTAGCCCATCTTTGCATAAAGTAGACTTAGAACTCAATTCCATTACCGAACATTTCGGTTTCTTGAAGGCAATTTGGGAGCTACGTGAAATAGAGGATAAAGATAACAGAGGCAAAGGGATTCGATGTGCTGACCACGTGTCAACTTATAAGGAAACCACTTAAGAGGCCTTTGTTATTCATGGCAGTTTCGCCACGGAGTTTTTTCATCGTAGCTGTTATGGAGATGATTAATTTTATATAAGATTGGCGAGAAAATATTAACAAAACATGCTATTATTGTGTTTCACGCTAATCGGAGGTGAATTCTGTTACTGGGTGATAGATGGGTGTTATGATATGTCAGCTGTAAAGTTAAGAACAGTGGCGTATTTAGAAGGAGTTTTAGAACTAGGTAGTCTTATTTTTGCTCAACTTTCCTTAAAATAAAATAAAAATAAAATTTAGGAAAATATGGCATGATCTAGGAGTGGTAAGAAATATCTGATAACCCCTTATGATTTGATTTGATTTGATTTGTTGTTTGAAGTCCACTTTATGCACAGTAAGGCTAATCGGGACTGGACCTACAGTTTAAAGTGGAATCCGAACCACATGTGCTTGCACCGGGATTCGAACCCGGGACTCCTTTATAACCACCTTATGTTCACATCCCTTTACTGCATTTGTGAGTACGGCACTGAAAGCGTGGGGAATACTGCCCGCAAATAAAATGGAGAGGGTTCCTTAAATAACGATAACAGAAGCGGGGTGTAATGCATGGCTTTCCTGCAAGAGCCTAAATGTCAACCTCTCTTCCACGTCCTGGACTCAGGGAGGAAGGGGGGTTGCCATTAGGCTATCCTAGGCTATAACCTAGGGCCAGACAAAAATGAGATGCTGAAGGGGCAGAAGTGAAAACCATGGCAAATTGAAACATGCCAAATCCTTTTACTTGCTTATTTCGTTAACGAAGGACTATCTAGCAATTAAATAAGTTCTTTCACCATGGCCTATTTTCAAACGTCACCTAGATCATACAAAGAGTATGTACAACTCTATTGTTCGAATATAAGTAATTGTTCCTCGAAAAAAACTAATGTAAACATTTTGAATGCCAACAAATAAAAGTCAATTGGGGGGATATTGGCGACCAAAATCAACATCATTGTTTACCGATTTACCGGTTCGCGTGCAGTGTGGCTACCATAAGGTAGTGTTGATTCGTTTTCCTTTAGTGCGTGTGCGGTATTAGTGTTGTCTGGCGAAATATATATTGAAAGTGGCTGTTTCAAAGGAAAACGAAGTTTAATGAGTAATTTTTAATCAGATGTATCAATGTTTTGAACTTTACAAGTGTTATTAGTACAGAGCATGATGCAGTTAGTGAAAATTAAGTACCATGAGAACAAATTATTAATAAAAATGTCTACAGTGCCCAAAATAAAGGATAGTCCAAATTCTATATATCCCGCTCTGGATGGGCTACATTTTGCAGACAATCGGTGCTTTCGCGTCTAGACTCAGATTCAGTCTGTTGCGTACTGCCCATACATTCTTGTTATTGCCCTCGCATCAATTCCATCCTAATCTTAGCGATTGGCCAAAAGAGACAAAAGCGAGAAGTAATATTAGTCGAATTAATCTCTATATAACACCAGCAAATGGCTGTGTCTTCCTCAAATTGAGGATTCCTCTCGCAGATATCCCATATAACATGAAGGTTAGGATGAATGATGAAACAGATTGTTGGAACAAAAATAATTTCATGTCCAGGTTTTCCAGGATGCGAACCTAGGACACCGAGTTTTGTTGCACGCTACGCTAACCATTCAGCCACAGAGCCGACCTGAAATACTTTGTGCTTGCAGGAGTGATTCTCGAGACGCACACGATAAAAGTGGCAAGATGAATAAGACTTGCATTGGCGCCTTCAGGTCTCCGCCGAGCATTCAACCATATCGGTATCAATACCTCAACTTGATGTGGTTTCAAGGTGAATAGTATGTATGCCCCCATACTTCAAGTTGTTGTATTTCTGCCGTCCAACTTACAGATATGTATGTGTAACACAGTGTTAATGACCAGGGACATATGAAAAATGGGATAACCGTTAAAATAAAATAAATTATAATTGCATGATTGTGGATTTAAGGTGTTGCTTTGTTAACTGACTTTCGCAGTTATAACTATCGAAAATTAAATATTTGTGGTTAAACTCGCCTAAAATCAATTGGTAAATTGTTTTACATTTTCACACAAATGTCAAGTTAATGTACTTGAAGCTAATATATATTTTAAGTTGGGGACGTCACAGAGGGCGAAGGGGTGGTTGTTGAAAGACTGCTGAATTCGCCGCATTGTTGCTTCAAGGGAAGAGGGGAAACTCGTTCAAAACGTAAATACTCTCATCTAAAACTAGAAATGCTAGTAGCAACAAAGAAAGAGGGAGAATTGTTTTCAGCACTCTGTCCTCAATATTTCGCATGCATGTACTATATGAGAAGCAGCAACTTGAACTTTAATAAAGGATAAATGAAAAATCTGCTGCTACCAGGGGCTCTAGTTTCTACACTAACTCCGTGCTATTAATTCGAGGAGACGGTTGTTTTCCCATATTGACTCACATGCTAGTCATTTATGAAAATCCGCGCTTTTGGTAGATCATTCCCAATCAGTAACATGAATAGATATTGATACTTTTTAACATTAAAATTCAAGAAGCTATTTTTTAATGAATAATTTCCTCTTTTGTTGCAAATAATTGCAAAATTATCATCATTAATAAATAGGGAACGAATTATTTCACGAGTGTTACACACGTCATATTTTATCATTCTCTAAACCTCAAAATAATATGTTAATATTGAATCAATGCTTTTTCTTGTTCACATCACAGCACCTCCAAATTAGCCGCGATTGAGGAATGTGGGAGGCCCTACACATCGTTTTATCTAGTCTAATAGATAGTCTTGTCATTGTTGAGAGACTAAACAAAATGCAGGACTACATTTAGAATATAATCGTTATATTTGCACCTTCAATCACTGCCACAATCACTGAAGGTGCAATGTCTATAAAGTGTTTGGAACACGCTCCGAAAGGTTTGCCATAATCATTGCAATGGGTGTGATTTCGCGCAAACAATTTTCGGGGAAGTTGTTGGCTGAATATCATCCAATGGAAACAGCCGCTGAGGTTCTAATGGTGATCAAACGCCTAACCGCACCATTAAATGTGATACCGTTACCACTACGCCATTGGGGACAATTGCGATAGCAGAAAACATTCACACTTTTTCGCCATCTTTATTTGCAGTTGAAGTTAATAATACAGCGAACTTGAATCATATTGGGATTACTGTATTCCCAACTAATTGCCCCCATGCACACGCCACTGTTGCTTGTGTATATAAGTGTTCACTCACTTACAAGCGAAACCGAAACTCGAGCTCTCAGCGAGACAACTCCAGGCGCCGTGAAACAGATAACGGTTAAGCCACTGACGTTCGTTGGAACATGCATTTCTACTGTCTTGGCCTTGGAGTCACTGCTTTGGTTGCGATGAAGTATTTTGGCAGGTGTCCTATTTCGCTGCAGGATACATGCAAGCCTTAACAGAATAATGTTAATGATATGCATATGATATAAAATGGTTACTATTATTCGGAAATTAATACATGATTTCTCTTCTGTAGAGTGTAAGAATTTTTTCTTCCGATAATGAAATAGTAAAAAAAATATTTAACCAGAAATCAACAAAGTGAATAACAACGTTTGCTTTATTTACCTTTTGATATATTATCAAAGCAATTACCGACCTTGTTTTTAATACTGCCGATGCTGTGCGTAAATGCAGTCAGTACCCCTCCCCCCAAAATGATATGTTTACTGTCTCTTTATATACGTATATCTCTGGTTCTAATTGATTATTTATTTGCCACATAGACAGATGAAACTGACATAGGAATTCGAACCCAGAATTTATTGTGCTAATATAATGAGTTGACGGACATTTAACAATCGTGGCGTCCTTTAACTTTTCCAGGCAGTCATAGCCGAGATATATAAAGCAACGTTTCGATTATAATTTTGTTGGTTAAAGTTGGATATTTTTTTTTAAGTAACGAAAACGCTTTGCTCATTTCCGAATAGCACCTTTCAGTAAACAAATTGATAGATTGATCGAGTTCGTGTTTTAAGTCCATTTTACATACAGTATGGTTAATCGGGACTAGACGTACAGTTTAAACTGGGATACGAACCATTTTATGTCTCAACTGGTTATCGAACACGGGACTCCTTGATTACAAGGCGACGACATTTACTACTACGCCAACAGGGAGTCCCAGTAACCAATATATATATATATATATATATATATATATATATATATATATATATATATATATATACTTTTTCGTCTATGAAACACCCGATATTAACACACTTTCAAACAACGTCTTGTACATATGAAGCAAATTAAAATTGATATGTGAGGGCATAGGAGTGCGCACGGTGGTTGCCAGTGGTGCATGAACACCTCAAAATGCGTCCTCAAAAAATTAAGAATGTAGAAAGTACCATTATAACAATGAAAATAATGTCTCCTCTGCTGTCTCGAGATTTGAATTTTAATGGTCGGATCTTTCTAAAGTTAAAGACAGAAGAGTGAAACGATTTGCAGCCAAAGCTGGAATCCGCCTAGAAAGATGACCCTTCGTTCGGGATTCACCAGTGATAAGAGGAAATCCTTGATTGCTTAACGAGTGTCAAGCAAACTATTTTGACAAAACAATAATAATACAATGCTAACAATACCCACAATAGTTTGCAAAATGATCTACGTAATCAGTGCGATGTTTGTAGTGGTGCAACAGTCTACGTTAGAGAAAACAGGGTTTGAAGTAGAGTCCGATTGATTTGATTTTTTTGACGTCGCATTTCTTCTACTTTTGGCTAATCACGAAGATGAAGGTGAATGATAATAGGATCGGATGGATGAAGCAGTATTCGAATGAAGGGGTGAACCGGGGAATTTCCCCCCTCTATTTTTCCCATGCTCTGCTCTACATTTATATTTTCATTCCCAACCATGGGAAGAAAATGTCCCCCTCTGAACGTGTACTTTGAATGGAATGACACTGTTTGAGTCATAATTTCGAGCTTGCTCTTCAAGATGTTTTTTAAGAAAGATAGTCATTGTACCATAAATATTTTATGGATGCACTTTATTTTATTTTCAGAAGAAAAAAATAATAGGATCTGTTCTAGAGTGGTCAAGCAGTAGAAACAACAATGATGGAAATTAGCGAAATGATTGACATTTGTTGGGTGCCATCAAATCAATCTGTGTGGGTAATAATAAATAATTATCTGGTTCTTGTACATTTCTCTTCGAATAGTGAACTCAGTGCAGCTATCGGTTGAAAAGAAATAGAAAGTGCCAAGGAATGCTGAAGAAAGTACCAACTTAGTTATTTGTAGAATTTTGACTTTCCCCTGTTTTATTAGATTTCCTCAAACAGTTTCCATTGCCTCCACAGAGAAGAAGTGCGCGTCAGGAATTGGCTGTGGCAATAAAATCTCTAACGTCCCGTGTTTTAGCGAAGTACAAACTTTTCAACCTCACAACATTTATAGTATTCATCACAAAGTACGTAAAATAGATCAATATTCTCTTTATTATTATTCCATTTACTAGACATGGCATACAGTTTTTCTTGCATATCAGTTGCGTTACTGAATTCTAATTAGATTTATTTATGTGTAAATAACGTAAATATCTTCACAAAAATAAGAAAACGTGTGCTCACGTGAAAACGCATACTCATAAACCATAAGTTAAAATTTCATCTTCACACACCTTATGGTTTCTGTGAAAGGGGAAAATTAACTTGTGACAAATAGGCTAACATTGTCCAGATAGTCAACTGAAACACTCCTTTAGGCACTCCCATATGAATTAGTCTGCACGTGTGCATGTGTAGGGGAGGAGAGAGAAAGGAGAGCGTATATTTGAAAAATTCATTAACCAAATGTATAAGTGACATTTCCAGAAGCTGAATATGTATTCCCCGGCATCATGATGCATGAATGAGACTGCGTATCGTATCGTTATCTAATAACGACGGAGAAAAGGATGCTCGACCGGTAATGACACACTACTAATTGATTAATTGATTTGATTTTACTTCACTTTTCTTCCACTTTTGGCAAATCGCGAAGATAAAGTTGAACTCTAGTTTTATCCCGATATTTTAGTCGAATTAGTCATCACGCACTGTTATTTAAAGGAAACCCTTCTTCCACAACTACATGAGTTTAAATAGAAAATAAAAGCGATAAGAAATGCAGATATCTGCTAGTAAAAGAGATCGATGTGTGCGCTTTAAAAATGTACGAGAAACTTTTTTTTCCTCCGTGATTAACACAACTCCCAACTTTTTAGTCGCTTTCCGCCATTAGGCTTAGCTTATAAAATGTCACAGGCTCAACTACAGTGATACCCATAAAAACATATGAAGATAAAATATATGGGTTTGAAAGATCGTTTATTGCTTTCAGTGAGGTGAGAGGTTGTATAGAACTTATCCCCTTTATGTTATCGCCGAAGTACGCCGTGCAATTTTATATTCTGCCGTTGTCCTAGGTCTCCTTAGCGATTTTCTTTCAATCCTTAAATTTTGTATTGCATATGGCATAGTTATAAACATAGTGAAGGACAACTTGCCTGCAAACTTAAAATAAGAGAATGCAAATAAAAGTATGCTACTACAAGCAGTGGCGTGCCCAGGAGTTTACAAAATGAGGGGTTACGTATACTTTGTCTTGGCAGTCTGCCCTCATTTTGTCATATTTTCCTACCTTTGACATTTTTCTTTTAGGAATGCTGGGCCAAACGGGGGGTTATAACCGCCACTAATCCCCCACCCCCTTGGGCACGCCACTGACTGCAAGTTTAATTTGTGGAAGCAAACGTTATCTTTCTCCTTCCTTGATTCCTACTCTTCGCCGACCCTTCTCCAGACTTCCAACAGCCATACAGACACAGCTTGCAGAAGCATTCTTCCCAAACTTGTTTCTGTCCGACTCAAATGCTAAGGGGAATAAGGCATTGGATCGCATCGTTTCTCAACCTATGGGGCGCGACTCACAGCTGGGACCCGAGGGGGTGTTTGGTGGGTGGCGAAGTCGGACTTGAGTATTTATTTACTGTCTTACAAAACTATCGTTTAAAATACTAATATATATTATTTCAATATTTTAACCCGTGTTGTACGTAGTGTAAGCTATACATTTCTGTTCATCGTAACCTAACCTCTGGAATTCAAGGCGCCTTGCTGTTGGACGCGCTCTTCTTTTCTCAGTTTATTGTTTCCTGCCCTCGCGCACAGTTTCATGATGGAAATGGACAATTCCGTCTTTCATACAATACTGGTAAAATACCTTTAACCCAAATAAAGCAGTTCAGGACACCACATTATTTGTTTATTTACCTAGTACCTACAGTACTGTGTGCCCATTTTACACCGATTACAAAAACGAAAACAAAGGAAGTTTGGCACAAAATATTTACACGTAGATTGTTATTTTACAAACACAGACGAAGCATAAGGTGAGGTCAGGGCTCGAAATGGACCGTAGCCGACCGGAACGGCTTCCGGTTCGTGATTATCTGGAAGCGTTCAGTTCCGTCTCGTCAGTTCAGTTTCTTAGATATTTAGACATGGCTACACTTTAAGCATCGAAAACAATTGATTCACCTTGAAGGACGATAGTTTCGGAGTTAAGGATAACCATGTTCCAAAGCATTTTCTTCTTTGGTGAATAATATGAATAGCCGGTTTGAAGACTCAGGTATATTTTCGCATACAGTCCCATAAAATGCACATACATGGTATTTAGATAATTGTGAAGGTGTGTGAGATGTCAGGCAAACTTTGTAAGCGAAAGGATGTGTGCGTCAATAGTTAAAAATCTTCGCACCTACAAAGAAACTCCACAACACATTGCCACGTCACTCAAAGTTTATGTGAATTATATCAAAATTGTTCCAATATCTACAGCTGAATGTGAACGCTGGTTCAGAGATTATATCTTTCTTGGATCATAGAATAAGCTACATCGCTGTAAGTCAATTTCTATAATGTCCCTTTTTTTATCAGATATGAGCTCCAAATACGATTTTAAACCTTCGTTTTAAAAGTTATTGAAAGACAACAATGGTTATCGGGGATTACTTTAATGGGGGGTTCCCGACTTTTCTGCTTTCATTTGTTTATTTTATAAAAATATAGGGGGCTGTAGCCCATTTAGCCCCCCCCCCTTGTGCGTAAGCCAGTGGCCTGAAGTGAGTACACCAAACAACAGAAAAGCTTAGTCAGACTGCAGCAGATGTTACCTTATCAAACCATCTCTCAAATCGTTAAGCCTCTTGCAACTGTTATTCGATTCGGACAAGACGGCGCCACGGAATCACGATGCGTAGCTTCCAGTGTTCTCTGCTCCACCCTTCTTTCTCCCTATTCTATCTGTCCTTATATTTTTCCCCCATGTGTTATATTATAGAATTAATAAATAGATTTGTAATTCCCATACATTTACAGCGTAATTGCCCTTACAATTTTGAGAAATCTTTACGTGATTCTGGGATTAGTCTTTCTGATTAGCCAAATTGGTTTCAAATTCACTTTATTCTCAAATGTCGGATTCAAATCACGGTTCAATGTGTCTCGCCAGGAATCGTACCTGGTACTCATTTTTTACAAGGCGTCCGCGTCCTTCCCGACTGGAATTAAGTTATATTGTAATAATACATAACAACCTTTTTAACAGACCCTCTGTTCGTATCTCTGTCTAGTTGAAAGGATTTGGTAACGTAAAGGTAACTTCCCCGTGCATACTGCACCGTGCCACATTCAGGGGAACTAGGTTAGGGTTCCACACATTCTCGATCTCGGCCATTTTGGAGGTGTTGTGATCAGCACCAGCGCCGCCTTTAACCTGTAGGTTTGCCTCCAGGTACACACTGATTTGAAGCTGGATAGCCCCCAGAGCCGCTTAATTCGGTGACAAGGCCGGAAAAAATCCTAATTTAGATCACCACACCGGGAATAGAACTCTTGTATCCCGTGTGGCAGTCAGACGCCAAACCGATTAGAGCCACTAATCGGGGTTAATTGGAACTGGATATAGAGTTGAAAATGGGGTCCGAATCACTGTACCATAGACATTCAGGGCTCAGCATAAATCGTTTAACTTGGATACGATTTCAGATATCATGGACGGAATCATTAGTGACTGGGATGGATGTCACTTCAGTTTACCTTTCTACGTATTCCTTTAGGCCATGTTTGAGGCAACAGCCGACTGGTTCCATCAGCGCTATGAGGTAGAGGTAAGGGACTCGAAAAAGCCTCTGACCAGTGGCATCGATTAGGGGGTCGAGGGGTGTAGTTGCCCCCACCCACTTTTTCCAACTTTTGTCCCCGCACTATGCTAAATCTTATGTACCAAGGGAAAGTAAATTGTCCTTGCCCCCACCCCCACTTTTTACACCTTGTCCCCAAATTTTGGAACCCAATCGCCGCCACTGCCTCTGGCAGTCGATTCGGTTGGTTGAGTGGTCGACTCGCGATTTCGAAATTGTAATTTAAATTGATTGATTGATTTAGTTTATTTTACTTCGCGTTTTGTGCCTCTTGGCTAATTTGCGAAGATGGGGATGAGTGATGAAATGATGAAATTGATGATGGACATTCACAAACAACCAAGCCCGACCGGGATTCGAACCCGGGACCCTTGGCGTCGCAGCGCGATGTGCTAACCACTCGGCCACAGGGTCGGGCAAAATTGTAGTTTAAAGGTTCGAGTCTTGATCAGGACATGTTGGTTCATTTGTGAGTGAACTTCATATAAAAATCATGCATCATTATCGATACAATTTCTTTTTAATAGGTAGAAAATAAAAATAATTAATTAGAAAATAATATTAAATATATAACACAACATTTAAAAGGTGAAACCGTTAATTGAATTTGATATTCAAAAGTACGTAATAACCTACTCCTGCTGACGTCACACTTCAAATCGCCGAAACAAGTGTAATGGACCCACCTGTATATTACTACCTAACGACGCGCTGGATTGAAAACAAAAGAACAGCGAGGGATCCACAAGAACACGGCAACCGAAAAGGGAGTCCAAGTATAGATTGTACTTGCGTTTTTCTATTTTGGCGACACGTGAAAGTACGGAGGATTGAACGGACATTCACAAATATCCATACCCAGGCCGGGATTCAAGCCCGGGTCCCCTGCCGTCGTAGCGCGATGTTCTAACCACTCCGCCACGGGGGAGGTGGGCTGCAACAAAATGAATATTACACGAAAGAAGTTTCAAATGTAAGTTGCAACAGCACATTAAAGAGGAAATATTTTGTAAAGTTTGAAAAATGTACAAAGTATGTTTCTAGTAAGCTAGGAAGAATAAAGGAATATGTGATATATTTTACTGTACACGAGTAACAACTGTCTGTCAGAACAAATACACTCGTATTTTACAATGAGATGCTGACGGGCAGAGATTCCAAAGAAAAATGTCACTGAATCAACACAGAGACGCAGAGGACACAGAAACAACATTGGTGCAATGTCACTACCTCATAACGTCACTCGAAGTTTCATAATCTTGTATATGAAAGGCTGAGAAGAGGTTGGTCTCAACCTTGCCTGCGCCGGCCCCGTGGCGGAGTGTTTAGCACATCGCGCTACAACGCCAGGGTTCCCGGGTTCGAATCCTGGCCTGGGCATGGATATTTGTGAGTGTTCATTCATCAATTTCATCATATCATCACTCATCCCCATCTTCGCAAATTAGCCAGAAGTGGCACAAGAAGCGAAGTAAAATAAATCAAATCATTCATTCATTCAACCTTGCCTGCTCCCTGCGGTTGCCTATCGCAAGGATGAAGTGTTTCGAGGCAACAAGGTGGTAAAAAGGGTTCTTTATTGTATCCCGCGTTTGAGACAGGGTATCGACATCCACACACGATATTTAAACGTGACTGTATGCTTGCTTTTGGCGCAGGTGGAACTCGTATTTCTCGTGCTTCACTGCAGGGACAAATCCCGAAATAAGAAAGGAGCGGAGTCCGGTAAAAAAAAAGGCGCAAAAACGAAAGGCTAATTGTCTATGAACTTGGACGCAAAGAAGCACCAGCAGATTTCTTGGATGACGTGGAAGTAGAGGTCAGGTGACCAACAGTTATCGTGATTGGGTGGTTACAAAGGATGAGATTTAGAAAACGTTTTCATCTTCGCTCCACTCGCGAAACAAACATTTCTGTAAACTTCACATCAAGTTTATACTCTCTACTTTCATTAGATATTTATTCAATTATGCACTATTCAATTAATATTGAATTTGTTTGAGATGAAAGATTCTATTGAAATTTCCATTAAGAGACACGATTTTATTCTTGTAAATTTACTGTACTGGATCTCTGAGAAATTAACACTATCAAAAGGTAAAGTGCTCCCCTGTGCTTAGCACCACGCCATGAAGGCGTATAGGGGGTGTGGGGGTAACGCCCCACACTTTCTTGATCCGGTCGTGAGTGCGGGTGATGTGATCAGCATCATGCCCCTGTCCCCTGTCATTCGACGCTGGGTGTGCGCCAGGGCCGCTTCCAACGTTAGAAAAGTTCCCGGATTTGAACCGGCCGGGGATCGAACCCGGGATCTTGAGCATGGTAGTCAGCTGAGCCACCGCGGCCTTCTAAAATTAACACTATCGTCATTTTAAAAAGGAATGAAATAAGTGACTTTTTTCTTCGCTCTCTTTGTTGAAATATAGTATATTCGCAAAAGCCACGTGATGCGACCTCCTCCTCCCCCAATCAAATAATTCCAACAGAGGTAAAATTTTAGTTAAGTGGGGAAGTGGTTATCACATCGCGCTGCGATGCCAAGGGTCCAGGGTTGGAATCCCACTCGGGCTTGGTTGTTTGTGAATGTCCATTCATCAATTTCATCATATCGTCACTCATCTCCATCTTTGCAAATTAGCCAAGAGGCACAAAACGCGTAGTAAAATAAACTAAATCAATCAATCAATCACATCGCGCTACGACGCCGGGGGTCTTGGGTTCTAATCCCGGCCTGGGCATGATGTTTGTGAATGTCCATTCATTAATTTTACCATGTCATCACTCATCTCCATCTTCGCAAAGTAGCCAAAAGTGGTACAAAAAGCGAAGTAAAATAAAGCAAATCAATCAATCAATCTATTGTAGTTGACTGAAGGGTATCCTAAATCTGATCACGCCCAGGGCGCAAGGATCTTAACAGCTGTATTGTGACTGACATTTCAGAACGTTGAAAAAGGTGAAAACTTAGTTTCAGCAATATTTTTTTAGGGTCGCTTCAGTAGATTATAGTGCACACTGAGTGTGCACAGAAAATATGTAGTGAGTGGCTTTGCAAAAGTTCTGCGGATACTGCCTTTGCGTAAGCATTTTCTTCCTTTCCTTAGGTGAAGACAATACAATAATAGCTTAATGTAGCTTCGAGAGGAAAGAAACACGCGATAAGAGAAGCTGCCTGTGTCGCTTGTCGTTCGCGTATTGCTCGAATTGGGCTTTTATAATCCTGTTGTCTTAGTCCGTTGTTCGCAGTGAATGTTTAGTTTTAGAGAGATTTCACACCTTGTGACAAACGACAGACGACAAGCGACACGAGTCGCTTGGAAACGAACCCCCAGTAATCAAGTGAACCTTTCCAACAGAAGCGACAGAACAAACCGCACGTGCCGCTTGAAGCTTGTGTGTCGCTCAAACTGGCCCGTTTTCTCAATACCGTCCATGGTGTCGCTTGTCGCTTACAGCTTCTGTGTGAATTCTCCATATCGCTTGTCGCCTGTCCAGCTTCTCGCTTTGTAAGGGAAATTTCACACTGAAGCGACAAACGACACGTAACAGGCGACAAGCGATTAACCACTTTTGGTTAATCGCGGCGATGAGTGATGATCACATGAAATTGATGAAAGGGCAGTCACAAAGAATATCCATGCCCACGAGTGACTCGAACTCGGGAACTTTAATGACGGGATCCAAAATCAAACACTTAACGCACTTGACAACATTGGCCATCGAGCTGGCACGAGTTTCACAAAGGGAGGAGGAAGTTAATCTTTTATTGATGGATTACGTTTTCCCACGACATTAGATTCTATCCTTTTACAATGTCTAGAAGACATATTTCAATTTTTCAAAAGTAAAATATATCTGAGTTACGGTTTTCTAAACGCAAATCACTTCAGGTAGAATATTTCTGCAGTTTTCCCATAGTTTGTGGACAGTGAATTACGTGGGAAATGTTGATTTGAACAGAGTGTCCACACTCATCTTGCCTACGGTCCCATCAAATTTATCATTTCATCATTCATTTTTAATGTTGCGGTTACCATAAACACGTAGAAAGCGACGTCAAATATCAACAGCTGCATCCTACATATACTAGACATATATAAATTATTATGAACACGCCATTATAAATAACGAACATCTGTGGAAATTTGAAGGTATGAAGGATAATAAGTGTTGGTGGCGTAGCGAAATATTTCATACGTAAAATTGCATTTATTTTCCCACAAGCAACTTTAGATTTCAATGTAGCGTGATTACTTTTTGATATTTGATACTTGATGATAGTCATTTTTGCTTGATTTGTATAACGCAATTTATTGTTATTACGTGCCGTAAACTTCTTCATATTATTGCCTAGGTCTTATTCCTTGCTTTTTGCTTAATACCCTACTGTAAATGGTTGATAGAACCAAGATATGTACGATTAAGACTCGCATGCCTTGTTCACGTCAGAGCTTGTAGCTGCTCCTGGCCAATGAGAGACCGCTGTGTATCGGAATGCTCTTTCTATAATACTCTATAATCCTTGGTCACAGTATTCCAGCTCCATCTGGCAAGGCCGCGCCCAAAACTCGTTGTCTTTTGCCGAACTTTCTGTTTAAATGTGTGCATTCAAAGTAAAAATATAAAGAAACAACATACAAATATTTACGCAGGGATATTAGCATTGATACTCGTCTATGCGTATAATACATTTTCCTATATACAAGACAACAGAGAGAACAATGAATGTACCTTTGGTAATGGTCCCCACCAGGAAACTTTGGGGAAGGAAAAAACCTTGAGTTGAAGATAGCGATTTCTTTCCTTTATGACAGTGGCATAGCAGCCGCCCCCGCGATGGTGGTCTCTAAGCTCCTGAGATTTTATACAGTGTCGGTTTTTTTTTTAAAAAAAAATACGAAATAGACAAAATGCACGTCAACAATGACAAAATTTGAACTCGAAATTCACTGATGTGGGCACTAAATAGAGCCGGTCTATGTTTTCTTGTCGGTGAACGCCGCTCGGGATCAAGTGATGATAAAATTTGCTTACTGCATCAAACTTAACACTCCTAAGTAACTAGCAGGTATATATTTTTTACAATTATAATTCTAATACTGCCTACGTTGTTAGGTTAGGAGGGCAAGTTTAAGGCTCTTAGGCCTTAGCAGCCAATTTTCGCGACGTGTGCACGTTGCGTTACATTATCTTCTCCCATCTCTCTTATCACTACTGTGTGCCTGTTATTTGACATTCTGATATTGTGTTCGGTTTTCTTAGAGCTTTTCTTTCAATCCTCGTTTTTTGTTGCATACAACAATGTGCATAATATTCACAATGATGGACAACTTGCCTACTGCTGCATTTGGAAACTGGAAGTAACAAAATTAAAGTAATTGAATAAATCTAATTTTGTGTTGGTATAATTGTTAGTTATTTTCGCTTGTTCATCCCTAATCTTCGGGGAGTCTTGTGCAGACTTCGAGGTGCCAAGCGTTCTTCTCACGCCTGCTTCCCTCTGAAGCTCAAATGCTATGGAAGAATAAAGCTTTGAATTCAAAGCATTTAGAAGGAAAACTTTTAATGTTAATTTTGCATTTAATTCTAATGATGTTAATACAAATAAATAAATTACATAAACGTGTGTAGAATTATTTCAGATCAACAACTTACTGCTCAGGTAAAGAGCTAAAGATTTGTTGCAAGTCCGCTTTTTAAACAGATAAACTAATCGGGACTGGATGGGATCCGGACTATGTGCCTCCACCTGACATCCAATCTGAGACCACTAGCTTACAAAGCTTGATTATATAGTGGCAGCGTTCTTAGTCCACTATTAATATATGTACAGAAAAATGTCAGCACTGGGAAAAATACTATATTACTGGATTGTAAGAAGAAGTGTAAAATAATTGTAAAATTTAAGAGAAAAAGAAGTTACGAGGATTTACGAATAATACAGCTGTCCTAAATGTTGTTAATGTTTTGTGCTTAATAGGTTAGATGAATCAGGTGAGTTAAATTGACTTGAGCTTTATTTCAAACCCACTTTATATATAAATAGGCTAGTCATTGTGGACCTACAATTTAAAGTTAAATCATAACACAATGTGTCTCCATCGAACACAGGACCCTTGATTACAAGGCAAGGACGTTCCTCCTACACCATCGGGGAGGCCCTACAGATATAACAGCCAAATTATAATTCATAACTCCAAGTTACTTAGGGACAAAAAAAATACTACACTAACACGAAAAAAATACCTAACTTCACAGAATTTAATACTAGCATGTTCCTTTCTTTAACACGGAATTAGCATTAGTCGCAGCCAAAGATCTGCTGCTTATACGCTCTCCTCATAACAAACTTCAATAAAAAATTAAAACAGGAATGTTTCTCTTCGTCAAATACTGGACAGTCTGAAAAACAAAAATGCTAGATCTAGATTTTACTTCTAGTCCGTCTTTGTTTACGTGTAGAACGCAAGGGTAACGTTTCAGGGTTCGAATCCTAGAAAAGCATGCCTTTGTACTTGTCTTTTGTTGCATCATGACAAGTCACTAACAGTTCTGGGTTGTAACGATTTCATTGACTTTCAGTTGGATAATTACAACCCAGAAGAGCCAGTGACTGTACAAATGGTTTCAACGGCAGAGTTCTTCTACTGCTTGCACAAGTGAGTGTTATCTGCTGCAGTAATCGTCAAGTCGTTCCCCTTCTTCCACTCATCGGGCTGCCAGAGTAGTGCGTAAGAATTATTTTGACCGGTATCTAATTTTCGCTCCAGGCTACAAGCAAGGTCTAACAAAATAATTAGTCATGCGATATAACATGACGATTATTATTAGAGATTATTTATGAATTGCTCTTTTGCAAAGTGAAATAGTTTTCCCTTTCGCTAAAGTTAACAACAATGAGATAGCAAAGTAAAGAACTATGAATCAAAACAAAGACAATAGCTACCAGACAGCGTTTGCCTTTCTTTGACGCTTTACTTATGAAACTGGCCTGTGATCGAACATTTCGTTTCCAGTTTTTTTTTAATTTATTATTATTTTACAAATATTTTTTTTAAATCTTGTATTTACAAGGACAAGCAAACAAACAAAAGTAAGAATGTCTTATTTCAAATTGTTAACCGCCCTGAGCCAAAGGTTGAGGGGGTTTGAAATGCAAAAGTTAACTTTCGTACTTAGTTATTGGAGAGAACGTGCATAGTATTAATATAACGAATGGTTTGTCCAATGAATGTATAATACTTGTAATTGTGACAGACAGGCGGAGCAAAGGACGAAAATCCCGTGGATACAACAAAACCAGAACTGCATACCCAGCCCAAAACTTGACAAATTGAAATTAAAAGTGCGCAAATGTAGAAATATTATGAACCAGTTATTGGTCCACCATTTCCAGCTGAATTGTATATTTAAACATCTGTCGTAAGTGACTTATGGAAAGTTTCATCTGCACATTATTTTGCAAAACTCTACCTTTACAATTCTACTTTCCTCTCTATAGGTATATACATACCATGTTCGATATCCGGTAAAGGGACATAGTGGTTCGGATTTTATTTTAAAATTGTAGGTCCAGTCCCGTTTAACCTATCTGTGCATAAAAGTGGACTTAAAAACTTACGTAAAAAAGATCCACAGATATGCCGACCTCCGTACGGAGTGGTTAGGAGAGTTTACGACGTCAATGGTAACGACATATGTTTTCTTTGTGAGTGTTCCTGCATCAATTTCGTAATTTCATCGTATCATCACTCATCTTCATCGTTGCGATTAGCCAAAAGTGATAGCAAAGCGATGCAAAATAACAAAATCAAATCACACACAAACAACATACATACAGTGAAGAAACTTAGTAGCAGTAAAAGTTTTGCATTTCAGTTCACAATTACGTGTGTTTTACATTGAAGGCACATTAAGTAATGTTTTGCGATGGATCCAAAATATGTCTGTTACTGACAGTCAATTGTTTTTTTCCTCCCTTCCGTACAGCCTTCACCCGAGTATCGAGACGTCGCCAGTTTCCATCAATGTTTCGTCGACAAAGGCTTCAACAACGATAAATATCACATCTCTACTTTCGATGCGTAAGCTTCATGATTATACTGTTTAGTACTGAATAAAGGTGACGACCATCCGTTGAAAAATGCTGAACATTTTGGCAACGCAGAGGCAGGATTACATGGTAAAGAGCTCATTGCGTCAAGCAGGCTCTGGCAACTCCCTTACAGTTGACAATTTTGCAACAGCGCCAGTGAATTTCTCATCTTGCTCAAGCTCTAACATCAAAATCAAAATCATTATATCTACTTCTTTTAGGTGGAGTTCGACGTCTAATCATACATCGGATAATTCACTTCCTTTGCTGCTGATACGTTTTTGCCTTTCAAGTAAATGCAGGATTGATTGATTTGGTGTTTTAAGTCCACTTTATGCACAGTAAAGCAAATCGGGACTGGACCTAAAGTTTAAACCCGAAATACTGTGTGTCTCCATCCGGTATCGAACTCGGGGCCCCTTGATTACAAGGCGACCACGCTATCACTGCGCCATCGAAGAGGCCCAAGTAAATGCAGGAAAATCAGGCCTTCTGTAAGAAGCTAAGAGGATTAAAAACGTTTCTGCTCTGTCCCTCGCCCTCCTGCAAGATAGCGATAAGAAGTGCTTGCTTCTTTTTTTCTTTTCGCCGAACTACATTGAGTTAAACATGTCAAATGCAGTACAAGAAGACCTGTGACCGGTGGTTGACTGCGGACGGAGTAGATAGTCAAAATGTTACAAATGGAACATTGGACCTATCTTTCTACATTAAACTACATTACTCTTTCAATTAATATACTTTAATTTATAACTTATCCAATTTATCTTCCAGCCGGACGCTCATTTCTTTCATGGTTCGTTTACTTTCCTCCACATTATGATACAACATGTCAAATTTTTTATTCTAATTTTGCCTATATGGTACCACATAAAAAAAAAAACAACTACATTCTATTGCTCCCTCATAAGAAAGTTCATTGCCGCATCACTCAAGTATTTTATTCCAGCCTATTTCAGCTGCTTCGTCCTGAGAAGGAGAGATCGACGTTCGAACAATGTTTGTACCACTGACCTACTTATCGGTTGCTCGCTAATCCCTTAATCCCTTACAGCTGCAACGAAAGAGCCTGTTCACCCGATCAAACTATACAGCTTTTTCTCTTCACTTTCTTACGTCAACACAAATATTTTACACACAAATAATCCTATCTCAACTTATTATTAACATATATTCATATTTTCACTCACTGATTGACGCATAGTCGTAACGTAATTTCCTGAGAAATATGGTGCGAAAAGATGAATTCCCCCATTTATAAAAGTTCAACTCTGTTGTTGAGTGCGTTGGGTGATCGTACACTCCGGGTTCGAGTCCCGTCAGCCTGGACGAGGCTGTTTTGCGAGTCTCTCTTCATCCATTTAACATAATCAAGATTCATCGTCGTGAATTGCCAAAAATGGAAGAAAAGAGACGTAAAATAAATAATAAATATCAAATACAAATTACTTCTAAAAAACAGTGGCCTGGCCAACGACAAAGCTTCGTACTGTCCATAACTGCACAAATTAACCTAACAGTCCATAACTCCCCCCCCCCCCCCACGTCCCTTTTGAACAGGGAATCATTTCGTGGGCTTATAACTGAACAAAATATAAGACATAAAAAAGAACAAAGTAGGTTTCAGAGGTGACCAGTGGCATAGCAGCAGCTCCCTCAATGCAGGGAAGGGGGAAGCTAGGGACCTGTCTATGCAGTAAAGTACAGCTGTTCCCTGTGCATTGCGCCATGACTGAATATCACGGGAGTGTGGACTGTGGAGTTATAGGGCATAATATGATAAGATGACCTGATTACTGCAACAATTCTATGCTGTCTCTCTTCGCCCGAAAAATATACGCAGTGTTAGTGGTATAGGTGACTTCGCACACACCGCACTGCGAAAGAAGGGGGCCCAAGCCTCAAGACTACATTCCGAGATCGGAAAGTGAAAGAAAGAAAATAATTATGATGATAAATTGAATTCAAGTTTCTCCGATTTGAAACACAATTTATTAAATACTTTTTAATTTTGCGTACGTGTTATGTGTACCCATATTTCTATTATTCATTTAAATTATTAAACTAATTAGTATGTTAATATCTGCTATTTATATATCAAGTTAAAACATCATGACACTTTGCTGAATGAGTTGAAAGGCGCTAAGACTTAAAATGTGCTAAGGGGACAGAGAACAGGCGATTGCTTTACAAGCCGTTAACATGTGCTGTTCCCGAACAGCGATATCTCATTATATCTAATCATCACGATCTCTTGCACAAACACTGCGTCATAAATGAAACAATAAAGAAAGATTCCGCCGAACTACCGTCCAATTCAAAATTATGGCTACTCGAGTTTGCTCTCGAATTAAAAATTAGCCAGTTAAGTTATTGAATTGTGAATTAAGCTATAATAACTATTTTTTTCAATTATGCCTTCAATTTCTTATCCTCGTGAGAACCAAATAAAATGCCGCTTTTTTGGTGTTTTCCAAACTACACTCTCTTTGAGATTCTGTAATTAAAAAAACTTGTGGTCCAATTGTGACGAAATTTAAATACGTAGCTCTACTGGTTAATGTTTTGATTGGAGCTCAAACTCGAGTTTCCATAATGTTTAATCCGACTGTAGACAATCATTCCCTTTCAGGTCAATTGCCCTCAAATAGTAACAACACAGAGAAAACAGGAATTGCATAGTCTCCCCCCTTTCCGTACTTTCAAGCGACAACCCTGGAATCAGCCAAAAACGGCGTCACCCACTCCCTCCCCTTCCTTGACGTCCCCTAGCCCACAAGCAAGAAAAAACAGCGTCGGAGATCCAATTGCGTACATGGTTTGCGTTGAGGGTCTCAAACTATTACCAAAATTCTGGTTTGAAAGATTGCATTAATACTTGTTATACAAAGTATAGCTAAATCTAAAGAATAGACTCGATAATATGGTGTCATGGACATCGTAATTCTACCTTCAACGTTTTATCATTCCACATCATTGTCTGGATTCATCCACGAAATAGATCGGTGACGTAAAATAACCAAAATAGAAATAGCTATATAGGAAACATTTTAATTGAATAGGTCGCAAATTCTTTCAAAATGTGACGTGTAGAAATGTTTATATTTCAATCGAAGCAAGCAAGAAATATTTTTTTGCAAAATTGAGGGTAAAACAGGCAATTTTGACCAAATATTTAGTCTAAAATTGCATACTACAGTAAAATGTTGTTAACCGTAAGAGGCTGCTGGGAGGTCAGAATGTAATGTTGATTTATTTGGGAGAGTCAGAAAGTGCCTCGTCAGACCACCCACTTCCCCCAAGCACAAAGTGTGCCTGTATAAAATGAGTAGGCATAATAGTCCTTCCATTAATACTGGTCATGGTTTGATTGCACATATCTTTCAGACATCTGTATTTAAAATGATTTCGAAAAGCGTTTAAGCATGATTATTCTTTTACATTTGTTAAACATCGAAAACTGGTAAACACTGTTAACTGTTCGACCATTTCTTACATTAATAATACGCAAATGCGCGTAGGCGTGGAACTAAACGTACTTGCAATCACACGTGTAGGTACTTTAACTTTGTTTCGGGCGGGATATAATACAAAGAAACTCAATAACATACATATACGTATTTCATTCTCCTTACCTTGTGGGGTGACGCATCCCTCTCCCCTCCGCCGCAGCTAAAGGCGCCAGCAATCTTGCATCCTCTGCATGTAGCCAACATGAAGGAAAGGCGAGGTGGCAACAACCGAAGATATTTGAATGTGAAAACATGCACAAATGCAGAAGCAGTACCCTTGTTATAAAAATAAAATTTTACTTCATGAAATCCACTTTAGAGTTAGAGAGAGGTAGGAATGGACGATATCGGAAATTTGATATCTCGAAAACATCATCACAGACGATACGATATTTTTACGTATAATGATAACGGTGATATATCGATTTCCTTTATTTTCGAAAATTGAGATAAAATTGAAGACTAAAATTGGTAAACGCTGTAAGTGCCACAATACTTCAAACACCTTTTTCCACGTTAAACTGTGAAACGTGCCATGCTTTATAATGTGATAAACGTGAAATGTGGCTGGTAGCTCTCTAAGTAGTTCAAAGGGCGTGTAAAGAGGTCACTAGCGTGCACGTTCTTACGGCTGATATGTGCGGAACGATGCGATTTCACAACACTTTCGCTTTTGACACTTACAACGTTTACCACTTTTAGTCCTTATATTGATAAATGAACACAGAAACATCCCTGCCTAGGCTGCATTCGAAACTGGTACCCCTAGTGTCGTAGCGCGATGTGCTAACCAGTCCTCCACGGGGGCCTGCCGCGGCGATATATCGTCTTCACGATAAATATCGCCAAATGTCGTGACGATATATCGCTGACACGATAGATGTTCTGAAATTTATTGACGATATATTGTGCGACACTAGTAAGAACTAATAACCTGGTAGTTAAATTGCAAGTTTAATTCGAAAATAAACGAAAGAAGGCAAGGAGAGGAGATTTAAAATTACAAACAGATTTAATAGAGGATTCAAATGTTCGTAGGTAAGCGAAGATATGTGGCCCCCTAGAAAAGTGAGTTTACACAGGATATAAAGCAAAGCAAACAGCCCGACTATTTCTTAAAAGTTCTTGAAAGAAATGTGCCGGAGAAATCAGACCATCCCTTTGGGCGGTCGCAAATCCGTTAACCATTTTTCAGGACCAAACTTGAAACCAAGGCTGAAGAAAATAAAACTGGCAGTTTCTGGATCCGCGCATCTTTCAAATCTCCATTGCCGAAGTTGAAATTAAAAGATTGTCCAAGGAAATTTAAGAACACTTTATGTTATGAAACATAAAAATAAACAAAACAAACTTTGCACTTTTTTTTAGCGCATCGAACCGTGCTCTTGGTTATTTGTTAGTTTGACTTTCGCAAGTAATCCTCTGCTCCAACACGCCACACACGTAATACCTGGGGCCTCTCCGATGGTGTAGTTGCAACGTTGTCGATTTGATTGATTGATTTAGTTTATTTTACTTCGCGTTTAGTGCCTCTTGGCTAATTTGGGGATGAGTGATGAAATGATGAAATTGATGAATGGACATTCACAAACAACCAAGCCCGACCGGGATTCGAACCCGGGACCCTTGGTGTCGCAGCGCGATGTGCTAACCACTCGGCCACAGGGTCGGGCCGTTGTCGATTTGCCAAGAGGTCCTGGCACATAGTACAGTGGTTCGGATCCCACTATAAACTGTAGGCCCCGTTCCGATTAGCCTATCTGTACATAAAGTGCACTTTATTAACAATTCAAATCAACCACACATGCATATATACACATTTTTGTGTGAAGTTAGGTAGAAGTGGTAGAAATAGTATAAACATACGTTTAAACGTTTTGGTATTATATTATCAAAGCTCAAATATTGTTTTCCCCTCCAGTAATTCCCATCAAGCATCGTGTCACAACCCCGGACACCCCTGCGTCCAGTTTGTTTCACGACTGAGTTGACTGAAAACCTTGTCCGGTCAACTTAAGTAGCTGTTTTGTAGGGATATGAGAAAACAAATGCAGAAGTTATTAACTTTGAGCATCTCAAGAATTCTCAGAATTCAAGATTAAAGAATACGTACTTAGAAATGCAGAAAGTGATTAAAAACAAATTCTCACGATAACTTATTACATGTGTTTACAAATTATGTATCTCGGTCAATAGGACTTACGAGTGCAATTTCCAGAAAATATAATAATGATTTGAGATTTCCGCGCAACATGCAACACAGTGGCGACAAGCGATAAAATAGTGAAAATATACACATTTTTGTAAGTACTGTATACTGGTTGTATACATTCTGAAACAAAAACGTCTAAGATTACATCAATTCATACATTCTCTTTTTCCTTTTCCCCCTACTGAAAGAACTTTTCGTTAAGTGGTTTGGTTAGCGTAATTTGCATTGGATACCAAACTCTAGATTGAATTATTCTTCTGATAAATTGTTCAATATCAGCCAAGACATCAGAAAAGCGTCTTTGTCGTATTATAACTTTCTTCATTTTACGTCTCCTCTCTGACACTTTTGATTGATTGCGACGATGGGAACAAATGATGAAGACAAAAAATGACAAAAAATAATTAAAAATTTGTTTTAAGTCAACCTCTTGCTAAGATCGGACTTACAGTTTAAAGAGGCACTCCACAATGTGCCTCCGCAGGGAATAGAACCTGGAACCCCTTGATTACAAGGCAACAGTGTTACCCACTGCACGATACACTACACAAAAATAAAACATTCATTCCCAAACAAGGGGTGTATGCTTTATGTGAATAAAGTGGCTTTTTTTTAAGAAGCTGTATGAGGATTCCGATCCTTCAAAATCACATTGAGAAAAACAGATTTAATTAACAATGATGAGCAATTCGTCTATTATTACATTTGCCTTCGATTGTACGCACAACATAGGAATTCTGTACTTTTCGCAAATTACACAAGAAGAGCGAGAGAAACCTGGGAAGTGCTTCTACAGATAACATCTAAAAACACCGAGTGGTTTTCACCCCATCCCTTGTCTGCGAGGGCGAGGGACTTAGTGGGCATGGTTGCCACTGCCTCAGATACACATGCAGGTCGTGTGGGAAGAGAGAGAACTAAGAACGCCCCCTCCCGTGTTCTCTCTGCATTGCTTCACGAAACGTATAACAGAAATATTCTCAATTTAAAATGTGTAAACCAACTTTATGTTTTAATGTTGAAAAAATAACGTTATTTAAAAGCAGCGAAGTTAAGCATAAAAGATGAGTGTCTGGCAACCTTAGATACCGATAGCAGAGAAACAAGATCGCCTGCTTGACAGTAAGGTTGTCCTGTCTCCTGGTTGCAACGTCATACGTTGCAAACGCAAGCTGCAGAAAATGCAAGCTATTCGAAAAAAAGTTTAGAAAACACTTTTTTTTTATAATCAATCGGTCTACAAACAGAAGGCAATAGCAATTGAATAGAATGGCCATATTTCCACGCAACAACTTTACTTTTTACTCTACATTTTTTTATCTGAGAGCGTACCGGGGGTGGGGGGTGGGGTCTGTAGACTCCCCAAATACATGAGCAATATTCAAAGAAATTAAATGCAGTATTCATTCATTTATTCAGTATAGGTTATATACTTCTGACTTACAAAGTACGAAATTACCTTGCATATAATTTTGTTGTGGATATGAGAGGGCGTACAGAACGGAAGAAACGGGATGTTTCCTGCAAGTTATCAAATGTTCTGTTCAAATAATCGTCTGCAATAAGTGAGAAATAATTTTCCAACGGGCTGAATCACAGCCTGATTTCCTGAAATTGCTGTTCTCTGCTTGCTTTCCTACTCAATAACATGCAACTCACTATCACTAGAATTCACGAATGTTAACGAAAAGAAGATTTAAATAAGATAATGCATTTTGCCACCCCAAACTCGTGCACCCGAAGGTCCGTACTGAGAAGTTAACTTTAGGTCCAGCCCTGAGTTACTGAACGTAAAACTAAAATTATAGGCAAAATAAATTCATTAAATGAAGGGCTCTGGTGCAAACCACGGTAAGTGAAATCTTACCATGTACATCTTACACGTACAATCTTACAAAAATGATCAAAATGTCACAAACAGTTCAATCTGTTCTTTATACTTGATTTTTTGCGATTTTCTTGTCACCTGAAGTGAAACGAAGGAAGGTTTTTAACCGTAACACTCGATTGCTCAATATCCCTGGAAACGATCTCTTCTCAGGGGATGATAGTGCATGAGAACTATTGGGAGTGGAGAGGTCCAAGGGCAAGGTGCAATGGGGGTATTTCCCCAACAATCTATCTTTCAAAAGATCATTAACAGATCTACAGCAATAGCAACGTATTCACAATTAATGTGAAACAAGAAAGGACAATAAATATAAGAATGAAACCTAATTGATTTATATTAATAGAAAAACTAAACACAATGTTTCAAGTGTTACGCCGACATCCGTGGAGGAGTGGTTAGCATAGCGTGCTACGACGCCTGAGGTTCCGGGTTCGAATCCCGGCCTGGGCATGGGTATTTGTGAGTGTCCCTTCATCGGTTTCATTGTACATCAACAATTTTGAAGTTAATTGACATCTTTAACCACTTAGTAAAGAAATCAGTTTGCTACTTGATGCAAATCTGATATTTATAAAAGTAAAAAAAAATCCTTTAAATGTATTTAATAATGTTATTTTTAAATATTTAGTGATTTAGTAATTAGTAATGTTGTATTTAAAATACGTATACATATTAGCGCGCACGTACGTGTAGATTAAGATCTTTGTAAACCTCAACCAGTGATTTCACACCATGTACACGAAGCAAAAAGAAGAAGAGTCAGTATTGATTGATTGAGTTGGTGTTTTAAGTTCACTTTATGCACAGTAAGGCTAATCAGAACTGGACCTACAGTTTAAGGTGGGATCCGAACCACTATGTGTCTCCACCGGGCATCGAACCCGGGACCCCTTGATTACAAGGCAACGAAGAAGAGTCGGTATGATGATGTTACACCCATATTCTGCCTTCCGTTTCAAAGATAAGGGCCTCCCTGATTGTTCATGCCCAACGCTGTCGCTTTGTAATGAAGAGGTTTCGAGATCGAACTTTCATGCCTGTTTGGGGCAGATTGATCAGAGGCTCGAATCCCACTTTAAACTGTAGGTCCTTCCCGATTAGCCTATCATGCAAAACGTGGACTCAAAACAAAGTTAAACCACAGATAAGCGTGGTTTGACCAAAGTTTTGCTTTGACACGTATAATAAGTAAACGATGAAACAACATTGACCCCCCCCCCACCCCACTCATTCGTTTTGCTTTGTAGTTCGCATGTATTGACTTCAATTATATCCTTCTTAAGTGGATGATGGGCAAAGTTTGATAGACAGATATTACCAACGATGGGAAAAACGAAGTACGTAGTGACTAGCAGCGAATGCAAACGCAATTTTGCGTCTGTAGCTTTTCCGACCGGGGGATGAGACTTCCTGGCGCCATTCTTTACTCAGCTGACGCTGCCAGCAAGGGAGGTCAAGAAGCAAGTTGCACAGCATTAGCTATCGCTTGTGGTGTTCTGAAAGACCACTGTGGAAAATAAAGGAACCCACCAAGGAGTGTTTTCGTTTTACTTTGTACAGTCAACGGCAAAGACATGGTAGGCAAAGTGTCCATTGCTAGCTTCATTACTTTTTATTCTACATCCTGTGTTGGTTCGAAGCAGGCATTGCCCTCTTCATATTGACGTCATTATTTAGATTCAGTATCATCACAATGTGTAATACAGACTGAATGAAAATGGGGTGGACAATTCGCCTACTGTTTCTTTCGCCGCTGAGTGTACAGCAGAACTGTTAAATACATTTATAAAATGATCAGAAAATATTTTAACTTTAGATCAATTCGTCTTTTCTTTAACAAAATTCAGCCTGAGGCTATCCAACTACTCTTCTTTAGCCAACATATTTAAAGACGCGAAAAGCATGAAGGTTGTACAAAATTATGTAACGAGATTGCTAATTTGAAGCAAGTATATATGATAAAATATTTTGAGACTCTTTTTAATCAACGCAAAGCAATGTCCATTATCTGCAGCGACCAGTTTATTCGTCCAACAAACATATGTAAGTTAATTAGATAACTAACCACTTCTACTCGTTCCTTTGGGCCGGCCCCAGAAGGCAGAGTGGTTAGCACATCGCGCTACGACGCTAGGGGTCCCGGGTTCGAATCTTGGCCTGGGCATCGATGTTTGTGAGTGTCTATTCATCAATTTCATCATATCATGACTCATCCTCATCTTCGCAAATTAGCCAAAAGTGGCACAAAAAGAGAAGTAAAGTAAAGCAATATAATCAATCAATCGTTCCTTTGGGGCAGGTAGGAGATTCAGTTCAGACGCGATAGAGTAATGTGCAACGGTTTCACCCCTAAATAGAACCGAGATGCAGTGCGATAATATTTTCTTTCGCCCTTTTTTTGCTTAGATGTTCGACTATGTATTATGGCAATTGCCAGTGAGTCACTGATAAAGTAAAAACATAACTGTGAAGGATAATGGCAGGTTGACGTGTGAATATACAAAATTATTAATTTGGAGTACCTAAATGTAAAATCGTCGCGATTAACAAAACAGGAAGATAAGCCCGGAAAAGCATCATGAGAGTAAGTATTAATTTCCTTTTCCATTTCCTTGCCTCTTCGTTCCACACCAAGCTACGTGACTATGCAGCCGTCGTGTTACCATTACAAACATATAAATGCATTGCGTTAGGTATTCGTAAATAGGCGGACTGCGGTACAATTTTAAATTGAACGCGCTGTAAATAACCGAGTATAAATAGTTGTTTATTAACTTTGGATTTTCCTTTTGTGTTGCTTACGAATTTAGAAACAGTACCTGAATACTTTCTTCCGAAAGAAGCAATGCACAGGCACACAGACTCCACATGTATACATATGTAAAAGTGTGTGATTAGAAAATAAATATGAATGATAAGAAACGTGATACTTTCTAAAGACGGTGGAGTTATTGATTTACCGTTACTTGAAAATACAGGAATCTCAGGTATTGGCAACAACGAAATATCGATATATCGAAACGGTACCTTCGTTATTTTCCGGTACTTTCTGCAATTTCGATGTAACCGGTAGTTCGAGATATTGAACCAGGGTATCTAAAACTCACTCTGTACTCGTAATATTCTAAGACTGACACTTGCAAGGTATAAGTTTACTCTCCAGCACTTGAAATGAGAATTCTCAGGCTGCAGGAGGGAAAGGAAGGGGGGATTTCTCGCGCCCATAAGCAAAGATGAAGACATGGGACTGGATCGCAATTCTGCCATTGATTGCAACAACTAGGGTGATGTTTTAGCCCCTTTTCGCCCTAGTAATGATCATCACCTCACGTCAGGAAGTCTGCGGGGTGTCACTTTGCGAGGTTTTCTTTCTCCTGATAGGAGAGGAGCTCCTTTTTAGTTTTACCGTGCGACGGGGCAAAACGAGCTGACATCTGGGCAAAGCATGTCAAGCTGTTGATCACGTGGCCTCGGGTTAGAATCTCCCCCAAACTTTACGTTGGAGAGAAAGGAATGGCAAATGGGCGCGGTAGGAAGAGAACCAACGAAACGCACACATTCATGTAATAAAAAGATTTTCATCTAAAACGTTGTTAAATGTTTAAAAACTCATACTTGACTGATCGAAATCAAATTATTTCAAGGATTGGGTCGACTTCTCACATGATCACTCTTCTGGTTTGCCTCTAATTGTGGTCATTAATTCTTAACATACTCATTTCTTTATTCCATTGATTTTGAAGTGGAGATGAGTGGAGTGTCAGGAAATTTCGTTAGAGGACGCAGTTGCGGGGGCTTTTTGGGAGGAGACAACTACTCCCACGCCCCCATAATCGCCGCCACTGTGTATAATCCTATTCTATTTAATATTATTAATAATAATATGTTAATGTAATTACCCTTGTTCACCAAGAAGTGATTCCATGGCTGATGGTTACTGTGGCACGATATTAAGGGAGTAGCCTCGGCTGGAACCTACGATGGAGTTACTTTTTATGTAATCCGCTTCGTGAGCTAATTACTTCATTTCCTTCAGGTTAACTTGCTGGTGTATATAATGCACCGTAAAGCAGGCAAAATTAAACAAAAATATCCTGAAATGGTTGCATAATCGGGGTATATTTAGTGCTGCTGAAACTATTGATTAATTTGGTTTATTTTTCTTCGCTTTTCTGCCTCTTAATTGTAAAGTTGAGGATGAGTGATTGATTGATTTTGTGTTTTAAGTCCACTTTATGCACAGTAAGGGTAATCGGGACTGGACCTACAGTTTAAAGTGGGATCCGAACCACTATGTGCCTCCACCGGGTATTGAACCCAGGACCCCTTGATTACAAGGCGAAGACGCTACCACTGCGCCATCGATGAGTGATGATATGGCCTAATGAAATTGATGAAGAGACTCGCACAAACACCCATGCCCTGGCCAGGATTCGAACCAGGGACCCCTGGCTTCGTAGCGCGCTGTGCTAGCCACTCCGACACGGAGGTCGGTTGCTGAAACCATCGATATCCGTTATCTGTACTCGAAAATATGACCTCTAAATATCGATATACTGAGAACCGACATTTTCGGTATCTTCGGTAACCAACATAAAGTACTCTCTTTAATGGTGACATTCATTTATATCTTGTAAGGTTGAAGAGTAGAGGCACTAACGTTAGGCCCTACGAGAATATTTGTGCGCGTCTGAATTTATTTGCTCTCATCTACCAACCACTTCGACTCATTGTTATATTTATGATAGAAACGGATGATTTGATTTGAGTTGATTTAGTTTATTTTACTTCGCGTTTTGTGCCTCTTGGCTAATTTGCGAAGATGGGGATGAGTGATGAAATGATGAAATTGATGAATGGACATTCACAAACAACCAAGCCCGACCGGGATTCGAACCCGGGACCCTTGGCGTCGCAGCGCGATATGCTAACCACTCGGCCACAGCGTCGGGCTAGAAACGGATGAAAAGCGCCCGCTCTAGTAAAGACGATTTTATTATTATCACTATTAATATTATTATGGTTTGTATATATTCTTTGCCCCAACAGGCAGCGAGCTAGCAGAAGGGCGATTGAGTTGCGTAGAAAGAGCCACAGCTGATGACCGAGAGGCACTGGGAAAACACCCCCCCCCCTTTTTTTCAGAAGCGTGCGGTAAAGGAAACGGAGCAAGCACAACTTGCGTTTGTTTTTTTTTAACATTTTTGTATCTTAAGTTCATGTCTTTCAATGCATTTAACACCTTAGAATGGAATTAATTTCTACAACATATTTACATGTGCAGACCTTTCAGTTCTCCTATTTGCAGTGGTATTGCCTGCAAACATAAACCGGCTCGCTCAGCCACGCGGGTTAGCTGATCGCGTTACAAGGAAGAGACTGAAGCTTGACGCCCACTGAGACGCGGCGAAACATGGAAATTTCCGGCAACAGATCTGCTGTCTGCTTCTACTTAAATCAAATGGTGTAACGCCCACTACAGTGAAACGCGCGAAACCGAAGCACGAAATTTTTGGCAGGTTATCTTACAGATTATCGCCCACTGAGACGCCGGAAACGGGTCTGTCGTGTTCATTTGCTGAGTTTCTCCGCGTCTCAGTGGACGTCATGCTTTATGCAGTTCTTACATGGTCACTGTCCGTCCCCCTTCACGCTAAATAAAAAGCTATTCCAGGCCCGCGTTTGTCCTTGGCAAGGGTGTTGGAAAGAACTCGTCTACGCTGCCCAAAAGTGTTCTAAATTCCAGAATTTTACATGCATCCGTGGAACCAGCTAACTCGGTACGATTATGCGTGTGTGAAACTTTTCAGTAATCAACACATTACCTTATAAAGTTAGGCAATGATCAATGGCCGTATGGTATATTATTATAAGTAAAATCACCAACCAAAACTTGGGCATATCCTGCATGTGATCAGTAAGTCCGAAATATAGAGCGTATGTAACATTGCAAATAGGGTGAGGAAGAGGGTGCTATTTGGTAGCGTAGCGTGGGTGCTGCGGACACGCGTTTTCTTTACTGTGGCCATCGTCCTGTGTCATTCTGTTCTTTCGTGTGGTGCTTCTGCTATCTCGAGTGAAAGTAGGGTCTATATTGAAAATGACCGCCATGGATGACAAACCAGACGAGCCACCGATTTGCAGTGGTGCAGGTAAGTACTCGATTAGGGATCTTTTTTCATTCAGTTGAAGAACTTCTACCGAAATGTTGGAGGTGGTGCATTATGAGAGACCGTGCCCTGAGCTATGCATAACCAAATCAAGTAAGAAAAACGGAAAAATTTTCAACAATCAGTTAAAAGTGTCTCGGTAACAAACAATATTATGTGGTGGTTCTTGTTGAATTTGTTTTAATTCCACTTTTTAAGTACCACAAAAAGGCTAATTTGGATTGGGCCACACTTTAAAGTGGGAAATGACTACGCCTCGACCGAGTATCGAACCCTTTCATTACAAGTTAACGACGTTACGTATTATGTGTGTTATAATTAGCCGAAATGGAAAATTGACCCGTCGTTTGCCTATCACGAAAAGTCACGCCCCTTTCCCCCTTCCTATGGTTTAGCTGTTTGACTGTGCATTCTGGCGAATGTCAGTGAGAGAAGGATACGCTTAAACTAATATATTAGTAAAACATTACTCACATTATTCACAGTTTAGAAGTATATAAGATCGTCACGGTTAACCCAATACAAACAAAAGTGCCATAAAATTACTTAGTATAAATAGAAGTAATACTTAATTTGTCTAAAGTTGCATTATTTTCATAAAGCTTATCCCTTTTGCGTTGATTCCCAATTTAGTAAAAAAAAAACGAACGCACGTTCACCCCCCATATATTTTTAGTTTTGAGTTTGTATTTTAAGGCCACTTTATGCATAGATAAGCTAATCGGAACTGGACCCACAGAAGTGCAGAAATGCAGGACGTTGTCTGATTGCAATATAAATACAACTTGTAAGAAACGTGATACTTATTACGGCTGCTGGAAATATCAATATAGCAGACCCCCAAGTATTGGCATCAAACAAATATGTTCTGCATCTTCGATGTGACCTGTATTTCGATACACCGAAACCTGGTATCTAAAATCCATAACTGGCTGTCCTACGCATTTTATTCTGGGATTGACACTTCCAAGGCACAGTCAACGGCAAAGATAATGGTAGGAAAATTGCCCAACGCTATTTTCATTACATTTTCATTCTATTGTACATCCTATGTTGTTTTTAGGAGTAAACTACGTTAGTTCGAAGCGGGCAATGGCCTCTGCTTATTGATGTCATTATTTCAAATATTTATTATCACACTGTGTAATACAGACTGAATGAAAATGGTGATGGATAGTGGCGGCAATTGGGCGCCAAAACTGGGGTGCAAGGTGCCAAAACTGCTGTGCAAGGTGCCAAAACGGGGGGGGGGGGAAGATGCCAAAACTGGGGGGAAGGTGGCAAGGACAGTTTAGTTTCCCTTTGTATATAAGGTTTAGCATAAAAGTTGCAAAAAAAGGGAGGAAGTGCCCCCTTGCCACCTCTGGCGATGGACAATTCGTCGTTACCAGGATTTCTGAATAATAGAGCTGTCCTATGTTTTGTTGATGTTTTGTGCATAATAGGTTAGACGAACCAGGTGATTTAAATTGACTTGAGCTTTTATTATAAATCAACTTTGTGTAGAAATAGGCTAGTCATGGTGGACCTACAGTTTAAAGTTGAATCATAACACTATGTGTCTCCATCGAACACAGGACATCTTTATTACAAGACAACGAAGTTGCCACTACACCATCGGGGAGAGCCTCTAAAGACACACCAGCCAAATTATAATCGAGAACTCCAAATTACTTAGGGACAAATAAAAAAAATAGTACACTAACCCGAAAATGTAATACTAGTATGTTCCTTTCTTTAACACGAAATTAGCATGACCTGCAGACTACATGAGTGTTTCCAAAGACCAAAGATATGTTGCTTATACTCTCTCCTTCACAACAAACTTCAACTAAGAATTAAAACACGAGTGTTTCTCTTCGTCATATTCTGGTGAACCTGATTAACATAAATGTCAGATCTAAATTTTACTTCCAGTCCGTCTTTATTTACGTGCAGCGCGCAAGGGTAACGTTTCAGGTTTCGAATCCCAGAAAAGCATGCTTTGTACTTGTCTTTCTTGCATCATGACAGCTGTACAGTCACGAACAGTTCTGGGTTGTAACGATTTCATTGACTTTCAATTCGACAATTACAAACCAGCAGTGTCAGTGACTGTACTAACGTCCCAATTCGATATTTCAACGGCAGTGTTTTTCTACTGCTTGCGCAAGTGGGTGTTATCTGCTGCCGTAATCTACAGTCGTTCCGCTTCTCCCACTTGTTTGGCTGCGAGAGTAGTGCGTAAGAATTATTTTGACTGGTATCTAATTTTCGCTGCGGGCTACAAGCAAGGTGTAACATGATTGATTGATTTAGTTTATTTTACTTCGCGTTTTGTGCCTCTTGGCTAATTTGCGAAGATGGGGATGAGTGATGAAATGATGAAATTGATGAATGGACATTTACAAACAACCAAACCCGACCGGGATTCCAACCCGGGACCCTTGGCGTCGCAGCGCGATGTGCTAACCACTAGGCCACAGGGTCGGGTAACAAGGTGTAACAAAATTATACCTAATGCCACATATAACATGACGATTATTATTAGAGATTAATTATGATTGCCCTTTTGCGGAGTGAAATACTTTTCTCTTTCCCAATAACTAACAACAACGGGATATCAAAGTTATGAACTATGAATTAACGTAATGAATAACAGCGTTGGTTTTTCTGTGACAGTTTACTTAGGAAACTCACCTGTGGTCGAACGTTTCATTCCCAGTTTTTCTAAATGTAATATTATTATTGTATTATTTTTCTAAATCTTGTATTTACAACGACAATCAAAGAAAAGTAAGAATACCTTATTTGAAATTGTTAATCCCCCGAGACAAAGGGAGACTGAGTTCGGAATGCAAAAGTTAACCTTCGTACTTGGTTCTTGGAGAGAACCTTCATAGTATTAACATTACGAATGGTTTGTCCAATGAATATATAATACTTGTAATTGTGACAGACAGGCGGAGCAAGGGACGAAAATCCCATGGATAGAACGAAATTACTATTTACATTGGGAACCATCAAAACATGATTTGCTTACCTAAACACTACTGCATACCCAGCCCAAAGCTTGACATATTAAAAGTAATAACGAGCAAATGTAGAATGAAATGTATTAAGAAACAGTTATTGGTCCATCATTCCCAGCTGAGTTTTATCTTTAGACATCTCTCATAAGTGACTTATCAAAAGTTTCATCTGTCCATGATTTTGCAAAACTCTACCTTTCCAATTCCACCTTCCTCTTCAGAGGTATACCTTGTTCGATACCCGGTGGAGGCACATAGTGGTTCGGATCTCATTTTAAAACGTTAGGTCCAGTCCCATTTAGCCTACCTGTGCATAAAAATGGACTTAAAACTATCCGTAAAAAATCCAGAGATATACCGACCTCCGTACGAAGTGGTTAGCACAGAGTTTACGACGCCAGTGGTAACGGGTTCGCATCTCTGCTGGGCATGGCTGTTCTTTGCGAGTGTTGCTGCATCCACTCCGTAATTTCATCCTATCATCACTCATCCTCATCGTCGCGATTAGACACACTCTGTAGGCGACGCTAAATAACAAAATCAAATTTTTCCATGGGCCCGCACGCACGAACAATATATACATACATTGAAGAAACGGAATAGCAGCAAAGATTTTGACATTTCCTTTCACATACTTCTGTATTTTACATTGAAGGGGCCTTAAGTGATGCTTGCCATGGGCCCAAAATATGTAGATCCGTCACTGGCAGTCATTTGTTTTCTCCTCTCTCTTCCGCATTTACCCGAGTACCGCCGTGTTGCCAGTTTCCTTCACTCCTTCGTTATCAAAAGCTTCAACAACGATAAATATTACATCTCGACTTTCGATGTGTGACGTTCATAATGATAATGCTTAGCACTGAATAAAGGTGACGACCATCTGTTGAAGAATGCTGAACATTTTGGCAACGCAGGGGCAGGATCACATGGTAAAGAGCTCATTGCGTCACTACTCTCCGACCGCTCCCTTACTGTTGAAAATTAAATAACAGGGCCAGTGGATTTTTCTCATCTTGGTCAAGCTTAAACATCAAATTCATTCTCTCTATTTTTCTTAGCTGAAGTTCGACTTTCAATCATTCTTCGGCTAATTCCGTCCTTTGATGCTGATACGTTTTCACCTTTCAAGTAAATGCAGGATTGATTGATTTGGTGTTTGAATAGCACTTTCTGCTAATCGGGACTGGACCTACAGTTTAAAGTGGGATCCAAACCACTGTGTGCCTCCACCGGGTATCGAACCCGGGACCTCTCATTACAAGGCGACGACGCTACAACTGCGCCATCGGGGAGACCCAAGTAAATGCAGGAAAAATCATGCCTTGTGTAAGAACTAAGAAGCTAAGAGGATGAAAAACGTTTCTGCTCTGTCACTTTCCCTTCCTGCAAGAAAGCGATAAGAACTGCGTGCTTTTTTTTTCCCCTTTCGCCAAACTACATTGTACATGCAGTACAAGAAGACCTGTGTCCGGTGGTGCGGACGGAATAGATAGTCAAAATGCTACAAAAGGAACGTTTGACCCATCTTTCAGGGCTGAAAGACGGTGTTACGGAGTATCTTTGCGAAACTTTTCTTTGGTTTGTTCAAAAGATTTACTGGTAATTCATTACCGCAAAGATTACTGTAACTGTGTTTGCTTTACCAATATTATTTCCGTACTCAACCCACGATTTTCAAAGTGCTTTGAAGCAGTCGAACGGTTATTGCCTAACATATACGGCCAGCCCTATGTAGTTGTGGTAATTTCTTCGGCCTGTAATCAAGGAGATCCGGGTTCGATACCCGGGGGAGACACACAGTGGTTCGGATACAACTTTAAACTGTAGGTCCAGTCTTGATGAGCCCATCTTAGCATAAAGTAAACTAAGAAATCAAGTTAGCGTGATAACAGATTTATTTACCGGTGGGAGCTCGAACATTTCTGGCTCTTGAAGCCAGGTGGGAAGCTACGTGAATTAGTGGGATCCGATCGAGAAAACCAGATAACAGCGGCAATGCGATTCGATGTTCTGATCACGTGTCAACTAATCAACAGGCGTTTGTTATTCAAGGGCAGTTTCGCCACGGAGTTTATTCATCGTGACTGTTATATAGATGATTAATTGATAAGATGAGCGGGAAAATATTGAAGAATCAGTCTGTTATCCTAACCACTACGTCAGCTTGTATTGTGTTTCACGCTAAACAGAGCCAAATTCTGTCACTTGGTTATGATATGCCAGCTGGAAAGTTATGGAACAGCTGCCTATCTACTCGTACAAGGGGTTTTAGAGCAACTTTCCTTTTAAGAAAACGTCAAATTTAGGAAAAAATTGCATGATCCAGGAGTGGTAAGAAATAACTCATAATCTCCTTATGCTCACATCCCTTTACTACATTTATAGGCACGCCACTGAAAGGGTGGGAATATTACCCAGAAACAGGAGCGGGGTGTAAGGGATGACTTTCCTTCAAGCGCCTAAATGACAACGTCTCTTTTAGGTACGACACGAAGGACTCAAGGAAGGGGGGCGGGGGGTTGGTACTAGGATACCTAGGGCCGCACAAAAATGAGAAGCTGAAGGAGCAGAAGTGAAGAAGACCATGGACTATTAAAATTTCTTAACGTTGTTATAATAGCAGAATAGAACATGTCAAATCCTTTTTCTTGCTAATTTCATGAACGAAGGAGTATCTAGCGCTTAAATAAGTTCTTACATCATGACCATATTTTCAAAGGTCACGTGATACAAACAATATGTACAATTTTATTGCTCGAATATAAACAATTGTTCCTCGAAATAAGAATGTAAACATTTTGAATGCCAACAATTAAAAGTCAAGTGGAGAGATATTGAAGGCTGAAATCAACATCCTTGTTTCTTGGTTCGCGTCCATTGTGGCTATTGTTTTCCTTTAGTGCGTTTGCGGTATTTGTGTTATATGGCGAAATATATATTGAAAGTGGCAGTTTTAAAGGACAACGAAGTTTAATGAATATTTTTAATCAGATGTATCGATATTTTAAACTACACAAGTGCTATTAGTACAGAGTGTGCATTTTGCACACAAACGGGGCTTTGGCGTCTAGACTCACACTCAGTCTGTGTGTTGCTAACCGCCCATGCGTGTTCGTCATTGCCTGGCTTCAATTTCACCCTAATCTTCGCGTGACCAAAAGAGACAGAAGCGAGATGTAAACTAATCAAATCAATAAGTAGATAACAGCAGCAAATGTTGTGTCTTCATGCAAATGTCGCATATAATGTGAAGGCTAGGATGAATGATGAAACAGACTGTTGGAACAAACACAACTTCATGTCCAGGTTTTTTAACCGGGATGCGAACCTAGGACACCGTGTGTTTTGTGGCACGCAACGCTAACAATTCAGCCACAGAGCCGGCTTGCGGGAGTGATTTCCGAGACGTAAACGATATAACTGGGAAGATGAAAAGAGACTGTTGCATTGGCGTCTTCAAGTCTGCACGGAGCGTTCACCACATCAGTTGCAAAACCTTAACTTGATTTTGCTGTTTCATGGGTGATATTATTTATTCCCATATTTTCGGTCATTGTGTTTCTGTATAATCAAGGGGTCTCGTGTTCGATACCCGGTGGAGGCACTAGTGGTTCGGATCCCAATTTAAACTGTAGGTCCAGTCCCGATTAATCTGACTGTGAATAAAGTGGACTTAAAACACCAAGTCAATTAATTGTGTTTCTGTAGTCGAACTTTGAGAAATGCATGCGAAAATAAATGTTAATTCCACGATAGTGGATTAAGGGTGTATGCTTTGTTAACTGACTAGCAATTACAATTATGGAAAATTAAATCTTTGTAGGTAGGCTCACCTAAAGACTACTGGTAAAATGTTTTACTTTTATGTAGGACTGCTGAATTCACCGCATTATTCCTACAAGGGAAGGGAAACTATGTCTTCAAAATGTAAATACTTTTATCCAAAACACGATTAGCCTTCCTGTGCATAAAGTGGACTTGAAACAAAAAATTAATCAATCAATCTTATCCAAAACGCTAGTAAAAAAAAAATTAAAAAAGAGGGTGGTAAAAGTTGTTTTCAGCACTCTGTCGCTGTCCTCAATATTTCGGCATCCATGTCTTACTTGAGAAGCACGGACTTGAACTTTCCTACAGCATAAACGAAATATTACGTGCAACCCTCCCCCACTCCATCCGCCAAAAAATCTGCTGCTACCAGGGGGCTCTGGGTTCTACTCTAACTCCGCGCTTTTAATCCGAGGAGACGGGGTTCTTCACACATTGACTCACATCCTAGCCTTTCATGAAAATTCGCGCTTTTAGTAGGTCATTCCCAGTGAATAGAACTGCGGAGGTGTAGCTCGCGCACATTCAAACAATGTTTGTTAAAAAGAACTTACGAAGCTTGGTTCACGTCAAAATAGAGGCCTAGCAGTCTTTGTCGAATTGTATTCCTCGTCCCCATCTGTCTCCATATCGATGGCGGGGCAATCGTTTCACGGTTAAGCTCTCGCTATTAGTAATATTTTATCATTACTGCAAGAATTGTGCGTTACTTTTCCTTTCCTTTATGCTTACTTGAGAAATGTAGATTTATTTCAATTTCAATGGTTTTTATAGTTTTCACTTTGTTCTACAATACGTATATCCTATCAACATACGTATTTTGTATTTTTACCTGCTCAAATGATATAACTTGGTTCTCTAATATCTAGAGTTGAAGCACGGCCAATTTGTAGCCATTTTTATAACTTACTTAAAACTGTTATTCCGACGAAAATTATTTGTGTTATTGAAGTCGTGACTTTACAATTTTATGATCTGTAGGAATCGAAGATGAAAGAGTTTCAAATTACATCACCTAGCCTATACCTTTTTTCGACTACATTTGAATTTTATTCTAGCTCAGGAGTAAAAGACAGAAGAGGAAAGGTGGCAGCCAAATTGTTGAATGAATGGGAATCTGACCAAAGCGAAGAACCCTTGCAACAATACCATATAATACATGATTGCAAGCATAAAACCATTGTTTTACAAAAGAACTACAGTTAAGACTGGAATAAGTTTGGTTTTTCTTATCCCTAGCTTCCCCTGGCGTACAAGAAATTAACATACCTGAGGGGGCCTCAGAGGCCCAGAAATTTTTTTCCTTTTTAACATTAAAATTAAAATTCATGGAACAATTTTTTAATGAATCATTTCTTCTTTTGTTGTTCATATAACTTATATAACAAGTATAATAATTGCAAAATGACCATCATGTGAACCAATTATTACACGAGTGTCACACACATTTTATCATTCACTAGACCTCAAAATTACATGTTAATGTTGAATCAATGGTATTTCTTGTTTTCGTATGTGCTGTTCTCAAGTAATTATAATAGCTACATTAATTACCATAATTATCAACCAATTGTACACTGTTACAGGCACAAGTTTCATGGCGGAACATACTGATAGGCTCACAGCGTGAATTTTCCTCCTATGTACGTTAATTTCATCATTGTATGAGCAAAAGTAATTCAGAAATATTGGTAGGGACCATTGCAACGTATTTTAATTTATTTTCATTTTTTAAATACAAATGTCCACAGTTGAGAATTTGGTTGGCCTGGAATCCCCCCCCCCCGGGTAAGCTAGTGCTAACAATATATCATTTTAATTAAGGCGCGGGGGAGGGGCTGATTCCAAATAAATAATGGTTATGCACAATATAATGTAATCTAGTCAGTAGGGCACCTGTCTGCCACACGGGAGTCCCTTGGATGATCTAAGGTCGAAATGTTTCCGCCGTTGTCCCCGCGTAAAGCGACTGGAGCTCATCCAGCCTCAAATAAATGGTGGGTAACTAGAGGTAAAACTCTGGGGTGTAAAGGCGACAGGAACGTAGTGCTGATCACATCACCTCCAAATTGGCCGTGATCGAAGAGTGTGTGAGGCCTTACACATCTTTTTAGATAGTCTGTTAATCTTTACGAGACTAAAACAAAATGAAGAAGAACTGCATTTAGAATGTAATCGTTATATGCGTACCTTCAGTCACTGCCACAAATACTGTAGGCGCAATGCCTATCAAGTGTGTTAAAAAAACACCCCGAAACGTTTGCCGAAATCGTGGCCATGACGGTGGGTGTGATGTCGCGCAATGAATATCATCCAGTGGAAATTGAACCACTGAGGCTCTAATGGGGATCGAACGCCAGACCGCCGCATCGTCACATGTGATACCGTTACCACTACGTGACTTGCCATAGCGGACAGCAGTAATAAATACTATTTCCCCATCTTTCTTTGCAGTTCACGTTAATTGTGCAGCGAACTTGAATCAATAGGGGGTATTGCGTTCCCAACTATAACTATACCCTGCACACGCCACTGATACTTGGGTGTATACATTACTCTCGTTCACTTGGAAGTGAACCCGAAACTCGAGCTCTCACAGCAGATCCAGCACACATGTCTGGGCGAAACAACTCCAGAGTCCAGACTCTTAGGCGCCAGTAAAAGATAGCGGTGGAGTCGTGCGAATTTCGTTGAAAGGAACGTTCATTTCTACACACGTGGCCAAAGTCCTTTGTTACACTGGTTTTGTTGCGTTTTTACTGTTGTCAATATTTATCTGCAGGATACATGCAAGGCGTGACAAAATTACGATTTATCTTTTGCAGAGTAAAAAAAAAATTTCTTTCGATAAAGTTAACAACAACGAGATAGGAAAATACTTAACCAGACATCAACAAAGTGAATAACAGCATTTGCTTTTCTTCACCTTTTGATGTATTACCAACGCAAATAGATGCCATTGTGTTTTTTAAAACTGCCGATACTGTGCGTAGATGCAGTGAGGACTTCTGCCACCAAAATGGCACGTTTGCTGTCTCTTCCAATTCTCTCTATACTCTGCCCCGGGTATCTATGGAGCAAGGCTGCGCAAGAAAGGGGAAGAGTGAGTAAGCGGAGCGCTGCTGGAAAGGGTGGTCGTTGTTCACCTTTACCACAATCCCGTTCCCTCGCACGCGTTCATTAGTCAGTCCTCCATATTGACTGATTGCGCAGAGACTTGCTTTCGTTCGGCCGCTGCAGAGAAACCTGGGGCAGAGCATATTTCCAAATTATTTCCTATTTGCCTCATTAGAGATACGAAACTGACATAGGAATTCCAACCCAGAATTTTTGGTGCTAAGATAATGAGTCCACCGAGATTTTACAATACTTACGTCCTTTAACTTTTCCAAGCAATCATAGCTGAAAGATATAAAAAGGTTCGATTATAATTCTGTTAAAGTAGAAGTATTTTTCGTAAGTAACGAAAGCGCTTTGCTCATATTCGAATAGCACCGTTCAGTAAACAAACGATTCATTGATTGACTTTGTGTTTTAAGTACACTTTATGCACAGTGTGGCTAATTGGGACTAGACCTACAGTTGAAGGTGGAACCCGAAACACTATATTCCTATGCCTTCATCCGCTATCGAACCTGGGACCCCTTGATTACAAGGCGACGACGTTACCACTACACCAACGGGAAGGTCCCAGTTAACAAACGAAACACAATACGAGTGCAAGGAAGAGTAACAGTGTAAATAATGCTTTCTTTTCTTCTACAACACACCCGATATGAACACACTTTCAAACAACATCGCTAATTTTGGTTACCGTCAATACTTTCTTCTACAGATGAAGCAAATGAAAATTGATATGTGAGGGCATAGTCTTGAGCACGGGGGGCGCCAATGGTACCTGACCACTCTCGAATGTGTACTCAAAAAATAAAATATGTAGAAACAACCACTACAATAATGAAAGTTATATTTCCCGTAATGCCTCCAAATTGGAATTTTAACAGTTTGGTTTTTCTCGAGTTCTAGCCAGATGGGAGAAGCGATTTGCAGCCAAAGCTGGAAACATCTCCCTTTCTCTCATTCTCATTCTACCTTTACTAACCAGATATTGTTGAGAAGCATCGACAAGGAGAAAAAGTATACAAAATTGATTTATGTACGAGAGGTGGTCAGAATTGCTACAGCGTAGAGCTAGAATTTATGTTTGCATTCATTAATATTTACATCGCTTTTCAGCCACTATTGGCGACGACGACGAAGATGAATTGAGAGTTACACTTACAAAGGTAGACTCATGCAGGCCGGAACTTAAAAATACTTGATTGATTTATTTAAATTATGGACACGTCAGCACATTTAACACTCACTCTGGTCCCCCATTTCCCAGTTCTTCACTGCCTTCATTTGAAAATGTTGGTTTTCTTAAAATTTCGGAGTGGACCGTAGCCCCTTCAACCATCCCCCCTCGGCCTACGCCAGTGATTACGTACAGTCGAGGCAAATACTAGAACTGCCGTCGTCTGAAGACTCAAGTCTGTACACCCTAGTTAAAAACAGATGTTGCGAAGGGCAACTTAGCATGCAGGGCGCCAACACGCAACCGCAGAGGATTATACTGTCCGTGCATCTGGGCTCCAGATCCTCATTATTCTGCAGAATGCGGTCCAGGGTTTTACTGCGTGGAATTCGTACTCTTCACAAACGTCACGCCTTACACCTCACACAGGGAATCAAACCCGGATCCATTGGCACCTAGGTCGCCAGTATACCACTGAACACGCTCGACCACCGAGCTATCTACTTATGACCCATACAATGCAATGAAAAATGCTACACGCCAGGCTGATAAAAATCAGAAGGACTGATAATAGCCTAATTGTCAAAGAATACTTTTTACTCCAAGGTGTGACTTTAACGACTAACTAAAGTAAACCATCCTCTAGAGAAATATTTTAGTGCTAAATTTTGGACTTTAGAAGATGTTGACTTTTGCGTTTTGCGTTTTGCGTTTTTGCCAAATAAAAATTTTCTGCATTTTGAGTGAGCTGCCCCAGAAAGAGATACCATATGTAAGCACAGTTTGAATCTGTCCAAAAATATACTGTTCTTAAAACATTCAAAGTTAAAACATTTCTCAAAATTCTCATCATGTAGCAGAGCCTGCTTAACTTTTGAGTTAAATTAGTAATTTGCATGTCCCAAGACAGGTTTGTGTCTGTCAATACTCCTAAGAATTTTATTGCATTGCATTCTTTGACGACTTCTTAAGTTTTTTATTTGTTTTGCTGGATTAAAATTTATTAGAACTGTTTTATTAACATTCAGGGAAAGCTTGTTGTTGTTTAGCCAGGTGTTTAGTTGTGTTGTTGTTGAAATGGAATTCTTTTGAAGTTGCTCATATTCCAGGCTTTTTACTATGATATCAGAGCTTAACTTGCTTGTTGTTGACCATGGCAACAGACGTTGCTAGGGAACTTCATTTTCACCCCAGAAACTACTAAGTGAATTATGCTAGACTGTTCGAATTTCAAAATATGAGCCTCATAATTTATTACAGAGAAATTCGAGGGGAATGACGGAAAACAATTATTTTTCAATTACGTTTTAATTTGTGAAAATCACAAAATACGTAAATATTGCTTTTCCAATTTAGTGTCCCTATTGAATCCGTTTACGGAAAACATCCAACTAACTATCTTGAAACTGTTTTTACTTACCCAGCTTATTATTAAGAAAGTAAACAAGAGGCCGAACACACATAACTTTATGTTCAGAACTTTTCAAATAAGGGAGCCACGTCGGCGAGCGCACGAGACATGTCGCTATTTAATTCGTTTATATGAAATATCTAAATATTTTGAAACGGACCATATGTACCCAGTTTATTATAATGAAACTAGACAATAATATGTGTTAAATATTTGTAAAATATTAGAGCATATACACACGCAAGCGAACTTATACACTTGTTTCCCTTCATCCAATACAACATGCACGCATCTTCAAAATCATTAAGATCACTGAGGAACCCCAGCTATAACATGATTGGGCCCACAACGTGGCCGAAGGTCAAGCATGCGAGCGTACAAGTCGTGGCCAATGGCCACGCCAAAAGTGCGCGAGTCTTTCCACATAGAAACGCTGCAGCACAGTCGGAATATTGGCCACCCTTCTTCTTCACGCCACTGTTCGATCATATCAAATTACATGCGCATGTTGATGGTTTGAAATCTCTGGAATTCAGAAGGAGCGAGCGAGTGATTTAGACCTCCCCCTTCTGTTCCAGCCGTAAATACAATAACGTGATGATTCAGTTACAGAGGAAGAAAATAATAGCTACTATAGTTTTAAGGCAACAGTAAGAACTGGCTGTGGAGGAGCGTCGGTACTTAATGGACAAATCGCAGAATAACTAACAACCTAGCAGAATATGTACTAACTATGGACTTAGCATCAATGTCCTTCAAGAACGTAGTTTCTGAGGCGTGTTACATGGAAGTGGAAACGCTGATATTGGAGAGCCTTCTAACAGTTCACTCATTAGGTCCTTAGTTATGTTGTCATTTATATAGGGTGACGAGACAGTCCCGTTTGAGAGGCGTGTCCCGGTCGTCCCTTCGATATTATTTAAAAACACTATTTGTACCGTTTTAGAAAAGCCTAGGGGTTAGCTTGAAAACCAAGTATAAAGTTGAGACATTTCATGCTAAAAAAAAAAGTTGTATTGTTTTGCGTGTGTTCCGTTATTTGTAGAGAGTGCATAAGCATGCCCAAGAAACGTATATGCAGTTTCAATATGAACTTGGGACAAACCACAAACTGAAGTGGGAAATCACGCGTCAGATGTGTGGGGTAAGGTTTTTGAGGAGATTTACAAACGGTTGGTGAAAAATAAAGCCGCTCTCAAGAAGATTGATTGTTCTGATACATACTTCTGGCACTCCCCAACTTCTGCGTAGGGCTAACATCAAAGGTTGATCAGAAGGAACCAGAAATACTGTGTAAGTCACACCGAGATTATAATAAATAATAGCTTTTGACAACGAGAGATCATATTTCAAATAATAAAATAATAATAATACTTTAATTATAACAATAAATTTATAATTAGGCCTAACTGATTTTTCAGGAGGGGAGGAGGTACACTGATCTCCTTGGGATGTCCCGTTTTGGGGTCAAAATATTATGGGCACCCTACTACTAGGGTGCCAAATATCTAGCTCCTGGCTTCTCATTCCATTGTAATTATCATACTCTTACCATGAAAAGGTCTCCTGCGTATTATCTGCGGTCCCGGGTTCGAACTTAGATGAGAGCTCCAAAATTTGGGTGATGACGCAACACAATTAATATAATTCAAAGACTTAATAAGGTTCTCCAGGCGGGGGAGAACCGGAAATTTTTCCACCTGTTCAGGCAGCTCCGGCGTCCACCCATCGTCGTATAAAGTGGGTACCTGGAGGAAACTCTGGGGATAAAGGCGGCAAGGGACGTGGTGTTGATCACGTCACCCCCACCTTCGGCCGTAATCAAGAAAGTGTGAGGCCCTAACCCCACGCTCCCTATACGCCTTCATGGCGTGGTGCATTGCACAGGGGAGCACTTTCCCTTCACTTTTTTTTTTTAATAAGGACGATCTGGCTCCTATTGAGAAAGTCTGATAACAGCGTCGATGGGACTGAATGCGATCAACGAAGAACCCATTTGATAAGCTCTGGTCTTCAAAAGGCTGTTGGACTATAGAGTTACTAAATACATGGTAAAAAAAGATAACTTGGTCCAAATTTAACAAAGTATATCTTGTCCCAACCCTCCATCCCCGGTCACGTTCCTGGTCTTGTATATATATAAGTGTCACTTCACCAGAAACCGAATTCATTGCCTGTGTGCTCACTGCAGGTCGGTCTGCTTGAGACGATTCCAGACACTTTGGCGCCAGCGGCCAGCTGGGTCACTCGGAACTTGCTTTTGGCGCGCCACGATTCGGATGGAAACAGACAACTCTGCTAGTGATTCTTGCAGTCTAATTCTCGAATGAATATTTCACTTGCTCTCGTTGCCTTCACTAATTCTATTTAAACCAGCCCAATAATCAAAGAACAAAATAGCTATATTGGGAACCTTTCAACAACTCCCACATTCGCAAAATAGTACATATTGTGCTTGGTTAAGTCCGCTTTATGCACAGTAAGGCTTATTGGGAATGGATCTACAGTTTAAAGTGGAATCCAAACCACAAAGTGCCTCCACCGGTATCGAACCCGGGACCCCTTGATTACAAGGCGACGAAGCAACCAATACGCCATTTTTTTTAAGGAATACCCCTAACCGGAAGTATCCCCCGTTTTTCACTATAGTATCAAGATTTTCATTTCTCGGTTATTCTCAATTTTCAGTTTTTCTCATTTGGACAAACAAATACCCGTGCCTTAACCGGGACTCGCACCCGGAACCCCTGACGTCGTAGCGCTCTGTGATAACCACACCGTCACGGAGGTCGACAGGGCCATCGGGGAGGCTTTAAGTGGAACTCGTACCCCTCCTACTTGACTGCGAGAAGAACTACCGAAATAAGAAAGGACCGGGCGTCCGGTAAAAAAGGCGCGAAAACGAAATGCTTGTGATCCAGGTGCTAGGACGCAAAGAAGCACCAGCAGGCTTCATGGGTGACGTGGAAGTAGAGGTCAGGTGATCAACAGTTACTGTGATTGGGTGGTTGCAAGGAATGAGATTTATAAAACATTTTCTTGTTCGCTCCATTCGCGAAACAAACATTTCTCTACGATTCACATCAAGTTTATACGTCAATCATTTATTATTACAATTATGCCCTATTTCAGGGGATCCCAAACTTTGTAGTTTCAAAAGTTTTCCGCGGTGCCCAAGTCAGAATATAGGCATAGGCCTATCTAAAACTTGCAACGCTAAGTTAGTGTTGTTAGGTTGCTTGCCTTATGTTAAAAAATAAGCACATATTTCAAATTCAGAAACATTGTTTATGTAAAAAGTACTAAATAAGCACATGTTTGGAACAATCATATCTAAAACCCTGTGTAGACTAACAAGTAAGTGGCATTTCAGTTAAAATTCCGGAACATTTCGCGGCACCCCAGGGCGCCGCGGCGCACCCTTAGGGAACCACTACCCTATTCAATATTGAATCAGTTTGTTAAGAAAGGTTTAATTAAAATGTCCATTAAGACTCACACCATTATAAACTTGGATAGTTGTGCTGTACTGGACTTCTGGTAAATTAACACTTAATTCATTTTACAAAGAAATTAAATAAGTTACTTTTCCTTTGCTCCTTTTGTTCAAATGTACAGTCTACATGGAACAGCCATCTGAAGCACCACCCTCCTCCCCCAATCTAATAACTCCAAGAGAAATAACTTTTTTGTCGACTATAGTCTCCAAATTCTGTTCTCAACCAGAGAGATAAAATCGTAACAATTCTATTGCGAGTGACCCTTCACAACGATGAGGAAAGTGAGATCCTAGTTCCAGCGAATAATTTGTTAGGGCCGCTTCAGTTGATTATAGTGCACGCTGAGTGTGCACATAAAGTAGAGTTTCAAATATAATGAGTGGCTTCGCAAATGATCTACGGAGACTGTATTTGTATAAGCATTCTCTTCCTTTCCTGAGGAGAATTCAATAAAACAATGGCTTGGTGTAGCTTTCAGAGGGGAGCGGCACGTGACACGCTTAACTTGCAAACCAGCATTCAGAAATAAATGCAACCTTTCGTATCAAGACAGGTCAAGCTGCACGTGTAGCTCTGATTAGGCCGTTTTCTCAATACCGTGCATCCTGTCACCTAGTGCTCTTGTTAGCTCATGCGCGGTGAATGTTTGGATTTAGACTAACTGTGCTAGTGTCGCTTGCCGCTTGCAGCTTCTGTGTGAATTCTCCGTGTCGCTTGTCGCCTGTCACTTGTCGTCTGTCGTTTGCCGCTTTCTTGCCTTGTAAGGGAGATTACACACGAAAGCGCCAACCAACACATGTCCCTTGGAAGCGAACCAGCAGTAATGAATTGAACCTTTCGAACAGAAGCGACACGACAAGATGCAGGTGTGGCTTGTAGCTTGCGTGGCCAGTTTTGTTAATACCGTGCATCATGTCGCTTCGTACTTTTGTTCGCGCATGCGCGGTGAATGCTATGCCTTATATTGAATGGTCTAATGTCGCTTGTCGCTTTGGTATAAAATCTCCATGTCGCTAGTCGCCTGCCGTTTATGCCGTTTAAGCAGATTCCAGACCGAAGCGTAACGCGACAAGCGACAAGCCTCGGTAATCATTGCAACGTTTCGAATGATGCAGCACGGTAAGCTGCAAATATTGCATGTCGCTTGGTTGTGTCACTCAAACTGGCTACTTTATCAATGTTGTGCATCGTGATGCCTCCACTTGTCGTGCACGGGCGGTGAATGTTTTAGTCTACAAGACAAAAGGGACCCGTGTCTCTTGTCGATGTGGAAGCACACTGTCGCTTGTCGCCTCCGTCAGAATTCTTCCCCTGACCCCTTCAAGGAGACTTCAGATCGAAGCGACAAGTGGCAGGCGACAATCGACAGACAACACTGGCATGGACGTCAGCAGGGTTATTTTCCAGGGAAGGGCAAGGAAGGTATTTTTTTTCCAGGGGGAGCAAATAAGCCACATTTTACCCAATGTTCCTTCAAAAAAACATTGCTTACATTTGAATTTATCATGTTCGTGCATTAATTAACACATATTATTGTGGCTGAAATGGAATTATATGTGTGAAATATATAATTTTTGGTTGACTTTCATTTTCCAAAAGGGGGCACGGGTCCCCCTTGCCCCCCCTTACGGACTCCCATGAACACTGGCGACTTCGATCTAAAGCAAGAAATTCACCGCTCATGCGCGAAAAACCTAATGCACCGAGCCGAAAGCGACATGTGCAGCTTGCCCTGTCGCATAAATGCGAAAGGTCGAATTGATTACTGAGGGTTCAATTCCAAGCGATACGTATCTCTTGTCGCTTGTTACATATTGCGTTTCGCTTGGTAGCGTTCTAATAAAGAGCTTCGTTTCACACAGTTGCGGCATGATAGGCCACACAAGCCTGCTTTGATTTCTGAAATCTTCAAACAACACATAAAGGTATGCAAAGTAAAAATTAAGAGTCAGCGATTAGGGTAAATGTGATTATTTTCTCAATTCTACAGTGGGGCATAAACTCCTTAAGTACGCCACTGACTGCGCCGCAGTTAATCCCTTCCTAACTCCGCCGCGAGAGGAACTCTTCTTTTTTTTCCCCCTCCCCTTCCGAATGCTCTGCGCCGAGACAGACAAGCTACGCGCTCTCAATTGACGCTGTAAAGCGCGTTTCACAACTTTTTGCTCAATTCGGTATGGCACGTAGCTGCTTACACACAGGAAGAAATCATGTGACCTACAAGAATTGTGATTGGTTGGACGGTTTGTGCAATATTGATCGGTACCCACAACGGATGCAATTGTATTAAAAATTACAACACGTAAATCAGACAGGTGATATTGGTACCAGGTTCCAACAAGAATAGTAACCATTTTTTCGTCAGGAAAACTGCATAAATGATAATTTTCAAAAACCACGGTGGTATTTGTAATCACATGCATGGTCTCGACATTTTAAAATGAATTTGATTATGCTAATTTATCAAATTATAGTGGTTCCAACAACATATGTACACTCACTCGGGCCTTATAAGACCACGTTTACACGTATGTGTGTGTGTGTGTGTGTGTGTGTAGTGTAGTGTTGTGTTTTGCACACTATGAATACTGTTAGGAGTTTGAAAGAAATTCCATTTTAGCCAATGAGCGAAGCAGAACGAACTGAAGTAAAAAGGATGGGCCCTCACCAGCCGGACCTCTACATTGTAAAAGAGGTAAGTACTCCCAAACTCGTGTTTAAAAGAACATTCAAAAATGACTGGTACACGAAGTACAATTGGTTATGTGGATGCAACGTTATGAACGCGCTCTTTTGTTTTCCTTGTTTATTGTTTGGAGGCGACAATTTATGGACAAAAACAGGGGTGAAAGACCTTAGTCACTTAAGCCAGTACATTACAAAACATGAATTGTCAAAAAAAAAACATTTAAGCAACGTTCTGAATTTATCGATGGTAGGGAAAGACAACATTATGAGACAACTTGACAGAAGTTATACTTTAGGAATTCTCCGTCACAACGAAAAAATCGACAAAAATCGACACATACTTTCTCGCCTGATTGATTGCATAAAATTTTGTGGTGCTTTCGAACTCGCTTTGCGTGGTCACGACGAGTCAGAAGCTTCGGATAATCCAGGAGTGTTCCGTGGATTAGTGGACTTTGTGAAGAGCCTTGACAGTGCAATGCAAGAGCATCTGGAAACAGCAACCACATTCAAAGGAATATTTGCAACGATTCAAAATGAGCTGTTGGATTGCATGCTAGAAGTGTGCAGGGACCAGATTTCCAAAGAAATTAAAGACTCTGAATTTGTAGCAACTGATGTAACAACTCACACCCAGCTTGTGTTAATTTACCGTTATGAAATGGAAGGAAATCCCATTGAAAGATTTTGGGGTTTTTTAACCCTCAGAGCAATGATGCAACATCCATTTCGTCTACACTCCTATCAGAGCTAAAGAAACACCTGGAAAATTCACCACAAAAGTTGATTGGTACGAGTTTCGATGGGGGGTCGGTCATGAGCGGACGTGTGAATGGTGTTCAAGCCAAGATCAGAGCACAATATCCAACAGCTTACTTTGTTCATTGCTATGCTCACCAACTAAATTTACTGATGGAGCGTGCTGTGACAGATATTACACAAGCCAAGTTATTTTTTGCAAATTTGTCTGCTTTCCCTGCTTTTTTTCTCGGTCAGCAAAGAGAACAAAGGTACTTGAAGCAGAAGTACAGAAGCGTCTGCCTAGAGGAGTTCCAACACGGTGGACATACAATAGCAGAACCGTTTCTGTTATTTACGAACATAAAAACGAGTTAATCGATTGCTTGGAGACAATAAGTAACATGTCATCTGTCGATGGAGTTACACTTCGGGAGTGTGATGGTTTGTTGCGCATACTGCACGATCCAATCTTTGTGTTTTGGCTGACTGCATTCCATTACATAATGCCGCATGTGGAAATTCTGTTCCGTCAACTTCAGAAAACAAATACGGATCCAATTCAGGTTGAGAATCAGGTGAAAAATTTTAAGCTGGAAATACAAAAAGTAAGGGAGCAGATTGATTCTATTCAGTGTAGTATCGGGCCTACAAATTCTGAACATCTGGTTAAGAGAAAGAAGCCTGACACACATAACGCAGCGAAAGAAGTGTGTTATGTCATTATTGTACAGACTGAAGAAAGACTTTCTTTCAAAAATCACCTTGTTGCAGCCCAACTTCTCAATCCGGAAATGTTTCCTACATACCAGAGAACATTCCCTGCTGATCTCCTAAACGCTGCAGTTAAAACGTACCCAACACTTGAAGAGAAACGTTTATCAACCGAGTTGTCTGTTCTGTACACTAGGGAAGAATTCAGATGTGCTCAAGGCGCAGTACCTCTTCTTCATCTATTCATAAAAAATGGATTTAAAGAATCGTTTCCTGAAGTTGTGAAGCTTCTGAGAATATAGTGACTCCGATGACAACTGCAGAGGCAGAGAGATGCTTCTCAACTTTGAAACGGGTTAAAACGTTTCTACGAAACACCATGTCTCAGGATAGGCTGTCGGCTTTAACTATGTTATCCATCGAGAAAACGCTGGTGAGGGGCATTAAAGACTTTAACCACCAAGTAATTGAGAAGTTCTCCAGAAGAAAAGAAAGACGGATGGACTTCCTTTACAAGTAAAATTCACCACAGTGGTTGCAACAGGAATTACTAAAGGAACTGTATCCTCTATAAAGGTAAGTGCCAGTATAATGTAGAATTTAGTTTCTCTTGATATCATTATTAAGTGCATTGTGCGTCGGTGTGTGGCGTTCAATTACTCGACCCACAGTGAGAATTTCATTTTTTTTCGTGTAATATCTAGAGCTCAATTATAGGCTTCGGCCGGTTATCCTTCAGGAGGGAGTTCATGTGCAAATGTATAATTGAAAGTGCATATTGAGAGTGTGTTCTTTAGCCACTTATTCGGACAAATCAGTAAGTAGTCTTGTTCGTAATAGATACATTTAAAAAATATTTTAATATATCTAAAAGAGAATTGTTATTCTTTTTTCATCGGACAGTTCTTGTAATTGAACAATTCACTCGAAGCATGGATGGGCAAAGGACACATTCTGGGCGTTTGTTACCATTTGCACATACCTATACAAAAAGACTGCCTCTGGAACGATTAGTTTCGTGCAATGCATGAGATCAAGGATGGTAAATATGTTTGATTGATTTTTTTTGGTGTTTTAAGTCCAATTTATGCACAGTAAGACTAATCGGGACTGAACCTACAGTTTTAAGTAGGATTCGAATAACTAAGTTCCTCCACGGGTGTCGAACCGAGGACCCCTCGATTAGAAGGCAACGATGGGTAAATATGTTAATAATAAGAGTGTGCCGCGGCATCCTAAGGGGTGCAGGGGCGCTGCGAAATGTTCCAATATTTTCACTGAATTGTTAGTCAATGCTGTGACTGTTTCAAATATGTGCTTATTTAGTACTTTTTTACATATGAAATGTTTCTGAATTTGAAATACGTGTTTAATTTTTAACTTAAGGCATGCAATCTTACAAGTAACTGACTGATGCAAGTGTTAGAGAGGGCTACATTCAGGGCGCCGCGGAAAAATCTTGAAACGCTAAGGGCGCCGTGAAGCAAAGAAATTTGAGAACCCTTGCATTAAATGGTAAAAAATCAATCTCTCTGAACCATGGCAAAATGATGCTAGGAGGGAAAATACGAAACACGAGGGAAGAAGGAACATATGGAATGTCAATCATAAGCATCCCAACCGAGTTATTGTGGGCGGGGCGAGGTCATTCTGTATAATTCCCAAATATCTTACATACAAAATATTTTTTTTCTGGACTGGACGCGTCCTCCCCTCTGTCCCGCTAACGATGCACGTGCTTTCAATGCTGAATGAATGTGGTTGGTTAACATATGGTCGGTGTAATAGAAAGTAGATTGCGAAGTATGGTAGTCTTGCATTGTACATACCTGAGATTGCATGTTATACTAATTAGTTTGCACTAACCATTACTAATTGTAAATTGCGTAATTAAAAGGGTGTTAATTGAATAAAGAAATGTATTATTTCAAATATAGCGTGATTTTTGTGGGAAATAGTTGAAAATAAGTTGAACTGTTATTCTTACTTTTTCAATTGAAGATGAAGTTACAAGGGAGAGGAGTAAATCTCCATTCAGTATAAAAAAATTATTGTGAACACCCGTATATGAACCGCACGCGACGCCACTGGACAGCCCCACCCTCTAGTGCTAGTTTTGTGAACTTACCAGTTTGCGATGTGGTTTGAATACTTCTAATGACCTTGGTTTGAATGTGCCTGTTCTTTTGCTGATTGGAATTCTGCTTTAAGTACAAAATGGGTTCTGGTGGAGTTTTAACGTTACATTTCCGTTCACATAGACCCTGCTGTGTTTTAAAGTTTAAAAACGTTTACTGTTGTAATGATTTCGTGCAATATGACTAAGGCTGCAGAGAAACATTCCCTCGAAGATTCAAAACGTAAGTATTTACATACCTATTCAGTTATACTTTCTTGTGAGTTTGTTACTATGCTCTAAGTTAACTGTTCATCGCGAAGTTACATGTGTGGGGTGGAATTACTGAACACTCTCTCATCATGTATTGCTACACGTAGATACAAGCACAAGTGTATATTTGACATAGCTGTTGTAATTGAATAGATTTATGACGACGATAAGGATTTCGAAGTAAAAGAAATCTCTGAAACTGTTGGTTTCGTACTATAGCCATTACAGGATCTAACTTCTAATCATTGTTCAATTTGTAATATTGAAACCCATGGATTTTTAAAATAATGGAGTTCAGAAGTATAATGAAAGTTTTCATGAAGATCGCTGCTTTCATATCCAGGGTGCAAAATGTTCTTAATATGAAACACCATTAGCATTGTGATGGAATGACTGGTGCATAAGTCAGTGGAGGAGGGGTATTATTTGTTTGTGCAGTGTAGAAAAAACGTTTTCGAGCAAAGAAAACTTCAATTCTAACACTAGTTTGTACCTAACGAGTTTGGAGGTTGAGTAAGAGTCTATGTTTTAGCGGGAGTTCAAAAGTATCAGTCTTTCTACTTGTACACGAGTACATCCAACTTCAAAAGAAACAGTAGACGAATTGTCCATCATCATTTTCATTCGGTCTGTATTACACAGTGTGATGTTAATGAATTGGGTAACGGTTCCTATTGTTTTATGATTCCTTCTAGCACAAAGGCTAATTATCGTAGAATTTTGGAAATCATTGTCACACAAAATTTGAACCTTCTTTAAAGTAATGAGCACTGTCTGGACTCGAAAAAAAGTTATTTATGTTGAAGAAAAGCAACTTGAAAATTACCTTATGCACTTCTCATGGACAAGATATTCTCAGTCGACAAGTTACAGTAAATATCGTAGAAGCGTGGGAATGAATGTAGAAGTACATCGGAACCTTAGTAGAATGCATTTAGGGACTTTATTTTAATGCTAAGGGATCCAAACCTAAGCTGCCTAACCTAACCACGAAAGCATATATTGAACAAAACCTTAAGTAATAGCTAAAACTCCGCAGTATGTGTTAACAAACGTACATCGAAATCGAACCATGTAAAAATTGCATTCGTAGCATGATGAAATCGCGATAAAACAAAAGGAACTTGGGCCATGAATTGAAATAATGACATCAATATGCAGAGGGCAATGCCCGCTTTGAACTAACGTACTTTCATTCTTTAAAACAACACAGGATGTTGAATAAAAAGTAATGAAAATAGCGGTGGGCAATTTACCTACCATTATCTTTGCCGTTGACTGTACCTTATTCGTTACATTGTAAGTATTTTTTGCTAGGTACTCTTAACCTTCTGCATGGCCACTATAGAAAGTGAACGTTTTTGAATGGTTTACAAAGATTGTTTCTAATGAACGTTTTCAGTTATTTTTAGCTCGCGGAGATGTTTTGTGATGAAGTAATGCACCTGCGTTACCACTGGTGTACGCAGAGGGGAACTGATGGGGCTACAACCCTTCCCGCAATTTTGAGAAAATAAAAAATTTCAAATGAAAGCAATATAGAACTTGAGAATCAAAGTGGTGCCTTAAAATGTCCCCCGATTACAATTCTTTTGTCTTTCACCAAGCTTTGAAACTAAGGTTAGAAATTCCAATTATCAATATTTCTTAGTGTGTAACGCCTACCCCCTAGAACGCAAGTATGTAACATCCAAATTTACGATTCCAACCACCCTCCGAAAAAAGAAATCCTGCGTACGTCAGTATCTGTTACCAGACCTTACTCAAGTTAATGTACTCGTAGCACTCGACACGACAATCCAAAACCACGCCTACCGCTTCATGAACACAAAATATTAATTATTTTATATTAAAAGTTATTATTATAAAATGAAGCAAATCAAACACGAAGAATGGAAAACGTACGAAAACAAAATGGAAGCGAAACTGTCGTTAGTGTTAAATTTACTAGTGTTAATCTAATGAAATTGTTAACTTTGTAGTGTTAGGCTTGATTTCGACATTTTTGTCAGGAGTGCTAAGTTTGACGGCTAGGTTAGGTTTTTTGCTTGCACGGAATCAAATATCTCGGTTATTTGTAGTTCTCGCGCCCCGAAACAAATTTTATATTCCACAAAAGATCGAAATCTATCGGCGTAATTCTCGAGGGGTACAGCCGTTCAAGGTTCTTGTTTTATTTATTCTATTTCCTTGCATTAACATTGTGCAACGTTAATCGTGGTTTCATGGTTATGAAATTCGATTTATACAAGGCCCACTCTTCAGTTGATAAGGGGCACCAAAGCCAGTATCGGATGGACTCGTAAGGTCCCTTCACATGCCACACGTAAGCACAGAACGTAGTTACTTCCCTTTTCTGCTGCAATCCCTCTTTGCCTTGGAAGAATGGGGCGAGGTGTCACTACAAAACCTTGAACTACATGTCTGCTGATCGAACAATGACCTGCCACAATGTACGGAAGTAAGTACGAAAGTTGGGTTACATAATTCTTCCCCAAGTTTATACTGGTTAATCTACGTTTCCATTCTGACAAGTTCCAGACTCATGATGCGCAACATGTGCCGGCGCATGTTGCGCGTCATTTAGTGCACTGTTTCAAATTCAAAACTAGTTCTGCAACATACGTCCGCAACAACACTGGAGTGCAAGAGCGCAGTGGAGCGTTGTGCAGTGCTTTAGAGTAGTTCAGTGTTTCTTCTCTTGTATTGTAATAATTTGGTGGTAATTTACAACTTGTGTAAAGATGGACAATACAGCTATGGTGGGTTTTGTGGTTATGGCAGGCGTGTACCATGCACTTCTAAATAAAAGAGGCGAAAACGACCTAGATGGTGGATTAGAAGTCTCCTAGCAAAAAAACAAAAAAACTCATTGATGAGAGACTTACGTACGTCTTCAAAGTGGATACAAAAAGTTTGTAAAGATGACTGCAAGTGATTTTGAATTGTTATTAAATCTTGTTGGACCACAGATTGTAGTTGCGTCGTCTGTTTCTACTTTAGTGCGTATGCACGTGCCTCAGGAACTTGCTGCATGCTACTTCCATTGTCCGCGGCGCATGACGCGACGCATGTTGTGCGTCAAAATCGTTTGGGGCAATTTTGTTCCCGGCATGTTGCAGACAGTTTCCATTTCAACAAATGCTTGGCACATGCTGCGTCGCATGCCGCGCGTCATGTTGCGCGGCAAATTTGTAGTAATGGAAACGGAGCCTTAACGTTATCGCCTTGTAATTAAAGTGGTCCCGGAAATGAATACTGGCGAAGCCATATATTGGCTTATATCAAGGCACGTATCCAGAAATACGTAAAAGCGAAGGAAATAGGAAACTTCAGACGGTGGAAAAGTTTTAAATTTTCAGGGCTGCGAGCACTTGTGGCCGTCCTTCTTTTCATTCGGTGTATGCATGCACATATGTATGGGTGGGTGAGTGCGTCAAAAACGAATTAAGAAACATATTTTCTCTTTTCTTTTCCGTTGCGAGTAGGGTAAATGCTTCGTTTTAGGCCACCCCCAAAATTTTGGTTTACTTTTATTGTGTACACCTATACAGTAATATACTCAAAATCGAACTTTGACTGTTACAAAAAGTGATACAATACAAGCGAAAAAAAAAAGTCAAAGCTCAAATTCCAATTTTCATAGTGCAAAATTGCTAATTTTCGAAAATCCCTCTAACTTTTGCTAAAATTTTATTTTTCAATAATTAAAGCGAAGTGCTAAGTTAAAAATAAGTGCTAAGTTACTTCCGGTCCACTTCCGGTCTACTTCCGGTTTACTTCCGGTCCACTTCCGGTCTACTTCCGGTTTACTTCCGGTCTACTTCCGGTCCACTTCCGGTCTACTTCCGGTCCACTTCCGGTCTACTTGACAGACACCTGTGGGTTACTGTGGTGTCTTCTGATTGGCTTACTGTTTCAGATGCGGTCTGCGCTTAGGCTACTTAAAGAGTTTTCGTATTACAGATCAGTTAATATTGTGAGAATAGTTGAAGAGTATAGAGGTGTTGTTCCAGTGCTCCTCAGTAGTCAGAGAAGGGGGTATGAGCAAATACCCTCCTCTCCCCCCTCCCCAAAATCTAACAATTTCATAGTGAGCTTTCTTAGTGTAATTTAACTGAAAATCATGATTTTAGCTGATTTTACAAGTATAAAAACTAAAAATTTGTTTTACGCAAGAGTTTAAATTCCAATTTTATTGTATAAAAATTTGTTTATAGTTGCAGAAGTTCAAAAAACACAGTTCTACTACACTTGCCTGGCGCTGGGATGCACCTGCATTCCACAATATGTCTAAAAGTATATCGAACTAAACAGGGCTAATAATTTCTTAATTGCAATTATTTTTCCAATGAAACTTCTACAACACAGAAATGTTGGAAAGAATTCTCATGTAACCTAGTTGTTTTCACTCAGACAAAATCAATAGTTTTACATTCCAAACATTCTCCGAGTGTGTGTGCGTGTGTGTATATGTGACGTCGACCTGTTAAGAATGTCACGTTAATAATACTAGCTTGGATATGTCATGACCTTTTCTTTTCTCTATAAAAAAGAGAGAGAGAGAGAGAGAGAGAGAGAGAGAGAGGGTCATGTAACTGGTGATTTGCTTTTCTAAGGGGAATTTTCTGAGAATTTTTTCCATTACAAATATTCTTGTATATCCCTGTTCGGATCTCTGGGTGGGGACTATTTTGAGAGGTCCCTGGACTAAGGATAAGATCTATGTTAGGAATAAGGATATTAAATTAGGCACCTGGAATGTTCTGAGTTTTTACCGGCCTGGGGTATTCTAAACGGGCGATTAACTTCTCGCTTTATTCTATTATAATTGTTTAGATTTGCATCATCCGAGTTATTTAACCACATAAGTCTAGCCTAATTTCTTATTTCTATTAAATTATGACATTCGTTATCAAACCATGGCTTACTTTTTCTTGGTTTATGGTATCCTATAGTTTCTTTAGCTGCTGATTCTATTGCATTACGTATGTGCTCCCAATTCTTATTTACATCTGTTTCATTTATATTTTCATCATCATTTAAATCCTGAAAAACATCAAATCTATTTGACAGTTTAATTTGGTAATCTTTCTTAATTCTTTCATCAGTAAACTTTCCTGTATCAAATTTTATAACTTTTAGATTTTGTTGCTTATGATTTATCACTGCTAGTCTTTCTCTTAATTTAGCAATTACTAAATAATGGTCACTGGCACAATCAGCACCTCTATGTGTACGAACATCAATTATACTAATATGCCTTCTCTTATCAATAAAAATATGATCTATCTGATTATGAATTTTACCGTCTGGAGAAGACCAGGTATATTTATGGATATCTTTATGTTTAAAAATGGTACTTTTCACAATTAAATTCTTTGAAATTGCAAAAATAATCAATCTTATACCATTATCATTACTTAATTCATGAAGACTTTTTTTTACCGATCGTGGGTTTAAATGTCTCTTCTTTGGCAATCTGTGCATTACAATCACCTAACAGAATTTTCATATCATGCTGAGAAAATTTATCAAAAACCTGTTCTAATTCTGTATAAAAATCATCTTTATCTTCCGTTGGTGCATGTATGTTTATTAAAATAATTTTACACCACGTACCCTGTAAAACTGCATATAATATCCTATCATTAATAAATTCTACTGTTTTAAGAGCCGAGATAATTCTATTATTTATGAAAAAGTCTGTTCCAAAATTATGATTTTCAGTACCACCATAGAAAAAAATATAATTTTTAGTTTTACAATTCCCTTCTCCTAGCCACCTAACTTCCTGGACAGTTACTACTACACTATACTTCACTATCTCATTAACTGTACACTGAAATACCCCAGGCCGGTAAAAACTCAGAACATTCCAGGTGCCTAATTTAATATCCTTATTCCTAACATAGATCTTATCCTTAGTCCAGGGACCTCTCAAAATAGTCCCCACCCAGAGATCCGAACAGGGATATACAAGAATATTTGTAATGGAAAAAATTCTCAGAAAATTCCCCTTAGAAAAGCAAATCACCAGTTACATGACCCTCTCTCTCTCTCTCTCTCTCTCTCTCTCTCTCTTTTTTATAGAGAAAAGAAAAGGTCATGACATATCCAAGCTAGTATTATTAACGTGACATTCTTAACAGGTCGACGTCACATATACACACACGCACACACACTCGGAGAATGTTTGGAATGTAAAACTATTGATTTTGTCTGAGTGAAAACAACTAGGTTACATGAGAATTCTTTCCAACATTTCTGTGTTGTAGAAGTTTCATTGGAAAAATAATTGCAATTAAGAAATTATTAGCCCTGTTTAGTTCGATATACTTTTAGACATATTGTGGAATGCAGGTGCATCCCAGCGCCAGGCAAGTGTAGTAGAACTGTGTTTTTTGAACTTCTGCAACTATAAACAAATTTTTATACAATAAAATTGGAATTTAAACTCTTGCGTAAAACAAATTTTTAGTTTTTATACTTGTAAAATCAGCTAAAATCATGATTTTCAGTTAAATTACACTAAGAAAGCTCACTATGAAATTGTTAGATTTTGGGGAGGGGGGAGAGGAGGGTATTTGCTCATACCCCCTTCTCTGACTACTGAGGAGCACTGGAACAACACCTCTATACTCTTCAACTATTCTCACAATATTAACTGATCTGTAATACGAAAACTCTTTAAGTAGCCTAAGCGCAGACCGCATCTGAAACAGTAAGCCAATCAGAAGACACCACAGTAACCCACAGGTGTCTGTCAAGTAGACCGGAAGTGGACCGGAAGTAGACCGGAAGTGGACCGGAAGTAGACCGGAAGTAAACCGGAAGTAGACCGGAAGTGGACCGGAAGTAAACCGGAAGTAGACCGGAAGTGGACCGGAAGTAACTTAGCACTTATTTTTAACTTAGCACTTCGCTTTAATTATTGAAAAATAAAATTTTAGCAAAAGTTAGAGGGATTTTCGAAAATTAGCAATTTTGCACTATGAAAATTGGAATTTGAGCTTTGACTTTTTTTTTTCGCTTGTATTGTATCACTTTTTGTAACAGTCAAAGTTCGATTTTGAGTATATTACTGTATAGGTGTACACAATAAAAGTAAACCAAAATTTTGGGGGTGGCCTAAAACGAAGCATTTACCCTACTGTTGCGATTAACCTAATGGTAAAGTATTCGACTTAACCAACTAATTATTGCCGGACCCTGTGGCCGAGTGGTGTCGGCCTCTGTGGCGGAGTGGTTACCACAGCGCGCTGCAATGCCAGAAGTCCCGGGTTCGAATCCCGGCTAGGACATGGATGTTTGTGTTTGTATGTAATGAGAAAAATCGAGAAAATAGTAATATTGATATGAGTGAAAGTAGAGAAAATGAGTGAATAAAAAAATAGTGATTAGCACATCGCGCTGCGACGCAAAAGGTCCCGGGTTCGAATCCTGAACGGGCTTGGTTGTTTGTGAATGTCCATTCATCAATTTCATCACTCATTCCCATCTTCGCAAATTAGCCAAGAGGCACAACACGCGAAGTAAAATAAACTAAATCAATCAATCAATCAACTAATTCTTGTGAACAGCTAGGAAGGGAACAAGTATTACTGAAAACCGAGAACCGATGTAATATCCGAGATATAAACAGACCTCTCGCCACGTTCTCTTCGCTTTGTCCGCTGCTACATTGTGACCGACTGGCTGCCCGTGTCAGTTTGACAGATTAAATTTCCGGTAGCATTGGGCAGCGCAGTCTGGTATCCCGTTATCATCTTCCAACTTGATTTTTTACCTGATTTTCCTTCGAGATTTTTTACCGCGGTAGAATAACAAACAATCGGCCATGTGCGTGCTTGTGTCTACACGCACCTTCCTGACATTTCGCACTAGGAAAACAGTTGAAAGTCTGTGTTTAATATATTTCTCTGTGGAGTTAACCTTGTGGTCAAAATTGTCCCGTCTAGTTAACACTAGGTGTAATGCAGGCAGTGGCGTAGCATGGGGTTGGCGAAGGAGCCTCACGTCCCATGGGGTGGATACGAAAAATGTAATAAATAGAAATGAGAACAAAATATGGAAAAATATAATTTTTGTGGCCAATAAAATTACAACATTCTGTTCTTATCTGGCATTATATTCTAGTTAAACGTAATACACGTCAAATCATGGGCATAACATAGAGGCATGCGGGCCCTAAGCTTATGGGGACCCGGAAGAAGTATAAATTGTTGTCGTGTTTCTCTTGTGAAACATTTACGCAAAAATTCACGCTAACTTGCTTGGACATTTTTACCCATTTATTATTTTCTTGAATACAAAGCACTTTGTCTTGCCGTTTCTTCTTTCTCTCGACCTTGCACTCCCCGATTTTAATATTTTAACAAAGAAAAGCCCCTCCAACTGCCACGAAGCAAGTGTGAGATATTTAAATGCGTTGTTTTCAACCAAAGGAGAACATGGGTAATATTAGCAGTTCTTCCTTCCTTCTTACAGATTCAGATTTCAGCTTCCGGAAAACAGAGAAATACATTTTCAGGGTGAATGAAATTATTAAATATAGTTTTCGTCAGTAATTTATTACTATTATTTAAATATGATAATTTACTGACGTATCTCTCAAGATTTTGTAGCGATTCACATTGACACGTGTATCCGGTGTCAGGCCTGGTGCAAGGAAATTACGTTCAAACAAGTAGACGAATAGCGTTGTTCAAGTTCAGAGGATTGAACAAATGCCTGTCTGCTGCTTTCAACGTTCATTTGATTAGTTGGCACTCACCACGTGACTCATACACCACACTGTACACCGCTCCAGAACGTAGTGCAAACTTTTTAACCATAGTTAACATGCCTTGTAACCAAACCTCAGATTCTATTTCCGATGTCGAATTGGTTCAAGTGTCCAGCAAATGTAGTCCAGATGAACAGGGGAGGATTTGCCACTAGGCTATCCTAGTGGTCACAAAAATGAGGCGCTGGAAGGGCAGAAGTCACCAATACCGTCGACTATTAGCATACCTTAATATTGCAATAATAACAAAATAAAACAACATCTCAACTTCTTTTTTAAGTGCTCCCCTGTGCTTAGCACCACGCCATGAAGGCGTATAGGGGGTGTGGGGGTAACGCCCCACACTTTCTTGATCCGGTCGTGAGTGGGGGTGATGTGATCAGCATCACGCCCCTGACCGCATTTACCCCCCCCCCCCCAGGGTTTCCCCCAGGTACCCATGTTATTCGACGCTGGGTGGGCGCCGGGGCCGCTTCCATCGTTAGAAAAGTTCCCGGATTTGAACCGGCCGGGGATCGAACCCGGGACCTTTAGCATGGTAGTCAGACGCGTTACCGACTGAGCTTATTTCATTGATTGATTGATCGAATGTAAACTTGTGGGCGCGTCAGCACTTAGGCTATTTTGCACCCGTCCCATGATACGGGGTCCAACCCCTTACGTACCTTATCTAATATATAACTAAGAACGCAACTGTAATATCGGAGACTGGACCTTTGGCAAACGAATGGGCGATTTTTTCCAATTTCCCCTCCATTCGAAAAACCGCTGTGATATTCCAAAATCTGAAAAATTACATCAGCTTAGAATTCCTTCTAGAGCATTGAAGTGAATTTTTGTGTAGTTAGCTTTCACTGTTATATAGATATTATCAATTTCGTATTTTGCAGTTCATTTCGCATTATTTCGTGACAAAACAGGGTAGAAAAATGCACCTCAGACCTCTCAGAAACATGAAAAATGAACATTACAGCATGTTATTTCATATTTCGTGTTTTCGTCAAAAATGAAATTTGCATGCCTCTAACTATACATTTTATTTACACTATATGTACATTTTTTTCTGCTGCTCTTTTAAGTACGACGCACATCCGTTCTCTTGGTTTCGCTTATCTTCGGTGCCCACTCTAACCTGGTACACTGGAAGAAGTTGCCGCGCATACTTCCGGTACTCGAAACCGTCGCACTGGATTTGTCCACTCAGGGCACTGCTGCGCACGCGTCTGGGCTAATCGCAGGGCAATGTGTCGTTTGAGTGACACTTCGAATGGACACTGTCACACTAGCTCTGTCTCGCACGACGACCAACGGGCACTGTCCTTCCGAGCAAGTCAAACATGAAGCGGACCCCTGAACCGAACTAATGCACTGCGACGAACTGTTGGACGAAGTCTTGTCCCCAACACTGTCCTATTCGTTATTCTCCACCAAACTGTTGTCCTCTCACCTCTCGCGGGCTCCCTTTCTTCCCAAAATATCCACATAATGGGCCAAGCCCAGATTGGTCCCTTCCGTTTGAACTGCCTGGGTCATGCAGGCCAAGGTTCAAGAAACTGGCGGCTACCGACATACCCAACCTGATGAACGTCATCTTCGTTAGAAGCGAAATCTACTTTGGCTGAAAAATAGCATACGGCTGTCGCCTAGCTCGGTGGGTGATGGTGAAAGTTTGGGCCGAGAAAGCCACCGGCATTGTTCTGGAAAGGTGGGAGATGACGTGAGAAGATTAACCCTTTTGGAAGGAAAATGTGGAATTTAGGTCGGATCTGGGAGACAAAAATCTGCTTCGTTCCCACGAGAAGTAAAGTTTCCTTGAACGGGGATATGTGAACTATATGGATCTTAAAATAAATAATATAAATATCCACATACATATATTTAACATCACTAGTAATAATATAATAGTGTTAATATGTACAGTTACATGTGCTATGCCTCTTCGTCTGCTGTCACGCTCTATATAGGTCCCGACCCAAAACGAATAACTCAACTCGTTAAGACCAATTGCCAATAACTAAACACATTGTTTACAATTTGGAAAATAACAAAATTCCAGACTTTCGAAACTAGGAACCACAAATTTCGAGACAAACTCTAGGGCGATTAGTATACATGACCATACACCTAAAAAGATCACTATACCTTAGCTGAACACACTCAGAATGCCACAAAACAAAGGTTTAGAATCTTGACCTCTCAAGTACATGTAAAAACTAGAAACTAAACTGAGCAGTTACCGACTACTGAATGCAAAGAAGCATCAGGCGTGAATTTTAATGTTCCACTTGGCATTGCCACGTACAGACTTATCATTTAGATAAAATTTCGTTTCCTTCAAATTTGCAACAATTATAGTGTAAACAATTCATAATTATTGTACAGTTTAGAAATACATTGCTCCAGAAGTAAGAAAAATATAAGATTTCCCGGCATTTTCCACAGTTTGCAGACTGATAAATCATTGTAAAGACTGCGTAATTTCCACATGAACATGCATTATATCGTAGGGAAGCGACGTGAACTTTGGGGACACCAATGCAGAACAAATATGAAATATACCGGAAACTAATGTTCTTCTGCAAATGTTTCTTAATGAACGCAAGAATAGATCATTAATCTTCGTAATTAATTTTGTAAGTAGTTAACTCAAGTATAAGTTTTCCCATTAGAAAGGAACTGAATATCAATGCGTTTAGCGTATGTGAATTACGAGTTCATAACAAGCAATCAAACAGTAGAATGTAGTACTTACAGCGACGGATTGGCCCATGTCCACAGAGTGCTGACAAATTTCTTCCATCCACAGTATATAAACTTATTCCTAGTCGCATCTATTGCATTTCGCCATTGATATCGAGGGCTGAAGAGAGTTGCCTTGTGCGAATTCTGTTCACTTAGCAAATACGGGAAAGGAGAAAAACAATGGTGGCATTGTTGGATGCCGTTTCCGTGGCAAACTGGCTGCCATCAGCATTAGGTTGGAAAGGGAGTCTTTTTAGTTTTGTTCGCGAGTATTTTTGTGTTTTTGAAAGTATTTTTCACTTCTGAAGTGAAAATGCTTCTGGACTTGCAAACCTTAGGGTTTCTCGTCGCCCTGCTGCTCGAGGCAGACCCTTGCCTCGCAGCATTGTTTTTGTTCGTTCCCCTTCTGTGGGAGCAATGCATCAGTAGTACTAGCACACTGGCTTTAAATGGGGATAGTCGAGGGCGAGACGAAGGACGGCGGAGGTTGACCTTCCACGTGGAAGCGTCCGACCAAGATCTGGCCTTCCAAGGGGACCTCCACCATGCACCGATGACACTGTGGACTTTCACGTCGACGTGCATCGTGGGGGACACCTTCCTCCGCCTCTTAGACTTTGCTGCCACGCCAGTTTTAAGTTATTTCGACGTTCATCTGGCCGACGGATTGATACCAAATGTCAGCATCGTGGTGAACAGGCTCTCTAGAGAAGTTGCGGAGGCTGTCTATTTCGCTGATGATCCTCTTTCTTCCCACGGCTTGGTCCTCGCGTCCAGCAACCATCCTTCTTCTCCCAGATCGATCGCTATATCAGGAAGGAGAGTATCCAGTTTGGTGTTTTCTGACAGCACGTATTCAATGTTCGAACTGATAGTTAGAAGTGTGCGTGTTGTTCTCGTAAGATGCTCGCCAACTTCTCCCACCATGTCAGAGGCAGTGACTGCCGGCTGTTCCCGAGACTTGCAAGATGAGAGAGAAATAGGAATACGATCAATAGAAGAAGCTGTACCTCAGGAAGTTGAAGACCCTCCTGATTTCAGACTAGGTAACTTTGCTCCATTTGCTCATCGAAACAAACCGAAAGATGACAAAAAGAAGCGTGAAGAAGACTTGATAGCAGGTGATATTGCTGAGAGAAGAGTGGCAGCTTCAAATGTGTGCGTGAAACCAGAGAAAGAAGAGTGCAAGGGCGGAATGAAAAGAGATGGCCCCTTAATTGGAAATGATGCTTGTTCATCTTCGTCTTCCGAAAGCTCCCTCGAGAGTGATGCAAGTGATTGGGAAAGAACCTTCGAAATGGCAGCAGCAGAAACAAAGGAAAAGCTTATGAGGAAGTGGCAAGACTTCGTCGCTTTGTACAAGAAAGATGCCGCAGAAATGGAACTGATGCCTACTTTATTTGCGAAATGTATAAAGAGACTCAGCCAGTTGGAAAGAAACTTCGTATTTCTATACGAAAACTTGATTCTCACTAAACAATTTCAAATGCGAAGCATGGTTGCTGAGAAAGGTTCGAGTGTGGTTCCAAATGTATCCCAAGCTATGAGAGACATTGAAGTAAAGCTGAATGAGAAATGGAAGAACGCTTGCACCGAGTACGGAATGTTCACTCACCGAATAGGAGTGCAAAACTTGAAGGAAAGAAATGCTAAAGACGAGAAGAAGCGGAAGAACGAGATGAAGATGGAACAGAAGCGCCAAAAAATGTATGAGAAACTTGATGCTTTGTTCCAGCGCCTCTGCTCGAAAGCAAAAAGTAAGTTGACAAAACAGCTACAAGACGACTATAATGCTTATCGCAAGCATGTGGAAACCTTGATCCTACACGTCCACTTCGACACAGCTGTTATGAAGAAACTCTTGAAGTCAAGAGCCAGAACAATGGATAAGTTCACATTGCGTCTAGAGCAGCTGCGAGCAGAGTTGAAGACCATGGACGACACCCAAAAATGTGGTATATATTCTTGTTATATACGTAAAGAAATAGATGATATGGTGGTAAAGCACCGTGATCAGTACGTGAACGATTTGAAGAGCATTACAGCGACCATCACGTCGTTCAAAGACAAACTGACATTGCGTGAGCGTAAAGTAAATGCCAAAGCAGAGAAGAGTCATTGTTTTATGAGTAAAACCCTGGAGGAGAACGCTCACAGGTCGAGAAGGAACCTACCCAGATTCTTCCAGAATTGCGTTCCAGTGTACCTTCCAGATCTCCAAGAGAGAGTCAAGGATCAAGAAGTGCTGGATGCCATCAACCAGGCCCTCGACTCCATCCTGAGAAGCTGCCAGAGAAACCTGGAAGATGTGCTGAAGGATTTGCAGGTGGAGTTGGGTTCAGGGTGCATGGACTGGGAGGATGATTATGTGGAGAAGAAACTCCGAGAAACTCGACGAGAGAACGGGCAGCATTACCTGACAAAACTTGCTGAGTTGAAGAAGATGGTGAAGGATTACGAGGAACTGCAGGAGTCAAGTGCTGCCGGTGCTTCCCTTAGTTGTTGTCCTTTCTTGAAACCTATTCGCCGCTGTTTCGACGGCTACTTCTGCAACGTATAAACATTACAGTACGAGGTGTGCAGAAAAGTAGAAACGTTTCAGTGACGGTGTATAAAAAAATAATTTTATCCAAAAAAATTCATTGTGGCTTCAGTCAAGACTGCGATGCAAGGATATTTAGTGAGCACTCGTCGTAGATTCAATTAGCAATATTTATGCTATATAGTGAAGTTAAATATTTTCAGATATTTCGGAAAGCTTACTTCAAAAGCATTTCAATTACATTATCACAAATTGTTAATGTCAATATTTAATCTGAGTAGTAGTAGTAGTTCAAGCTGTATTTAATCTTCGTTCCAATATGTTCATGCATTGATATTAATAGTTTTAATCATTTGCTTTGAAGTAGATTCACACAATCTTTGGAAAAAAAGCACGTTAGATATCAAGCATAAAAACAACAAGTACATTCTTTTTCTTATCAACACTTTTTAGTTGCTCCGCATCTCCACGACGTATCATTCGACTGAATGATGGGATAAAACCAACCACTCCCAATAGATTAATGGAAAATGCATCTATTCACCATTCATCCTCATTAATGATGAGACAACTTGTCCTCGTGACAAGTTGGGAAAGGTAAAACTGAAATACAATACCTAGTTATACAACTAGGAATGGCAAATAGTCACTCTTTCGATTTTGTGAACCTTTGAACCTAAATCATGCATGTTATGGTTAGGATAGATACCTGTCTACACTTACAACAATGATCATGAATTTAGTAACGTAGAGTAATATAAAACTGAGCTCTCTCTAGCACATTCGGGTGTGTGAATACAGCATTGTTACCTCTGGTCTGCGGTTTTTGGTTGTTTTTCAAAAAATCATAGGAAAAATATTTTTAATTTGTTTTTATTAAACCACATATTTCTTAAATCTACAAAACTTCCTCTTTTCAATGAACAAAAATTTGTTAAATTTTATTTTCATTTTCAGACGTTTTTTAATATTTTTTTCAGCAATGTTTTGTGAAGAAGAAAAAAGTACAACATTGTAACAAATGTTAATATAGAGATATTTTAAGTTCGTAATCTGGAAATTTTAATAATTAACTACATAAATTATCAATACATCTTTTGAATCTTGCATAAGAATACTTCTTATGTGCACATAACAAAAAATAATTACAAATTACAAGTAATTATCTTTTGTATGAAAAAGTGGCTGCAGGACCAGACGATGTATCAGTTGGTTCTGCGTCATCTGTACAAATTAAATAAATAAATAAATAAACTAAATAAATAAAATACATTTTCATTTTACATACACTATACAAAATAATAAATGGAAAAACTAAAAATACATCAGTGCATGTAGGAGAATCAAGTAAGAGGTAAGATGAATATACCCAAAAAAAATTACCTCTTCTCACTTCATTCATAAAATACTAGAGTTTGCAACACTGTTTATATTGTCGACAATAATTATTACGAATATAACCTACCTTCCAAATCTTCAAATTTATCTGCATCATCAAAATCGTCGCTAACTTCAAACTCTGAGGCAGAATCCTCTATGCAGTCTGGATCTAACGACACCATTCTAAACAATGCACAGTACATCAACCCGACAACAAAGAGTCACATGTGCGAGATAAAAATAGCACATGAATCACCTAGCGGTCGGAATTTCAACAGAGGGGCTTCAATGAACACGCGCATGAGACGAAGTACGAGCATAGCCCGTCGTTCAATCGGCAAAGCGATTGCATACCGCACGACGGGCTATGCCCGTCGTTCGTCCACATTGACTTTAAGTGCACTGCGGGCTATGCCCGTCGTGAGACCCCAATGTGCTAGGCTTCGTGGGTAGTTCACCTACCTCAGGCAGATTGGTCTCCTTTCCAAAGATCTGTTGCCTGTCCCTAATCAAAGCCAACAAAAGCGAGTCCCTTGCCAGTCTGCCCGTTCCCCTAAACCCCTGTCCTTGGAGTTTCCTCCACGCTGACACGTGAGTTTTCCTTCCTAGTACTCGTATTCTCCACAGCTTGCTGCTTGTCAACCTTTTGTCAACCTTGCAGCCTCAATACATCAGGAAGTTTGCTCGATACACGACAGTGCATATTTCACATAAGTGAGAGGAATGGACAGCTGGTAACTAACAAGTGAATGACCTGGTCAGTTCGAAGCCTCTAGAGAAACTCTTAAATGAAATAAAGTATAATCTTATGGATTGATAAGATATATAGCAAGGTAAATATTCAATAACTGTTTCAATACCATTCTTCACATCACATATAAAGGTGATCAAACAAAAAACTTTTCTTAAGTAAATATTTTGTATTATCTATTTTGAAATGTATCAATGTTTATATTTAATTGTATTGTGTAAATTCATGTGGTTTTAAGGTATGTTTGTAAAATATTTTACTTATACAGTATGTTACTGTATGTCTGTACCAGTCTTGTTAAAGGTCCAGGAATTTTAAATAAATTCAATTCCGGTCCAGGAGAGAAAATCAGCAAGCGTAAATGGGTTATGGACCGTAAAGAACCTCTTTTATCTGTAAAGTATTTCAATTTGGTCCAGGAATCTTTTTTATCAGATCAATTTAAATACAGTCCTGGAACCTTTTTACCCCGGCTGAATTTAAATACGGTCCTGGAACCTGTTTCCGGCTCAATTTAAATACTGTCCAGGAACCATTTTTCTGAATCAATTTTAATACGGTCCAGGAAGCTTTTCTCTGGCTCAATTTAAATTCGGTCCAGGAACCTTTTTTTAAAAAAAAACAATACGAAACTTGGACCGAATTTAAATTGTGCGAGAAAAAAGATTCCGATCCTGCAGCGGAACCCAATTTATGTGTTTTCTGGACTTTAACAACCCTGGTCTGTACAAATATCTTGTGTTTTATATTTCCATTTGTATGTAATCAATGTATGTAAAACTACTGCAATATGGTAGCCATGCTGTTCACAGCAGTATAAACGTTTAAATAATAATAAAATATCGTTTTAGTTGAAACATTATTAAAACCTTTCTACGTGTTAATGTGTAGCTGCAGCAGACTAATATACGGTACCCAGTGAATCACATACATTTAATTATAAGGCAACGACATAAATACTATGCCATCTCTAAGGACATATTTAGGGGGGATGCAGGGGGGTCCGGATACCCCGGAAAGACTCACCAAATACTAAAAAATAATTAAAATATACTTGTTTAACATTTGTTGTATAATCGATGGTTATTAATTTACTCTGGACTTTAGGAAGGCAAAGATTGTTTCATCCTACAAATATTCAATTTTTCATTAATTTGACATGGATTTTTTTTGCTAGGGAACTTGTTTTTATGGATATAATGCCGATCTTAACTACAGGTAAGCTAGATCATGAATACGTGCTGTTATATATCTGCTCATATATACCTTACCTATTCGCGTAATATTAACAATAATTAATTTATCTATATATTTTTATTTAATTTAATTTATTTTATTTTATTTAATATTTTATTTAATAGAATTACATAATGATTTGAATTTGAACATTATTATTCCTGAGATACTTGGTTCGAACCCCCCTCGCTCCGAAATATATTTCTAGATAAGTGTCTAGTTATCGGGGGACATACGCAATACATGTTTCTTGGCCTGTAATGCCCGTATGTTGATTGATTGAGTTGGTGTTTTAAGTCCACTTTGTGCAGAGTAAGGCTAATCGGGACCGGACCTACACTTTCAAGTTGGAACCGAACCACCATGTGCTTCCACAGGGTATCGAACCCGGGACCCCTCGATTACAAGGCGACGATGCTACCACTACACCATCGGGGAGGCCCCACAATGCTCGCATAAGTGGAGCTAAAATTATACAGGGTGTAATTTTAATAGCGCCCACGGACCATGGAAACGTACAGAGGACATCAAAACAAACAACTTTTTTCAGTAACATTTTTCTCGTGGGTGCGTAGTTTCGGCGCTACAGTCGTTCCAAAAAGCCCGTTTTGCCGCCTGAATGCTGTCAACCACACACAACATTTGATGGCATCTGTGACGTCAGTTCCTGCAGCGAAATAGTGCACGGCAGTGTTTTCTGTGACACACTGAACAGTTGACAAAATAGAAATGAAAGAACTCAAACTTCTAAAGGTAGGTAACACGTAACGTAATGTATATTCACGGAATTATGTGGCAAGGGGAAAAATGGTTGAAAATAAAGTGATATACAGTAAGTAGTAGTAAAACAAGCTATCAGACGACTATGTTTATCTACAAACCGGATACACATGTACATGGCAGTATATTCCCTGCTGATTCATCATTAGGTTGTTACTGTGGTTGTACAATGGGGTCCATGAGTACAAATTGTCCATCACCATGTTCGTTCACTTTATTTGAACGAATGAGAGCTTCAAGAATTAACAGAAAACTCAAAACAAGCCGTTGACAACTTCTGCACCAGCACACATAAAATCCATCGCTTAAAAACACATAGGATGTAAGAGATAAATTAATGAAAATAGTCATGGACAATTTGCACGGTAATACTCATGGATCCCACTCTACGTGTTTTAGCCATAATGTAACAAGGCGAATGTAGGATTCTTCGGTTATCAGTACCACAATATCACAACGAATGTATTAGGTCAGGACCTGTAGATATCAACCTTGCAACAAGATTTGCAAGTATTTGGCATGTAGCGGGGCGTAAACAGCCACATACAAACTTTAAGTCTAATAAAATTTGTTGTTGATGATCATATTTGACATGTAGGCTGAGACAAAATCCGATATTAACACTTCATTTTGAATACGTTGTTTTTCTAGAATCTTTCGATAGTTGGTTCACTTCCCCCTTGACCTGGGATGACTGTTGGGCTTCTGGTGCTGGTAGGTCATGATACCCTGGATGCAGGCGCGGTTGGCTGTATAGAGCAAATGTGCAGTGAACCCCCAGTAATATACAAAATAAACAATAACTGAGATGATCGTAAGCGTAGAGTACGAAATTCTCTTAGTGAGAAGGAGAAACCGCGGGACAGAGCCACTCAGCTCCCCTCTAGTTCCGTTTCGTGCAAAGTCTCCGCTGAACCTCCGCAAGGCAACCCCTACCATGCTAAAAGCATAGGACGGCTAGCAGAAGCTCGACGCGTACATATGGCGAAAATACATGCAGTCGGATACTCCAGGAAGGTCGTCGCGTCAAAACGGACATGCGCAGTTCGTAGTATCACCAGCGAGCTGGAGTGAACCACGGCATTTGGCATTCTTTTTGTATTATTTATATTTTACAAGACTTATTAGATTAATGAAGAGGGTGTAATATAAATGTAGAGGTGACCCCAAACGAAAGCTAGAAGTAAAGATGATGGGACAAATAAGATAAATATGATAGAAAACAACTTGCCTACACATTCAGAGTTTTCTTCTTTAAGATGGATACACTTCAAGTGGAAGGAGCCGAAAAGTCAAAAATAGCGTGAGGGCGAGGTGTCGCTTATCGGACAAGACTTAAACAACCTTTTGATCTTCTTACGTCAGACTAAATGCTTTCGTTGACATGTTAGGCTTTTTAGGTTTAGTTGTCTTGGAATATATACACTGCAATTTTCGGGGCTTTACCGTGCTTGACCAAAAAGGTAGTATTTACTCTTTATCCAAGCCTAACCTAACAATGAAGGCATTTCGCAGTTACGTCAGAAGACAACCAAAAAGTTGTTTGGGTTTCGTGCGGTCAGTTATACTCTAGCGCGAGAGGGTGTTCGAGGAGACGCGCGCGATTGACTTTGTTACGTGTCATTGTCTCCATACTTGTTAGTTTGTTTTGAAGTGCGTGGCTGGTGATCGAAATATATTTGGCTTGGTGATACGTTGAGTAGAGTGAGGTGGATTGTGTATTGGAAGGAGTGTAGTTGTTGCTATATGAGAAGTTAACATATTGCATAGAATAGAATCGAATCGCTTTGATTGAGCGATATACTTTCGAATAGTTATATAAGAATTATCTTGAAATCAAGGGGTCTTGGGTTCGATTACTGATACATACTCATTTTAGCAGGCAGAGATTTTTATTTTTAACTGTAGGTTCAGGATCCAGTTCCAATAATATAGTCTATTTGACAGTGGTGGGACCAGAAAAGTGTTGGCAAGAGTGGATGAGGCAAAATTGAGGCGAGAATATTTTCTGAATTCTGAGATACTTCTAAATACAATACCATACGAAAATCTTAAATTAAAATGATCGCCCCCTACACACACACTCCTAGGTGCTGTCACTGTTATCTGAACATAAAGCAAATTAACTTTGTCAGTAATCTACCGGCCAAAATTTGATAATTTTCCCAGTACTATCTCTACGAACCAAAGCGTGTTGTGTCTCAAAAGGTTTAGATAAGTCCACTTTGCATAATTTTGGTGAACCCCCAGGAAAATTATGCACGAGCCGCGCCTGCCTGGATGTTCGGTCTGCTGGACGCTTTCGCGTTCCTCGCTTTGTTTTACAGCTGGTAATATGGTTGGTATTCTGAAATTTTTCACAAAATTTGTGTGTTTCTTGCAACACTGCCGTGCGCTGTTTCACCACAGGAAATGACGTCAGAGATCGGATTTGCCATCATTCAGGCGGCAAAACGGGCTTTTTTGAACGACTGTGGCGCCGAAACGACGGACCAACGAGAAACGTTGTTTGTTTAGATGTGCTCTATAGTTTCTGTGGTCTGTGGCCGCCATTAAAATGACACCCTGTATGTGTGTGTGTGTGTGTGTGTGAGAGAGAGAGAGAGAGGGGGGGGGAGGGAGGAGGGACTGACAGACTGACTATGCGTTTGTCTTTGAACAAGTGCTGTGAAATACAGGAAGAAGGAAGATACCGATAATGTATCTGTCTCATTGAAGAGCACACGATAGCATTACTTCAGTAATAGAAAAAAGTCATAAGGTCCCACCGAGATTTGAACTCGGATCATTACACCATAGGACCTCTCCGATATTATTAACCTTTTTGTGTTTTCTCTTCGCGCGAGTCCTTCTAATTCTTCTCCACCAATGGCGACCCTGAGGTTGAGTTGGGAGATCCACCTCTGTCCTCCGTCAGCATTTAACGAGCCCCATGTCCCTTAGTTAAAGACATAATTATACTATCCATATTACATTCTATGCACAAAATACAATATGTTCTGAAACATATATCACAAGAGGACACAATATCAGTATAACTCAATGTGACCATTCCTCAAGTCTAGGCACAGATGCCAGCAATCCACCACAGCTGGAAACACCTTCTGCAATATAGCTGGTGTAATCTTAGCAACTGCGGCTGTAATGTGTTGTTTAAACTGGGCAATGCTGTCAGGGTGCGAAATCATTCAAAACTGGTGGGGGAGAAAGTTCTTCATCTTCAAACCCCCTCCCCCACAAACATATGTGTATATTATACGATATACATATTTTTAATGTTATTAAAAGTAAAAATAAATTACTCAATTAAAATATATTATTATTATTAATAATATTAATTGCATAAAGGAAATTAATTTGTTACTTTTATACATATCAGATATTGCAAAGAAGCTATTTCTTTACTAACTGGTTAAAGATATTAAATAAATTATGAAATAGATCAAGTGGTTTTATTATGTGTAAGTTTTTGTTTAGTTTGTGCTTTATGTTAATATAAATCAATTAGATTTCATAATTATTATTGTTTTGCAAGTGGCTCAGTCGGTAACGCGTCTGACCACCATGCTAAAGGTCCCGGGTTCAAATCCGGGAACTTTTCTAACGTTGGAAGCGGCCCCGGCGCCCACCCAGTGTCGAATAACGTGGGTACCTGGGGGTTAAAGGCGGTCAGGGGCGTGATGCTGATCACATCACCCCACTCATGACCAGATCAAGAAAGTGTGGGGCGTTACCCGCACACCCCCTATACGCCTTCATGGCATGGTGCTAAGCACATGGGAACACTTTTTTTTATTACATTGTATGCGTGCCTCCATTAACAGGAAGAGAGCGGGGCCGGTTGCCCCAGACACTGAGGCAGAGGCGCAACCACGAATTTTCGTCTGGGGGGGGGGGGCAATTACCAGGATAAACGTACGTACCACTAATAATAAAAATATTAGTAGTAGTAGTAATATAATACAATTTTCAATAATAACAATAATGTTATTATTATAACATTATTTTTATTGATTTGCTTTATTTTACTTCGCTTCTTGCGCCACTTTTGGGTAATTTGCGAAGATGGGATGAGTGATGATATGATGAAATTGATGAATGGACACTCACAAACATCCATGCTCAAGCCGAGATTCGAACCCGGGACCATTATTATTAGTAGTAGTAGTCTAGTAGTAGCAGCGGTAGTATCAAAGATGTTATTACGCTCGTAAATTTTGCAAAAAAAAAAGGGGGGTAGAAGAGGGTAGCATTTGTGTTCGAACAAACAATTTGAATTATTCTTTCAACACGTTCAATTTCACATTAATAGTGGAAAATAAGTATGCAAACTATTTTTGACAAACAGAAAATGCTTGATAAATGCTTTCCAAATATCATTCTTTTTTACATTAACATGTAGCCTATAACTTTCATGCACGATATATGTTTTACGTATATCCAACATGGAAATTTAGAATGCATTACAGAGAAGAATGATACATTCCGAGCGAAGCGAGCAAGAACATTTTTGGATCCAACTTTTTTGCAGGCTGTAGCTAATCAATATTGATTTAATAGGGCGCAAGTAATTTCACGAGACGCCAATGGATGGTAAGATCGTCGCCTTGTAATGAAGGGGTCCCGGGTTCGATAGCCGGTGGGAGGCACATGGCAAAGTGGTTCGGATCCCACTTTAAACTGTAGGTCCAGCCCCGATTAGCCTTTCAGTGCTTAAAGTGGAATTAAAATCAATCTTGCAACTTATTTTCATTTACCTAGATCGTTCGGCGCCCAGGGCCAACTACCGCCGCCCCCTAGCCACGGTTCTGAACTTGATAAGACTAACAAAAGGAGGTATTGCGAGCGAAGCGATGAAGAAAATATTACGAAAAGTATTTTTATTTGCATAAAATGTGAAGTTGCGGGCGGTAATTGCCCCCTGCAGGTACACTTGGCCGTCAATGTTTGCCCTGCCTTGCCCCCCCCCCCAGAACTCATTTCAGTCCAAAGTTGAGGGGCTGCCCCCTTGTGGTTGCGCCACTGCGCTGAGGCAAAGAATAGAGAAAAAAGCGAACAGTCAGTGGCGTAGCTACATATCGCGAGGCCCGGGGCGAGATTAGAATGCGAGGCCCCCCCCATCCGTTCCTTAATCCTCGCTTGGTAACATAACTTTAGTTGGTAACGGCAGTTATTCGTCATCCCAGAAGTTTCGTATTCAATTAAAATATGATATACATCCCTAATTATTAATATATGATGAATTACTTTTATTATATTGTAATTTACTTAATTTTTACAAATTTGAAAGTAAAATTAAGCATAGTTGCTCATTTGCAATAATTTAAATACAACACATTTGTTTCGTGGCAGTTGGAGGTACTTTATTGTTAACATACTAAAATCGGGAGTGCTTTTTATTCCAGAAAATAATAAATGCATGAAAATGTCTAACCTATAGTAGTTATAGTGAATTTTTGCGTAAATATTTCACCAGAAATACCACAATAATTTTTACTTCTTTCCGGCCCTTTAGTCTTAGGGCCCGCCCGCCTGTATGTTACGTCCCTGATTTGACGTGTTCATTCAAATTATAAAGCGTAACAAGAATTTAAATCCAGATAAAAACATACCGTTTTAAATTTTTTTGCCCAATTAGCTTTTCCATCTTTCTTTCTCGATCTATCTTTTACATTTTTCTATTTTACATTGGCCTATCTCCCGACTGCCAGGTTCCCTCCCACAATCCTACCTAGAGGTGTGGAGATCTTCAACAAGTAATGGGGTGACGTGGGGTCATGATGTCGAACCCTCAGCCGTTATACACACAGGCTGAAAACCCAGAGACTGAACCCAGGCGTTCCGCAGTCAGACCCCACGGAGGAGGACAAGATGATAATTTAAATGACGAAAATCAAATGTTTGAATTAATTTAATTTTCTTGCAAAATAAATATGACTTTCCAAAAAAAAAAAAATCTTAAGTATTATAAGTAGGGCTAGGATTTTTGTGACCTAATAATCACCAAAATATGCAAAATAAAAATATGCTCTTATGACCTAAAATATTACAAAATATGCAGTATGATTTGAAAAATATGCCCTTATAACTGGACTCTTTCAAACATCAGTATCTAAATGCTAAGATATCTTCACATGCGTACTATTTTTAGTTCACTTTATGGGCCCTGACTTGCAATGCACTATGAATACTTTCTCTAAATTTTCAAATAAAAATGAAAAATATTTTGCTGCAGTCCAAAAAAAAAACAACCCTCGAGTGAACGTGGGAGTAAGAACAAACCCACTTAAAAAATGACTGTATATTTCTTTAAAAATGCGAAAATATGCTGAATATGACCGAAAATCCATCAAAATATGCTCTATCACGTTCAATTGGCCAAGTATGCAAAAATATGTCCTTAGGAAGGACCTTAATTTAATTAGTTTCTTCATAATATGAATTTCTATATATTTAGGAAACACGTCATCCTTACCAAAATAAGGCCTCCCCGATATCATAGTGCTAACGTCGTCGCCTTGTAATCAAGAGGTCCCGGGTTTAATACCCGGTGGAAGCACATGGTGGGTCGGATCCCACTTTAAATTGTAGGTCCAGTCCCGATTAGCCTTACTGTGCATAAAGTGGGCTTAAAACACCAAATCAATCAATTAAACCGGACAGAAAAGAGAGAGATTTTGGTTACGCTACTCCTCTATTTTAGACGCTGTTTATTGTGTTGGTTGGTTTCTTGTGTTTATTAGTTGTTTGCCAATAGGTTCGATAAACACTTTAATGGTGCTTGGTGTAAAGGTAAAATTAATGATTGGATAGGTTTAAGTAAAAAAGAAATCAAACATCAAACCGATATCACATGGTATATTTGATGTTGCGATATTTTCGAAACTATTAGTTACAAGTACGAAATTTGGTGATTTGAATTAACTATTAATTATCAAGTTGATACAATATGATATCCTATGCTACATCAGCCTGTTTGTTTGGGTGTTTTACTCTGCCCAACAATCCAACCCAATCTGAACGTAGCGTCACGATCCACATTCCTTCATACGTAACTCAGTTCTGCGTAATTCGGTTTTATACGTCAATTACTGCAGGTCTCGGGAAAATATAATTTTAAAACGTGTTAATTAACCTTTACTTGTACGTAATGCATTTATAGGTAATTCTGTGTTATACCTATAACATAAAATACAGTTGATTTGTACGTAACCAAGCTACAACAATGTCACACAAAAACACAAATACGCAACAGGATAGGTGGATGTGGCGGCAGTCGGTCAGGAATTGCGAGAAAGGGGAGTGCGGCGCGGCGGTGTCACAGAGAAGACAACAAACAGAGGCGGCACGCGGCATGAAATCAGAGGAGATTTGACGCAGTTGTTCAGAACAAGATACCAATTTTATTTTGTACGTACACTAGGTTGACCAGGTTTTCTGAACAGAAAATCAGGACATCCATGAATGCGTACCGAAGGGGGGGGGGGGGGTTGTAGTTATAACTAAAAGAGCACAGGGTCCAGTACACCCCGCCCCCCTCTTTGGCAAAGAAAAAGTCATGCTGCTTATATGTTTCCTGAAATATTACATGATTCTCTTTAATCTATTTTCCTTTTGATTTTATTTGATTTTTGTTGTTTAACACCGTCTTATTGTCACTTTTGGTTAATTACAACAATGAATATGAATGATGATATGATTAAATTCATGAGAGAGGAAAAGTTACATGCTTGACCAGAAAGTAAGTTGTATACGGGAAGTGGACGCTAATCGACATAAAACTATTAAAGTGGCAAATGTAATGTACTTAAGAATCAAACTGTTAACTTTTAAATTCGTTAATTTAGCACTTTATGACCGAAATTACCTGTATTATACTGTATGTTGTAACTCAAAATACATGCACTTATTTTAATAATGGCGTGTTATGTAAATCTGATTTGAAAGTAATTCTCAGTTATACCAGGTGCTCTGATCACTGAAAAAAATTAATGAATGACTCACTTTCTCCCTTTTTTAAGTTTTGGCCTCAGCGTTCGGAATCTCGTAAAAGCTAGGGGTGTGCGGGATTCCGAAAAGTCGGGACCGGGATCGGGGAAAAAATTTCTCGTCCCGATCCCGAGCAGTCGGGAAATACCGAATGCTCATTTTAAAATGTCGTTATTTCTCGACGTTTTCTGCATTGTCAATTTCTGGAACTTATCGTAAATTGTTAGTATTTAATCCACAAATCACTTAAAGTGAAAATGACGTGTAGAATTCGAGATTTTCAGAGCTTCCGGAAATTTCGAACATTTCCTGTCCCGATCCCGTCCCGCACACCCCTAATAAAAGCCCATGAATTCCTCAAAAATATCAATTTTTTGCAGAATATTAATATACCACGGATGGACATGTCACAAGTTTCGTCAACCATAAAAGCAAAATATTCCCGACTTTTAATATCTGCTACCACGGAGCGCAAAACAGATCTCCCTAATATATCAATGACCTCGTTCAGAATGTCATGTGAGCCATTTGTAGCCCGAACGTCCCATCCACTACCCTAGTTCTTGCACCTCGTCTTTTGAAACTCTTTTTAGTAAACATTTTAACAATACTCAGACTGTCTCTGGTCTCAGCCCCCCCAAAGTTGATGGTCTAGAAAATTTTAAATGTTTATTTAAAGTTAAGTTCATGTGGCACAATTCAGAGTAAACTTTACAAGAGAAGCAAAATAATACATTAGATCCTCTTAAGCAAAATTATTTGGGGGCTCTGCCCTACATAGTTAATATTGGGGGGCTTAAAGCCCCTCCAAGCCCTATGGAGTCGGCGCCTATGGTTATACGTATTATTTTCTCTTCACCTTGACATACATATAACTCAGGTTTAACTGCATAACCATTTTGTTTTTCAACTCCCGTCAATGGTAGCATCATGTATCTGTTGGGATCAGATCCAATGGTAAACCATATTGCTCGAGTAGTGATGCCCAAAATAATCAATACCACCCTCTGTGAGGCAAAGGGTCATAAGATTGGGGGGGGGGCGCTAGTTGTCGTGGTGGGTTCATTCTTGTGTAATGTTCGCTTATTTACAATTACCTCAAGAAAGGTACCAAACTGGAATGTGTGATTTCACGTGGGGATAGATGGCATTTCTTGCTTACAATTTAACTTTAATTTTATTATATTTTTTACACTATAAGAGAGGAAAGAGGAGTTTATTGGATTCTTGTTGGGAAACCTGATGGTAAGAGACCTGTAGGAAGGCCAAGACGAAGATGGAGGGAGAACGTTGAGATAGACCTAAAGGAAATCGGTAGGGATGGAAAAGAGTATATAGATCTTGCTCAAGATGAGGACAGATGGAAGGCCTGTGTTGCTGCAGCCATGAACCTTCGGGTTTAAGAAGGCTAGAGAGTTAGTTAGTTAGTTTACACTATAAGGCAGAAGTGTTTGAAATTTGCAACGGGAAGGTGAAGATTAGACTATGTACGTAAGTAAATAGTGGAGATGGGTCAGTGCTTCAAAGTAATTCGTTACTTCTAATGCCGCCGTTTGCAACTAATACTTACATTCATCGAGTACCTAACTGTAACGAAGTTACCTTCCAAAGGGAATAACTGCAACTCTGTTACTTTTTAGGTACGTAAATGTAACAGGTTTATTATTTACTTGTAAAGTTGCTTTCCCCGGTAATTATATGCTAACTTTGCGAACAATAGGACGAAAGAGAAAACCATGACAACTCTCTTTTCTCTTCTCCCGTTTCTATGCTCAATTTAGAAGCATAACGTACGAGTATCGTAAGTAGTATAAATAAAATACAACAAAAAATGGGAGATGCATAATTATCTACATCTGAATTTAGAACTGTAGATTCGGATCTGCTATGAAAATAAAAATCGGGTATCCGGAACCGAAAATCAGAACGGATATCAGGATCAAGTTGAAATTAAAAGACACAAGAAAGAAAAGGCACGGCTCACTTTCATGTTTGCTAACATAAAACGTACAAAACTGCTGAGTCTCACTGCCATTGTTAGTTTGTTTGCTTCACTAACCTTGTATTAATGAGAACAGCATGTCCCCCACCCTTCCAAACCGATTCTAAAGGCATAAGAGGGGGTGTTTCATTTCTATCCCATCGCCGTGATCACCCACAGGTAGGTAGAAAAACTGTACATACTAACAACCATAACTAAAAATCAATAACAAGTGAATCAAACGAAACGATCCCCACATTTTTGTGTGAAGATATGTATAATTGGTAGCTAAACTATAGAATCTTGTCCCCCTAAATATCCCCATGACTCAGGAACGCCATGAATCTTCCTTGTGAGCACTCCTGGGCCCCGATCAGAAAAGAATTCGGCGCCACACATCAATTTTAGGAAGAAAAATCTTCTAGTTCTGTCGGAATTAGTTTTAAGAGAAGAAACATTTGATTGATTTATTGAGTTGTTGTTTTAAGTCCACTTTATACCAGTATGGCTAATCGGGACTGGACCTACAGCTTGAAGTGGGATTCGAGCCATTTTATGCCTCCACCGCGTATCAAACCTGAGACCCCAAGCAGAAACATTTGATGATGTCTAAAAGAACGATTTTTTCTTTTGGCAAATATGTTTATTTGCAAACCAAAAACAACATTAGTTTGATAATGCGCCAATATTTTCAAAGTAATAGGCCTAAGTATAAACTTGGTATGATCCTTCTGGAAACATTTGTATTGCGAGTGTAGTGAGCAAAAAAAATATGATCTCTCAAACATTTCCCACATTTTTATTTTTTCGTTCATGGATTTAGGGATGCTGCAATACCATCAGCCCCTTGCGTCTGTCTCTGTCTCCTACAAATATGACATGCGAAATTAGGAAGTATTCCGTCATATCGCGAAATATATCAGAAAGGATGGTTTTAGTGCAGAGGCAACACAACATTCAAATTAATCTTAACTGACGCGCCACCACAGCTATACCTCCTCGGTGCGGTGGCACCGTTTGCACCGCCCTAAAGCCGACCCTGCCTTGCAATCTAGCTCGAATGGTATAGCATAAGGAGAAAAAGCGTTCCAAATGCAGCAGTCTGCCAGTGACGTAACCGATAATATGGCCCATTGAGTTACTTCATTAGTTAGCATGATCTTAGAAACTGCCTGGATAAATTTAACCCAACGCATGCTCACACGTTTCAGTTTGGTGTTTCAACATGTTATTTTTTTCTCGTTTTTATCAATTGTGTGATTCCATTCAAATGTTCAAAATTAATAAAATTAAATTAATCAATAAAGGTATTACTAAGTACAAGCTTTAAAACAATTAAAATTACACAGCGTGTGTCCTGCCAGGTTAAAAATTGCAAGCAGAACAAATACGTCTCGATTCTCCATAGAGGCACACAGTGGTTGGGATAGCACTTTAAACTGTAACCCCGTCTCGAATAACCTATTTGAGCATATAGCGGACGCATTGACGTGGAGATCGCCCACCTTGGAAATCAAATCCGTGTGCCCCGCGTGACAGCGTAACAGCCTCCCGATTGGTCCACCACGAGTACATAAGATTAAGCTATGATTTAAATAAGCAATCATTATTTGTCCATAATTCACTCGTTTCATAACATACAAATCGTGTATAAATGGTACTGTGAATTTATTTTTATGAAGATATGTCAACCTTTCCAATAGTAGATTTACCGCTTCTGGTGGAGAAGTATTTTCAGTTATCAACTCACGACCTATTACACAGGAGTCTAGTACTAATTCCGGCATGCCTCATCATAAATTCCATCCAATCATCGCTATTAAGCTAAAAAAGGGAAAACAGCAACTCAGAAGAATACAAATTAGAACAATCAAGCATAAACCACCCAGCAATATACGTGTTTCTGTATGAATATAAATAACTTCACTTTGGAATCAAATGTACATGTATCTCGACCCCCACCCCCCTTGCATTTTCTTTAAAGCAATTCACGGGTTTGCTTGTGAAACTTTTTCTGTACCCCATACAGTGGTATGTCAAGGATTTTCATAAGGGAGGCTGATGCCTTCATTTTAAAGGAATGCTGTGGCAAAAGGATGAGAGGTATGGATGGCCCAACCAACACCTGCTCTGGCACACTAATGACACTAGAAGATTAAAAGCATTCTTTCTTGTAGATGGAATTAGGAAATAATGTGAAAATGAAAAGAAAAAGAGCATTGATCCGTTCAGTGCTTTTGTAAGGGGTCTGTGAGAGAAGCTACCTCTGGATAGGTGACCCCAGTGTCTTTGAGGTAACTTCTCGATAAATATATGAAAGGATAGATGAAAAAAAAAGTTTCTATATTTCCAGGACTTTTTACTACATTACCATGAATTTTGAGTAGCTGATTTTATTTCCTTTGAACGTACATGTACGAAAATTTGTTTTGTACTGGAGTGTTGCTCGTACGTAAGAACATCAAATAGGTGAAAAATCTTCAACGGAATTGCCCAGGTACGATTTATCTCAGTGGCGCCAACTGTGGAGCTCAACACCACTCAGCAATTTGTCTCGTATTGATATTATATTTTAGAAATATAGTCCCAGCATTTAACAAAACAAAGATTTTCATAATTACAGCATCCCCTTAGAGAATTCTCACAACTTAATTACTGCTCATAATAATCTATTAGATTTTCAATTTGATACTTGTCAGTGTTCTATATTATTAACACTGCTCGTGGTCATATCGTCATTATGCAAATAAGGGAGAACAAGAGCTTAGGGCATGTGTTATGTGTAGGGTCCAGGACTTTACGTCCTATAATACTGTAAAATATGTATGTAATTATGTCATAAAAAATGTAAAATGTTAGAAAATGCAGAAATATTCCCTGTAAAACTAAATATATGCACAACAGTACTTTCAATTTTCTCATTATTCGGGGAAGATGGATTAAGGTGGGGTATTAAATAAAGACAGAATTCCTTTAACCGAAGAATGTGGTGGGAAAATATAGGAAATATCGTGAGGATCACTGCAATTATTCTAAGCAAGGACAGAGTATACACCAGTGACGTGCACTGAGGTGTAGCTAGTCTAGCAGAGATAGATCAATCAATCTCACGTCTCTAATTATTTTCAAATCACAATATTTATTATCTTGAAGCCTCAGTTCATATGCAACACTTCTTTACACGCGCTTCTAGTCCCTCGATGTGATCAGCTGGCAAGGCTGGATACCCTAGCTGGCTCTTCTTCCGCCTTACCAGATCCAGGTATAGACAACCGGCTGAAGGGAAAGAGAAGATTTCTGCCTGTACCTCCCTTGCCCCCTCGCCGCCCTCTCCAATGGTTGAAAGTCCGTGGTTTCAGGTCCTCTAGTCTATCTCCTATAGGACAGATAGGGGATTGGTTTCCCTTCGATTCCTTTGTAAATCCTCTAAAGAACTCAGGGGAATATTTTCTGCAGTACTTATGTTCTCTGTATTTACACAACCTTTTAAACGTTGTTCAATATGTATTATTAGAGGCACATATTTTTGGTAAATAAAAAAGCAAAATTTCAGTACAAAAACTGAGTCAATTTCAGGTTCAAAAGCGGTAAATAAAATAAAATATCGGTGTTATAGCGGTGAAAAATTGGATGAAAAGTGGTATATAAAAAGACATTTAGGTTTTAAAATTGCGAATATAATCTTAAATTTGATTTAAAAACTACACTTATTCCACAGAATTAACATTTCACTTCTAATAGCACATTTATGTAGTTATCAGAGTATTAAGTTTATTTCTGTGTAAAGGAGTCCATTTTTGCTTCTCCAATATTAACAGCAGAATTAATCAATTTTCCGGGAATTGCATAACTCTTAGGATAATTCAGACCTCAGAAGGTGTCGCGTCGGTGAATAAACCCTAAATTTCGTGTTTAAGAGTTAATTTCGCTTTTTGCAGTTCATTTCGCATTATTTTGTGACAAAACATGGTCACAAAATGCATCTCACACCTTTCAAAAACATGAAAAATTATCACTACAATGTGTTTTTTCAAATTTCGTTTTTTCGTCAAAAACGAAATATGCATGCCCCTATGTATTATGTATAATATGGGATGTACGTAGTTTTATTTGTATATGAATGGGAACGTACTTGTATTATGTGAAGACAAAAGTGTTATGGTTTCTTTTCTTTTTTTCAAATATGGAATATATAATGATTAAATAACAAATATTTGCTCACGCTCTCTCTCGCTCTCGTTTTAGTAGAGTTTTATTTAAATATACAAATAATTTGGCCTACAATAAAAAATGGGTAAGCTAAACAATCATAAATACGAATGTATTAATTTGGGCAAGTAAACTCGCGTTCTAATTGTTGTTGTTGGTTTGGTTTATTTTACTTCACCTTTCTGCCACATTTCGTTATCGCGAAAATGAGGATGAGTGATGATATAATGAAATTGATGAAGGGACCTCACAAAGAACAATTCATGCCGGGATTCGAACCCGTAACGAGAGCGCATTCTTGTTCGTAGGTGTTGTACTCTGCAGTGAATAATGAAATAATTTGGAATGAAAAATGTATCCCAGAACTAAAAAAGACAAATGAATATTTTTGAAGAAACTACAAAAAAGTGTTTTGTTAACTGTTCATCCCCTCTAATATATTTAATTTTTGCCACCTTCCATCATTTTTTCTAGCTGTATAGATTTAATGGCAATAAGTAGCTAACGAGCTTATGGAAGTGATTGCACGAGGGACAATCATAAACAGAGAACTCTGGACTCCTGATTTCACAGTACCCTGCAGATGCACTGGGAGGAAATTATTTGTATTTTCTTTTCCTTTCTTTGGCGTTGCTTTTCCATCACTTTACCTAACTTCTGCCATGACGATGAACGTTGATTAAATTAAACGGATGAGAAGTGGTTACAAAGGAACACTCATGCACAGGCCAGGGCTCGAGCCCGGATCCTTCAGTGACGAGATCGTGAGATGGAGAAATTAGGGAAATCAAACAATGCATTTTTTTGGAAAAACGTTAATCATATACAAATACGGTGTTTCAAAAATCCAATTGAAATTTACGTACCACTGAGTATATACGCAGTTTGCTTTACCGATACCCAAGTATCCGAATAGTTAGAGCTTTCCACTCATCCTTGTTGTCGGCGGACCTCCGTGGAGGAGTGCAAGTGTCCCGGATCGGTACCAGGTGGAGGAACATAGTGGTTCGGATCCCACTTTAAACTGTGGGACCAGTCCCGATTAGCTTTTATGTACATAAAGTGGACTTAAACACCAAATCAACCAACCGCGGGGGAGTGGTTATCACTGCACGCTATGACACCAGGAGTGGCGGGTTCGAACCCCTACATCGGCATGTGTGTTTTTTGTGTTTGTCTCTTCATTAATTGTATTGTACCATCTTCGCGATTAACCAAATGTGACAGCCACGCTAAGTAGCATAAATCAAATCATTGATTGATTGTTTAATTTGGTTTGTTTTACTTCGCTTTTCCTACACTTTTGGCTAATCGTCAAGATGGTACGATAAAATTGATGAAGGAACAAACACAAATAACACCCATGGCAAAGTAAGGGTTCGAACCCGGGATCTCTGGCTTAATAGTCAAATCAACATCTTTTGGATTTTCGAAAGTGGGTGGGATTAACACGCGCTTCTTTTCAGTAGTCCTTCCTCATTTTGCAATCCTTTCCTTTCTTTGACGTTCTAGTTTTAGGAATACTGCACCCTAAAGGGGGGGAGGGGATTATGACCCACAACAACCTCCCTGGGCACGCCACTGATTGCTACCCCAAGTGTCGATATCACCGCAGGACACTGGTATACACACTGGCTCCAACGAAAAATATCTTGAAACTCCTGTACTCGATTGCCGATAGAGAAGGGGCTGTAATGTACAGAATGCTATTTTTGCTTTTGACTGATTGTTGTGAGAAGCGAGAAAAAGGTAAACAAACGAGAACAATTGACACTTGTTTACTGTGAGTCTTGTGCATGCACAACAATGACAGAGTACATTCTTTCCTCAATAATGTTCGCACGGCTATCAACTACCGCGGGATAAAAAAAAATCGGGGGTGGGGGTATTATTGTTCCGTATTAGTTGGAAAGAAAAAACCGCATCTTCTTTTAATTTCTTTGTCCTTAATTTAATTATACTTCCATCGATAATATAAACTATCCGTTGCGTTAAACGTACGAAGAATAAATTATAAAATAACCGATTATGTGCAAGACAATTACGAAATTATACAGAAATATGTCTTCTTATGAGAAAATTGAAGACATACGTTGTAAAGACGCGAAATTGGTAAAATACGGTATGTTAAAATATGCCTTGTCAAGTTTGTCTATTTCGGCTGATTTTCATCAGATAAGAGTAGATGAGTATTCGATTCGATGCCAAATAAAAAAATATGTTATAACTAGAGTGCGGATTTTGCATATTTGCATATTTGCATATTTTATTCCGGTCCTCTAATTAATATGCAACCCGGTTCTAAAGTTCTTTCAGAGCATTCCGAACCGAAGTAGGGGGTTTTTAAAGTGCACATAAATGCATATTTAAGGTGTTCGTGCATATTATCTGCGTAAGCGCATATAAATGCATATTACGTGAAAAAATCATTAAATTGATAGTTTTTTTTTTTTTTTAAATATATTTGTTTACTTGGTTAATGTTTCGTCTGTGGAGTGTTTCTGAGAGTAAAATTTTCAAGCACAGGTGTTCGAAAACCCCTGTTTATGGGCTGCAGGGCAGACGGTCCCCCCTCCCTGGCGCATACCTGGCAAATGACACAGAGAACACGTGCATTTCCTCCCCCGGCCTTCTTCAATGGCCTATATAAGGCAACGGAGATTTTTGCTTGTAAACAGTCTGTACTACCTTGAATTAGTGTAGTTTGCATTGTGTGAAGATGCCGAAGGAAAAATCATCCAAGATTGTTTTACTAAAACAGTGGATTATAGGAGAGTGAAAGTTCTGCTACAAGGTGAATTAACTGAACTATTACAAGATCTCACGCCAGAGGACATAGCTGCATTGAAATATTGTCCAGTGACAAGTTGTAGTGTGGAGCGCACCTTTTCTTCATACAAGGATATACTAGCTGATAAACGGTAGGATATGTTGTAGTGCACTGCAATTTACATAAATTCAAAACTACTTAACGATTTTCGTTATATTGTGTTTAACAACTGGAAATAGTAAATTCAATTCAATACAAGATTTTGCAACCGTACTTGACATGGAAGCTGTTGTTAATTCGTATATACCTTCACGGTCACTACGTGTGTGTAGTACTTTAAAAAATAAATGTATTTCGAGGAATTTTTTTGTGCCTATATTTTTCCATTAGTGCTTTACATATTTGAGTGCATATTTTACTTGTTTTTAGTGCATAGATGCATGCATATTTTCCACTTTTTTAGTGCATATTGATCCGCACACTAGTTATAACAATAAAGTCCCGGGCCCTAGTTATGTGTTGTATAAATGTGTAAAACAAATCTCAAGAATACAGCCCACCATAGGAGTGGGCTAAGGGGGGGGGGTAGTTGTCCCTTAATTCTGCCGATTAGAAATTTAGTGTAGAGGAATCTTATCAACAATATTATACTACTAAAGAAAAATGAAATATCTTCATGTCAATGAGAGTTCCAAGCAATTACGTTATTTACTATGTAATTGGACTTTCCCACTTTCTCCTCTAACAAATTTATTGTCATTAACATTCCGGAAAATTTCTTGTTTTTAGCACTCCTTCATACTTAAGTGGTTGAATGATTCTGATACTACGTCAAATGCGACATGTACATTTTTTTTTCTAAAATTCTGCAGATCAGTGGCAACGATTGGTGGACAAGGGGGCAGTTGCCCCTCTACTTTTTGCACCCGGAACATTGCCTCTTGGAGCTAAGCCTTGTCTACTAAGAAAAAGTAAACTTTCCTTGCACCCCCAAGTTTTGGCATCCAATCACCGGCACCATTGACGTCCGGAAGGAGGAGCAAGGCAGGCCAACGCCCCACTGTAAAATGAATGTCCACCTTAAATTATATGTATTTCACACATAATTTCATTCAGACACACTAAATTTTGTTAATTATTATAAGGGCATTGAAGAATCATTGCTAATGCGCATAATTAAATTTATAAATATATTATTATCAAAACCTAGAATTATCATGGTTGTTCAATGGTGCTGATGTAAGAAAATTAATGGAAAATTGAAAACACAGTTTGCGGAGGAACGTACTATATGAATACTTCTGAGAATTGAGTGCAAAAATAATCACTCAGTTGTACGCTGTGTGACAGACTTTGAATGTGAGCGACTGTGCTGTTTATTGTCAGTAGTGTAATTGGATTGTTTCAACGCAGTACTTTGTAGGTATCTCTTTTTTTGTTTTTGACATATTTTGACAATTTTTTGTCCACGTTTTAGCGTTTAGCGATGTTTTTAGTACAATTTTCAATGCAAAATTTAACTTTTTTCCCCACTCGTACTTGGTAGGTATATCACGATCTTACGTGATACAACTTAACCTATCTTTTTTTTCTTACGATTTTTTAATTTTTTTTTACGATCCTAAGTGATATAACTTAACCTATCATTTTTTTTTATATTTACGCACCGAACTAACCTACAAGGGATTCTGTTTGTTTTAATATTTCAGTCGACATCTAGTAGCAAACACTAGAACTATTTCCTCAGGTATCGTCTTCATGTTCTAGTGTTTGCTACTAGATGTCGCCACCGGCGATGTAGACGCAGTGTTGCCACACTTTGAGGACCTTCCCAAGGGGCAAAATTTCCCTTTTTGGACCATTCTTTTCCCTTTCACCTAAGCAAATGACATAATAGAATAATAATTAGTTGTGGTAGTAAAAAGCAGCATTATTAGCGGTGGTGCAGTTGCGGTATTGTGGTATTTTTAATCGAAATTTCCTTTTTGGCTAAAAATCTCGGCATGTGGCAACACTGCGTGGATGCATAAAAGAACAATTTTACACGACCTCTCTCGGTTCTCCTCCGTAGCCGTGCTTGTTAAGGCGTTCACTTGTTCTTGTCATTGTTCGTTCTACGTGTGGCCTATAGGTTCGAACCCGGTCGTGGTCGAAAGTTTTTCAGCGTGTCTAGGAGTCTTGATAAGCGTATATATTTACTTCTATCTGTGTTGAATTTTCGGATTCTGATCGGGGTGGTATAATGTATATGTTGATCTTGATATATATATATATATATACGGTGTTCATGTATGTATGTATCCAAAGCACATTGGAAACAATATTCGATCATTAGCTGCGTTCAACCACTGCTTCGGAGGAGTAACCACCCCCTGTCCCCGGGGGTCCCCCCCCCTGTCCCTGGGCTCGTGTTCCCGGGGTCACTGTTCCCGGGCTCGTGTTCCCGGTTATGTTGTCTAATGTCTATGTGTAATGTCCATGTCTCTGTCTTTGTAGGTTTTTTTTTTTTTGTCCTAAGATTTTTTTTTAACGCTGTGGACTTAGAAAATTTTTGATTGATGAAAAAAAAAAATTGGTTCCATGACGACCTATGTTTGTTTTGGTATGGGTGGACAGAGGACACCGAGACTCGACCGACGCACTAAACCCGACCTCTCTACGCGTATTGGCACGTTGGAACGAAACGCGCAACGTATATGAAATACACGAAGACGAAGATCTTACCGTTTTCGACGTGAGTGCCGGCGATAAGCTGATCGTTCAAAACACGAGCGAGGTGCCACCCTCTTTGAATCCCATCACGCTGGTGCTTCTCTTCAAACGTAATCTCTAAAAATGTCTAGGCAAGCCATCGTCGAAGAATTGCATAAACCTGCACGCCGCAACTACGAACGTTTGGCGGTGGTAACCAAGGGAATCGATGACCTCTGGCAAAGTGACCTCGTGGAGATGAGTAGCGGCAATTTGAAGAACGTACATAAATTGAACAAGGGCAACAAGTACCTCCTCACCGTCATAGACACGTTTTCGAAATTCGCATGGGCTCTACCTTTGAAAGCCAAAACGGGAACATGCGTCACGGAAGCATTCAAATTAATTTTTCGCGAAAGCGACAGACGACCACGGTTTTTGCAAACAGACAACGGTAAAGAATTTTACAACGCCGCATTCCAAAAGTTTATTCAAAAACATGACATTCGACATTATTCGACCTTCAGTCACATCAAAGCCAGCATCGTGGAAAGATTTAATCGAACCTTGAAAACACACATGTGGAAACGATTCACGCTTAGGGGAAATTACAAGTGGGTCGACATCCTGCCGGAACTCATCGACACCTATAATGATACGATACACAGAACGATAGGCATGAAGCCAGCTGACGTTACGAAGTCCGACGAGCAGCGTTTAATTTCTACAGTTTACTGTCCAAAGTACACTCCCACGACTACCAAGAAATCAAAATTCAAAATTGGAGACCAGGTGAGGATCAGCAAATTCAAACGCACCTTCGAGAAGGGATTCACAAAAAATTGGAGCACGGAACTTTTTACGGTGGTTCGAGTTTTACCCGGAAACCGACACACGTATATAATAAAAGATAGTAGCGGCGAGATTTTGAAAGGAAGATTTTACGAAGAGGAACTCTCTAAAACGAAACACCCCGACATGTACCTCATCGAGAAAGTATTGCGTAGGAAAGGTGACAAACTTTTGGTGAAATGGCTGGGACTTCCGGAAAAGAGTTGGATCGACGCGAACGAAGTGATCTTGTGAGTACGTGGAACGTGGTGAAGCGTCTACCGGATTCGGAAAGTCAAACAAAAAAAAAAAGAACGGCGAGTTGCTTCCCGACAGCATCCGCTGTCTAATCGTAGGTCCTTCGGGGTGTGGGAAAACGACACTGCTCGTGGACAATTTTCTCCTCGCACCGAATTGGTTAGATTGGAAGAACAGGCACCTGTACGTGTTCTCGAAAAGTTTGGAGCAATCCAAATACCAGCAACTGACGAAACTGTACGATGGTCTGGACATTGCAACGTTCGCTTCGGAAATAAAACCACTCGACGATTGTCTCGAGAATTCAGTCGTTGTGTTCGACGACATGATCCTGGAAAATCAAAATGAAATTCGCAACTTTTTCACGCAAGGTCGTCACAAAGGAATGGATTGCTTCTACCTAGCTCAAACGTTTTCCAAAATTCCAAAACAGTTACTACGCGACAACGCTAATTTCTTATGTTTGTTTCGTCAAGATCACACCAACCTCAAGCACGCGTACGATGACTACGTAGGCGGAGACATGAACTACAATCAATTTTCGGAACGCTGCTCTTCTTGCTGGAACAGTGAGGATTTCGGATTCGCGACGATCGACATGACGAGGAAACCCAACGACGGAAAATACAGAAACAAAATCAACGACTTTCTAAATGTTGCAACGTTGTGAGAAACGACGTGTATAAAATAACGTTATGACGAAACGGAAAATCGAAGACGAAAATCTTAAGCTTCGCGATTACCTCGCGAAACGCTTCAAAGGTTGGAAATCCGAGAATCGAGGATTCTACGAAGAGAAGAAACGTCAAGATCAACCTGTGATCGATGCCATCAGCGATCTAGGTAAAGAAATTAAAGGTGTCACGGAACAAAATAAAAATTTGATCAACGAACTCGTACCACTCGCAGCTAAAAGTTACGCCGTACCCACGCCCATTTCGAGCATTCCTTCGACGCCGTTCGAACTGAAGGATGTACCGGCACGACGTCGAGCCATAGGTAGCACGTCGTCGTCTTCGGATAAGATCGAGTTGGGACCTTTGGCATGAGACTACCTGAGCACGGGGAAATTCGACAAGGACGAAGTGTTCGGATTGTATCCGAGCATGGAGAGCAACGAAGGCGGTGGTGTGGTGTGGAAGATTGGGAAATCGAAGGTGACCTTCGAAGCCAACGACATTAAAGTTAATTTAGGCGAGAAGGATAGTTGGACCAGGTATCCTGGCACTGTGGGACTGTGGGAACTCGTTGCCAAAAAGCAGCCGAAGGATTACACCGACGAAGATTACCAAAGTTACAAGGAAATTCTAATCATGACGGATGCCATGTACCAGAACAACGACGCCTCGCAGAATAGGGTGAAATCAAGCAGCGGCGAGAAGTACAGAAATCTCATCAAACCGATATGGAACGAGGTGAAGAGTGGAAGCGGCGTCAAACGCTACAACACGTTACCCAAAGAATTCGTTTGGGTGGACGACGTGAGGAAGCTCGTGGACCGATTGTTGGTGATAGCCGGCGAAGAGAATGCAGGCAATCGTAATTTCTACAACGAGAAGGTTGGCATCGTGGACATGATCAGCACGAAACTTTCCAACTTCATCGTGAACGACGACAAGGGCATAGGTTACCTGATCAAAATCATCAACACGCTGCCTCCGAGATTCTGGAACGTGGCCGAAGGAAAGGGACTCGTGAACGACATCATCAACAAGTTACCTTTCGAGATGCATTTACCTGGCTACCAGTACTGTGGACCGGGTACCAAACTCGAGAAAAGATTGGAGAGAGGAGACAAGGGTGTGAATCCGTTGGACGCCGCATGCAAAGATCACGACATCGCTTACAACACCACGCAGACGGATCTGGATGCACGTCACGAAGCAGACAAGAAATTGGAACATGCAGCTTTCGAAAGGTTCGTCAGCAGAGACGCTTCGCTGGGAGAAAGAGTTGCCGCACTGGGCACCACCATCGCCATGAGCACGAAACAAAAACTTGGGTGGGGTATATAAATAACATACAGTAAAAAATAAATAATAACAACATGTCTCGTATAACCGATTTGCCGCCCGAGCTACTATCTAAAATATTTAAACACGCAGTAAACGGAGATTGTGAGGATGTAGGGAAACTTGTAATCATAGCAAGAACGACGCCGGAATTTCGCATCCCTTGTGAAATGGTTTTGAAGGACCATCTTCGGGAGATCAGCGGCCTGAGGTGCGGTGATCTCGACACTCTTCTTTCGGCCGCAGGGAAAAAATTATACGACAGGATGGACACGGACGATTGGTGCAAGTCTGAACAGAAGATGGCAGATATTATAACGCACATCATCTCGTTTTCCGAAGCAGGAGCTTTCTTCGTCTTACACACACTGTGAAAAAAATAATAATATACGTGTCAAAAAAAAATGTACGTGTCAAAAAAAAATGAGACAAAAAAAAATTATACGTAAAAAAAAATTGCCATGGAAAAAATTTTTATCGTCAAAAAAAATTTGTCTCGTCAAAAAAAAAGTTGACGTGGACATCGTCAGAAAAAAAAGTTGCCTTATCGTAAAAATTTGTTATCGTCAAAAAAAAATGTCTCGTAAAAAAAGTTGACGTGGAAAAATTATTACCGTCAGAAAAAAAGTTGCCTTATCGTAAAAATTTTTTGTCAAAAAAAAATTGTCTCGTCAAAAAAGTTGACGTGGAAAAATTATTACCGTCAGAAAAAAAGTTGCCTTATCGTAAAAAAAATTTATCGTCAAAAAAATGTCTCGTCAAAAAAAAGTTGACGTGGAAAAATTATTACAGTCAGAAAAAAAAAGTTGTCAAAAAAAATGTGCAAGTAAAAAAAAAACTTGATATATAAATAACACACATCGTGAAAAAAAATCTACGAGATCTCAAAAAAAAATTCTTCGGTATATATAAATAACACACATTGTGAAAAATTAAAATTCTATAACACCCTGAAATTTCTCTTCGATATGACGACTGAAAAAATGAGTGATCTCCAAGCATTAAAACAAATGCTAAATTTGTCAGTCGAGTATGTAAAAATTCAGGAATTGGAAGTCGACAAACCTTACACGATAACTTCCGGTTCAATCGTTTCTACCCAGTATGGTCCCAAGGTGCGTCTGTTGCTCAACGGACAATACAGTCTATTTTTACCAGATCGATACGCTAACATGTTATCCGACGAGAAGCTATCTATTTTAATCGAGAACAACACTCGAATCGTGTACAAGGGGACAAAGGAACTTCTTGGTAAGAAAACGAAGCACGTAATAGAATTTGTTTAATCACAGACGCCCCCGGAATATATATATAAAATAACATACCATGAAAAAATGTCAACTTGTATAAGTCAACTTCCTCCCGAAGTGTTGCACAAAATATTTACGTTCACGTTCGACGGGGATGTAACTAAACTCATAGACTTGTCTAAAGTAATGCCAGAATTTCGTTCACCGTGCAAAATGATTTTCATGGATCACCTCCGAGAAATAAGCGGAAAGAAAAAAGTGTTCCGATCCCCAGAGACTCTCTTTCGAGCCGCAAACAAAAAAATTGACGATAGGTTAGACGAGCTGGACGAGTGGAGGCAGGGGAGAAGAAAATTTACCGAAGACTGGTACGCGTCGAACATTGAAACTGTCGATCTTGTAAACCACATGATAGCATTAGGCGAAGCAAAAACTTTTTTTCTTTCCCAGAATACATATATATAAATAACACATCGCCACAGTTGTTTTGAGTGAGACGATATAAATAACATACATCGTAAACCTAACGGGAAAAAAAAGTTGTTCTCTTTCCCAGATAACATATAGCATCAAAAAAAATTAAGCCCAAGGGTGTCGTGTACCAGATACCATATTCGAATCTCAAAAATCTAGGTGCCCTGGATGGGTTACTCACCAAGAAACAACGCGAGAAGAAACGTTCTTGCTTGACGAAAGGACACGGAATGAAATTACTTCTCAGCACACCTCAATTGAGACGCTTGCAGCGTTCGCGGAACAGCAAAAGATCGGAGGTTTCATATTCAGCATCCCGGCCATCCTGGCAGCATTGGGGGCCGTGGGAAGTTTGGCTGGGGGTAGCGCCGCCATCGCGAAAACCGTCATCGACTCGAAGAAGAACAAGGCCGAGTTGGAAGAACAGAAACGTCACAATCTGGCCATGGAGAAGAAAGGGGGGAAGGGCGTGATGAAAAAGTTTAAAAAAAAGAAACAGCACTCACCAACCGAGACATTGAATCTCTGATCGAACCGTTACGAATCAAACACTTCAGAGGCGTTTTCATGTCCGACTCGTTACCTTCAACCGTTAAAAGAAGAGAATGTGGAGTAGTCAACTTGGACGGTCAAGAAAATCCAGGCACGCATTGGATATGTTACCACAAAAATAATGATAAAGCATTCGTTTTCGATTCTTTCGGAGGTGTTCCACCTACAAATTTAGTCCATTATCTGAAAACGAACAAAACATCTATATACTACAACGACGAACGCATTCAAAATTTCGGAGACGTGAACTGCGGTCATCTCTGTCTCTCCATGCTCGCGTTTCTCTCTAAAATAAATAAGCCACAGGTGGAAGATTTCCAGAAAGCATTGTGGAACCTTAAACACGATGGGCGTGTTCCATCTCACGAGCGAATCTTCGATCTTGAAACTCACGCTGCACGACGACATCGTCTATCCTAAATCCGTAGCTCTGCGTGCATTCTGCAGCATGTACCTCATACCTAACGTCACGCATCACAACAACAAAATTAGCGTTGGAAGCGAACATATCGTCGTCACGCCAGGTCAATACAATCTTTCCACTTTGCAAGCTCAATTACCCAAAGGCACGTACCTTTCTCAAAATTCGGTCACGCACAGAGTCGAAATCGTGTCGGCGACGGAGACCGTGGACCTGGGCACCATGGGAGAACTTTTAGGTTTCGAGAACGACACAAAACTCGAAGCTGGCATCAAGCACACGGCAGCAAACATTCCTAAATTTCTAGCCATCGAAACTCTGAACGTACACTGCAACGTGGCGGAAGGAATGATCACGAAATCTTCGGACGGGGGGTTGCTGGGAAGTCACAAGCAGACGGGAATCATAGCCACGTTCAAACCCAGTTCCGAATTCATGGACCCGATCATCTACACACCCTCTTCGCCGATCTATTTTCCAGTATGTCGCAACCGCATAGACGACATAGAGTTGGTGGTGACGAACGAGAAAGGAGAGGTGGTGGATTTCGCAGGTGCAACGACCACTGCCATCGTGGAGATCAACGTATAATAAATAACACACATAGTGAAAATGGAACAAATCGAAAGTTACGAATTGCAATCTTTCCCTCCCAACCGTCGCACGTTCGCAAATTTGAACGAAGCGAACAGGGAGATCGAATACGACGTGGACGTAGGGGATGGGTTCGTTCATCCTCACAGAGCGGACCTCTACCTTCAATTCGACGTGGTGAAGAAGGAAAGCGGAGAAGCGTTTCCGCCCAATGCCAATTTGAAACTCGTGGACAACTTCGTGCCTCACCTGTTCTCGCAGGTGGAGGTGAGGAAACACAACACCGTCATCGACAGAATCGATTATCCAGGCATCACGTCGACGGCGGTGGGAACATTGAAATTATCCAAAACGGACGCGGCATACTATCAGGCGGGAGGATTCGAAGCGGGAACCAAAATATCGACGAGAAGTCTTCACACGGTACTCTTTCCCATGCGTCTGCTGCCCGGTTTCTTCTCGGACTACAAGGAGATCATGTGGAAGGGAGGACTGAGGATCACGTTTCGAAGAGCGGGCAACGACAACGACGCACTGATGCGATACAGTAACTTGAACGCGGACGGTATCACGCCGCTGCCCAACACATTACCCGAAGCGGCGAAATGCGTCATCCGGAGCATGGAGTTGAGAATGCCGATCGTGGAATACGAGACGAATTACGCCCTCAAGTACAAAGCGGAGATCTTGAAAAGTCCGCAGGTGCCGATTCACTTTCACGGTTACCAGTGCGTGCAGAAGATGGCGTCGGGAAGTCACATGGAATTCGACGTGACGACGCAGTTCAACAACATACAGTTCGACATGCCAGATTTCGTCATTGTACTCTTTCAGACCGGACGCGATAACAACCAGGAAAAAGATTCCAGCAAGTTCGACGACTGCAAGATCAAGAACGTTTATCTGAAGAATGGACGCAACGAAGTGTTCCCGCGCGAAAATTACAACATCGACATGACCAAAGACGATTATCTAAAACTTTACGAAGCTTACACCTCTTACAAACGCGTGACCGAGGGAAACGTGGACATGTACTACACTCCCAGCGAATTCAAAGCACGCAGGCCGATGTTCGTCATCAATACCACGAAGCGGAAGCAGGTGGTGGTCAACGATCGAACCAACATCAAGATCGTCTGCGAGTTCCACGACGCGCTGCCTGCCGATACTCTGTGCAGCGTCATCCTGATTGCAGAGAAGTCCTTCGCGTACGACGTGAAGAACGAGAGGGTGACGGAACAATTTTAAATACAAGAAGAAAAAAATTGCATAATTCTATAAAAATTATACTGACCGTAGGTTCAAACATTAGATTAACTTGCAACGCAATGTTTAGGATGTACTGCGAGGAACACCTTCTTACATTTGTGAGAATAATCTGGAACAAAAAAAAAATAATAAAAAAATTAATTTTGATGCATTTTAGAAATAAATCACACTTGAACGCACAAAGGAACTTCCCCTTTGGCCCTGCGTGTGCCCCATATTCACCCCGTAGGGCGCGGCAGGGAGTTAGTCCCGCTAAAAAATCCCAAACCTCCACCTGTTTTTTTTTTTTTTTTTTTCATTTGAAGATAAACACTATTGTTCTAGTATCTTGACTATATTAAATTAGAACTTCTGTTACATGAATTGTTTTTTGTTTTTTTTCATACATACATACATACTATTTACTACATTTGAGGCATATCTTACTAGTTTCTAGACGATGGTGGCCCCACGGGAGCGTGTGAATCCCACATTTCAGAACGCACCTCTTGTCGTCGTTGGGATCCAGGGCAATCTTCCTCACCTCGTTCGTGGTCAAAACATGGTCGACACTCTGGATGCGCTGCTCCACTCCTGGAATTGACGTCCTAGTTTGAAGGGTTTTGACGTAATCCTCGAACTTGAGGTACTCTTGGACGACCTGCCTGCCCACACCCTTAGCCTTTTTCGTGATGGATCCTTCTGCCCGAATAGCATAGGCTTTGGCGCGAAGACCGGCAAACTCGAGAATTACATCACCGTCCTTCTCGTCTTTGAGTTTGCCAGGCACCTTCTTGTTGCGAGCCAGGATTTTGTATCGGTTCGTCTGGGGATAGCCCGAGGTGTCGAAGAGGTTAACCAAAGATGGAACCGTGGCTATATCCCCGTATGCGTCGGCTGAACGTACGTGGTACACCAAGCTGTCCGTGTCCGTGTAGAGTAGGCTGATATTGTCGTTATAGTGCTGGCGTAGTATCCCATAATATATTTGAAACATGTGCAGCTTGCTCAGGTCTAATACTGAGGCACCAACATATATTGGCTTGTTGAGCATCACCTCGTTCTTCCTCATATGCACCAGAGCAAGCTGCTCATTATAAATGGTCCTCGATTTGAATAACGGGTTTGCTACGAGCCTGCGACATTGTGCTTTGTTTGATATTAGCCTCACATCTACACGATTTCGCACATTCTCCATAGTTTTCCCGAACACCGCATTGTTCATTAACTTGAAGAAATCGCGATCGAAATCAGAAGTGGCGACTGTGCGATGTTTGGTGTTGAGCTCGATGTATGGCCTCAACCATGGAGAATGCTCGAACATCAAAACTCGATGTACTGTGCGGACGGTAACCCCTTGCTTCATCAACCACCGGAGGTTTTGGTAGTGCAGGACATAACGCTCTTTGGTCTCGAAGTCCATGACGAGCTTTGCTTGGTTCGAGCCAGGCGGGCATTTGAATTCCGGGACTGGCGGAAGATCGCAGAACAAATCCTGCAGCTTCTCGGAGAACTCAAGGTCTACCTCGGCAAAAAATCCGCATTCCACATCGGCGAAACCTTCAACGTCAAATTTGGAGGGATCAGCCCACTCGAAGCCTCTAAAGGGGAGTGGCTGCATCATGGAGTGTCCGTAGAGGTTATTGACGTCCGTGTACATGATGTAGCTGGACGGTTGTGAGGGGTCGTAACCGGTGGCCATGTGGTGATTGTTGGCGTGCGAGTGTCGCTGCGACACCTGGACCATTCCACCCCGCACGGCACGTTCTACAAACAGCATCATGTCCACGTCCGAAAGAAGCTCAAGCCTGACTTTCGTAACAAGAAGCATGGCCGAGCTTTTTCGCCAGGGCATCGAGGCTGGCCGGGAGGAACCTCAGGGAGTCGAGGAAGCGAAGCTCGACGGTAGAGCGTGATCCTGGGATTCGAACCCACTTGCTCAAGCTAATGTAACGCTCCTCGTTCTGCGCCAGGACGTTGATTCGCATGTCATCGTACCCAAAGTGAGGCACCAGATGGTGGAAGTCGTATCCCGAGCCATTGTGAAAAAACACAGGGATGAAGCGCGGGTCCCGGGCCATGAGGTTGCATCCGTTGCACCAAGGACCAACGTACCTACCGTTAAAGTGATCGTGGTGTTGGACTTTACGGTTGTTGGCGGTGTACTCCTCGACGCAGACAGGGCAAGCGATGGCCTCGTCGTGTCTACGTTGATCGTCGGGGGACAGTGGGAGCATAGACTTGGGGGCCAACAGTACCTTCCCTATCTCGTTGGCTTCCACAACCATCCTGTCTAGAAAATGTTTAACTGCGTCGGGACCGCGATACACGTAGGGCTCGGGGGCGATGTGCTGGTCTCGTCGCACCACAACGTATGCGAAACTGGATGCCTCGTGGAGTTGGTAAGGGGTGGTGGAGGAAACTTCGGGATTGGGATCGCATGTGGACAGGGGTTTGAGGAAGGCCTCGAAATCCGCGATGATGATAGCGGGGTGCTCTACCATGGCACCGTGCATGTGGAAACGCTCCACGGTGCCAGGTTTGGGCAAGACTGCCACCCCAGGCTCGTTGGCATTGCAATAAAGTTTGTGGCGAGCGAGCTTCTCGACAGCGATGTTGGAGCCTCGAACATGTTGGTAATTGTGTTGATCCCGTCCGTCGAACATTGACAAGCACCTGCAACAAACTTCTATGTGTTATTTTTGTTTGCTTGTTTGGCTAGAAACAAGCCGAGAGAGCGAGCGAATGAGGGTGTAGTGGTGATGGGTCTCGTCCTTGATGAGCAGAAGGTGAATTTCCTGCGCACCATCGTCGTCTACGTCGCTCACCCGGATGGGGTACACCACATTTTTGTCAGTGAGGCCATAAACGTTGATGGCCAACCGAGGGTTGTGTGTGCGGGCCTCGAACTTTCGAATGTCCGGGACCTCCACGGGATAGGCGATCCCAGCCATCGCATCTTCCAGCTCTGGCTCGTAGGGTAGGTAGTGGGTAACGCGTTTTGGATTATTTTTTGGCTCGACCGGGTGCAATGCTGCAAGCACACACCATACGAAGCACTTGTTATCTTCATTTTGGATGTTCAGGACTGCCTTCTTTGCCGCAATGGTAGGTGGTAAGGGGACGTAGCTGGAGGCGGAGAGAGGCACATACTTGCAAAGTTTGACGCACAGTTCGTGAGGCTCACCGCACAGCGAACCCCCCGAGCCCTTCGCTTGATGTTCCTCCTGCTTTGCCACCAGCTCCTCGGCAAACTTGTTGTAGATGACCTCGAGGTTGTCGACATCCGCCAGATGCAGCGTCTTCGCCTTGGTGTTGTGGCAGAAGCTGTAAATTTCGTCAGACGGCTTCTTGTACTGGCAACGTAGCGATGCGTAGAATTTGGTGGAGTGCGTTGCAAGCGCATCGCCGAGGATGGAAATCATTGTGGCTTGCACGTTCTCCAAAAAGCTACGCACGTCGCATGAGCCCTCCGAAGTGAGGACAAAATCCTCTAACAAACGCTGGAATGCAGACTGGTTCGCTTTCGCCACACGCTTGACACGTTTGGCGGATGGTGGCGAGTCGGCTTCCGCTTTCCTCTTGGTCGAGCTGGTCGACGGTTGTGGAACAGGTGCTCCGACGACTTTGCATGCTGTTATATGCTTTTTCAAATTATTAATGGTAATATGTTTACCGCACCTGGGACATGATTTTTTAGCGGTCACACGCTTACCAGGTACGCAGGTACGACAGTGCCTTTGGAAATTTTTAGCTGAAACACCAGTTTCACAAGTGGGGCAAATTTGTACTGATTGCATCTTGTTGAAAAAAAAATAATATTTGTGGGGTATGTTATTTTATATATATATAGTAGAGTGCCACAAAATAAATGCTGTGCAATAAAAAAAAAAAAAAACCTTGGAAGGCTAATTCGCGATGGTGCTGGGTTTGGTGTGTGCTATTTATGTATATGCTACTTCTTGCTTCTTAATGAATCCTGTAAATAATTGGAAAAAAAAATAATTAAGCTTGTGTATAGAAAACACAAAAATATTATGTGTACATAATTCTACCAAACAAACTTTTTTTTTTTTCTAACCCTCAGCCCTCTTGGCGTATGAAGTATAAATCATAATTTCAGAAAACAGAGATATTTTAAGGTCGCCATTTTTTAAAATTAAACCATAAGCTTTGTTTATGTTTATAGTATTCGTCGAGCAATAGCAGATAGAGCAAGAATCGTTTTCCTACAACCCATAGTTTATGAATTACAAAACATCTTAGAAATTACATCTTGAAATTTTAATCCAAAATAACTCGAAACAGCAGGCACTAGTCATCATCCCTCCAATAGGTTGTAGAGTACTTCTAATTTTGTATCGAATGCTATTAAAATTTTCGAATTAGAGTAAAAAACTAAGCCGGCAAATCAAGTTTCTCAAAAAAAAATAAAAAATTGTCTGTATTTCCGAAACTTGAGGGGGTGGAATCGATTTTATTTGCTAGTCGAATAGTTCTCGTCGAATCCTATCCAACAAACCTAAAATCATCATCCTAGCTCAATTAGGAGCCGAGAAAATCAATGTCTTGGAAAACGTCTTAAGATTTTTGTCTTAAGAAAATTTTCTTGACAGACCGGAAGTAACATCTTGAGATACCGGAAGTCGACTTTCTTAAAGATTAAGATATTTGTCTTAAGACGTTTTCCAAGACGTTGATTTTCTTGACTCCTATGGGGCCTAGAACCATGTAACTTTGGTCTATGTATATACCAGTACTTGCCCGACCCTGTGGCCGAGTGGTTAGCACATCGCGCTGCGACGCCAAGGGTCCCGGGTTCAAATCCCGGTCGGGCATGGTTGTTTGTGAATGTCCATTTTCATCCATTTCATCACTCATCCCCATCTTCGCAAATTAACCAAGAGGTACAAAACGCGAAGTAAAATAAACTAAATCAATCATTAAGTTCCGTGTTGCAATCATGAAATTAAATTTTAATTAACTTTTTTTTTCCTATCCATCTCTCTCTCAAATCTATATAGCCTGCTATTATTTTTTGCGAATGCTCGTTGTAGCCATAAGTATAATTGGATATAATTGCCGGATTTTATTTAATTTTAGGTTTAAAATCAATAAGCGTGAATAAAAAAAAAAACTAAATATTTTAAATAAATAAGATTCGAATAACTATGTACTTCCACTAGCCTTTGCTATGGCGCAGCGGTAGCGTTGTAATCAAGAGATCTCGGGTTCGATACCCGGTGGAGGCACAAGTGGTTCTTGAAATTGTAGGTCCAGTCCCGATTAGCCTTACTGTGCATAAAGTGGACTTGAAACATCAAATCAATCAGTACTTCCACTAGCCTCTGCGATGGCGCAGCGATAACGTCGTTGTCTTGTAATCAAGGATTCGATACCCGGTGGAGGCACAAGTGGTTCTTGAAATTGTAGGTCCAGTCCCGATTAGCCTTACTGTGCATAAAATGCACTTAAAAAACATCAAATCAATCAATCAGTCAGTACTTCCACTAGATATCAAAAACATGCAAGTCTCCCCCATTTTTTATTGCCTTCTTCTAACAATTTAACACATTATTTTTTTTTTTAAATATGCCCCGCACACATATTTCCTACCTACCAACAACGGCACACAGAAGAAAAAAGATATTCCAGCTACCAAGATGCATGCTTCAAATATATAAAAGCAGAGAGAGACATGAAACACCTTCTATATTCTCTCTCTTTTTTGCATGTTTTGTGAGTATATTTTCTTCCACAATACATAAGAGCTGATTGGTTTTTTTTCAGGAAGTTACCTTCCTTCCACAATCTCTTATATCTGTTTGGCTCGTTTCAAGAATCAACTCACAAAAGCAATGCCATACTTATAAATCAAAGCCAACTCATGCAAGCTAAGAAACAAACTTACTTACTTTTGGAAAATCCTGCGGAAATGTTCTTCACTGACGTTGAAAATGAAACAGAACTTTCTACACTAGCACTATAAGTTTTATACGGTTTTCTAATGAGGTCAAAAGTGAAATGTTAGCCAACGCAACGTGGACCAATAGAAATCCGAGACAATCTTCTCTAGAACATTCTTCCCCTACATTTCAGCCACATCATTTTGCGAGTTCGAAAATTCACAAGTTAATGCATCGCATCGCATCACTGCTACCTATGCTGTTAACTGACGTCACTATTTCTCAACGGTTGCCAGACCTGATGTTAACAACCTGCTGTAACCTAAGCATCATGTGTATTGAAATATAAACAAAACAAATTGTATACTTCAGTAGGGAATTCCATCGTTCGGCTATTGAAAAAAAACAAAAAAAAACAAGGAAGTATAACTTCCGTCGTCCCAAGGCCTACGTACTGTTGAATTTGTGTCATTGTGTCAACGTTTGATAGCACACGCAGAGAGAGAGAGGGAACGAAATTGTAGTTTTTTCTAGATGTGCTTGCGTCACAATACGGAAATAATAAGAGGCACGCGTGCGTGCGTGTGTGTGGCACATCGTTCCCGAAAGAGGTAGGTTTACAAAGGTCACGATATATATAAACATTTGACCGGGACTTGGAAAATTACGATAAGGTGCATTCATCCTTCAAGAATAAGAAAATGCATTATTTACTCATCACGCTGTGTCAGCACAACAAAATGAAGGCGCGGAACGTGGAGAGAAAGTGAGTTTTTGAGATTTTGATGAAATTTTCGTAGGTTTGCAACACTGTGGCTCACTTCAGTGAATTGAAGTGAGTTTTTCATGTTTTGGTGCTGTTTTCTTCGCTGCGAAACATTGTTAGCGCAATAAATGAGTCACAGAACGTGGAGAGAAAGTGAGTTTTTAAGGCTCTTTTATGCTCACTTAATGACGTTCAAGCAGGCTTATTGTACTACTATTGTCAGGTTGGGAGAGGGGGTGTCTATCGATGAATTAATTTCTTCCCGTTACTTTGGATCATAATTGCAACTCTACAATTATATATCTCCTTGCAACACCACCATAGCATTGCTGGTCACATCTAATACTCCAACAGCTTTTCGCCTACCACCGTGGCAGAGTGGCTAGCGTATCACGCTCTGACGCCAGGTTCGAATCCCGGTCTGGACAAGAGTGTTCTTTGTAAGTGTTTTTCATCAATATCATCAATCATCCGCATCGTCATGATTACATGATTAGCCAAAAGTGGCAGAAAAGTGACGTAAAATAATCCAACTCAACTAATCCAACTGCATTTTCGGCTCTTCTCTTTGTTCCACATTTTAGGATTTCCCCCAGCCCTAAAAAACCCTGGGTATGGGCCCTTGATATAGAATGAGGTTTTAATTTCCCCGACTGGATTTTCATCAAGGCTTTTGCCCCCCCCCCCCCTCCCCCTTAATCGGAGTGTCTGCGCACTCCTATGCAGCCCACAGACGAAGTACACGTAACGAAAAACAAACACCGCTTCAAATGCCCTGGCTGTAGCTTGATCAGATAAAACAAGGGAGGGGGACTTTCAGGCGGCAAGGCTTTGATCAAAGGTGAGAAGCCGCGATGGAAACAACCAGCCAAACTCTTCAATAACAGTATAGGTGGGGGGTTATGTTACGATTGTTGTGTGGCAGCTAATGTCTCCGAGAAATCTAGTTACAAAGGAAGCCTGCCGATTTACTTTGTCAGTAATCCATGAATCATTGTCACTGTAGTGCGGTGCAAATGTTTGCGTCTTTCTTATTTCATGCAATATCTCAAAACCCAGAGTATTTGAGTAGTGCAAAAGGTGTGACGAAGTTTAGCATTAATATGGCAGTTAATTAATTAAGGAGAGGACGTTTCACGAAAAAACACCTTGCGACGCCAAGGAGTTCACATTTAAGCTGATTTTATGCATCTGTTGGGAAGGCGGGGGGGGGGGGGGCCAGTGCTGCATTCATAACTCTTACGAGTTTAACTCCATGAGTACATATAATTTGTCCACTTAATTTTTCCTGGAAATTGTTTCTTTGTTTAAGTGTGATTTTAAGCCCACTTTAAGTAAAAACTATTGAAATTAAGAAATTAATGTATTTTCACCACAAGTGATTCTGATATCCACAAATTACTTATGTGCATTATTGTATATTTCTTTTATTTTAAAAGTGACATGAAACACTGATTTTTGTCAATCACACAATTTAAATAAATCAAACTGATTTATACAACCTTGAAATTTTGTAAGCATATCATGCAATTTGTCATGTAAAGGCTTGCTCTAAATTGTAAATGACTATTGACGTTAATGGTTTTTATATTTTTCTTCACGAGTAGCTTGGAGAGAGAAAAGGAAACATTGGGAACTTCTCTGTACTTACATTTAAATTGCGCACATAGGCATGGACATGAAAACTTGAAAGAGAGAATATTTCCTTTACCAAGGAATCTTTCGATTTTTAAGCCAAGACCTCTCCCCGATGGCGCAGTGGTAACGTCGTCACCTTGTAATCAGGAGGTTCTGAGTTCGATACATGCTGTTTCGGATACCACTTTAAATTGTAAGACTAGACCTGATGAGACTTTCTGTGCATAAAGTGGACTGAAAACAAAAACTCCAACTCAAACTCATTTTAAGCTGATAACCGGGATAATGGGAACACGAGCACTCGGATTTCATTACATTATTAATCACAGAACTCCGTAAATTGTTACTTACTGTTTTAAAAAGTGGAAAGTTTAATTTCCCTTTGCATTATGAAAAATTTCCATTTATCCAAGGAAAAACTAAAGCACGATCACAAAACTTTATGAAGAAAATACGGTTTTCCCAAGTAAGAAGTTTGAAATATGTAATTATGAAAAACTGATAATTCGTGCCTCCATTCAGCTTGATTTTAATATGCAACGACTATATCTTCAAATATGTCTACTTTTTCGATCCCTTTTCACCAACGGCGGCGCCAGAATTATTCATCTAGGGTTGCTGAGGGGTTGCAGAAAGAAAGTTAGGGGGTGCGATTCTGAAAATAAGGAAAACATGAAACACGCATGCAACCTGTCAAAACTGAGGGAGCCCGGTGCCAATAGTGTGGAGGGGAGGAGAGGGGAAGGATAAGGACAGTTTACTTTCCCTTGGTAGATAAAGGTTTAGCACAGTTCAGGGGCAAAAATATCAAAAAGCGGAGGGAAACTGCATCCCTAATCGCCGCTACTGATTAACATAAATTACTGAGTGAAATTAAAATATATGTGTGAAGTATATAACTTAAGACTGACATTCATTTTCCAGGGATGCTACCCCCCACCCTGTGCCCTCCCCCTGGACGTCCATGATGATATGTATTAAGTCTTCTACTCCAAGAAAGTGGTCATACCATGCAGTGTAAACATTCAGATACACGTTGAACAAAGTAGTGAAATACAAAATAAATCCATCCTGCCCTTAAAAAGACAATTTTTGAACCTTCTCAATGTAACCAATGAAGGCACCGTCTGCCACAAGACAAAACGCGAAGGGCACAGGAACTGTGTCATCTTTAAAATCCCTTCTGCAGCACTATCCCCAACAACTAACTGTAAAATTTCTTCGTGAACATTGGGCCTCTTCCTAACAGTCTTTGAAAAAGCTTGAAATGGTACGTTTACTGGACATTTTTCGTGGAACAAATACATAGAACGTATTAAGAAGAAAACTACCCTTCATGTTACAACTCGCATTAAATAATTTCCAGAGCACGACCTGGTGAGGTGATATTTTAAAAGCACCTGAATTTTTTGCTCCAGTGGAAGGAAGAACAAGTAGGCGGAAAACAAACCGTTTATGAACAATGCAAAAAAGAAAAAAACATAACTCACATTAAGCTATAGGCAGTTATCAAAAACCACGAGCAGGCCACTTAAGAAACAAAAGAAGAAAAAATTTATAACAACAATGCTGACGAAAGAAGAAAAACGACCGCTGATCTATACAAATTCTGCCGCAAGTACAGGAAAGTATTGGTACCTCTTTCAGTGCTTGCCTGTTGCATACAATAATAACCTATCATTCGGCGCTCAATATGACATGACATAATATTACATATTAATGTTAGTGTTATCAGTTGAACGTAGGGTGTGCTGAAGGGGGTGCGGAAGATAATTAAGGGGTGCGCAAGCACTCACTCGCGCACCCCTGGCGCCGCCCCCTTTTCACCTAAAATCTTGTCTGAATTCTTCTGCCCTGAGGGAAGTTTGCCTTCGCATAGCAACACTAAACTGCAACAATGATATATACCAGTAGGATGGGCGAAAGAAAACATTGCTTAAATGCTCATCTCTTTCCTGGCGACAGGAACCTACCTTTAAACGTGAAAGTTTAAACCCCCTCGCCACACTGTAATGGACGTATCCTGAAAGGCTGGCCTTCGTGGCGGATGATGGTTAGCACAGCACGCTACGTCGCCAGGGGTCTCGGCGTTCGAATCCCGCGGCCTCGTCATGGGTGTGTGAGGAGTGTCCCTTCATCAATTTCATTGTATCGCCACTCATCCTAGCACAAGAGCGAAGGGAAATAAACAAAATCACGAATCCTGAAAGTTCGGATTGCTTTGTAATTTTGTGTGCATACTTCTTTCCAACGGTAAGGGACTAAGGGTATAAAATATATAGGATCACAGTTAGTCCAGTGGCTAGTGAGAAAACTCTAGGAAGGAATCTCTTCACTTACGCCAACAGCAGTTACAGCATGCCATCACAGGTCGGACAACCCTAAGCCTGCGTTCGATTGGTTTTATTTTTAGAAAACAAGTGTTTTCAATATGCAATGAATATTTTACAAGTATGTAAAAAACAATTTAATCAGCGATCAGCAAAAACAAGGTAATGTACACAATTAACAATATTGATCTTTTTAGGTTGCACCGTGTCCTCAACGATTGTAAAGGTCGAAACTTCTCGACACTCACTCTCTTTTTCTTCAGTTATTTTCGTTGTTTTTTATCTCTTGGGGTGACGATGAGAATGCATTTACGAGTGTACAATGGGACAAACACTCTCATGTCTCGCACAAAATAAAAAATAAAATTAAAGGGATTCTTCTTTCGCGCCAATAAGTGCTCCTTGATAGCTTTGTAACGACTGGGGCATCCAAGGAGACTAACTTTCCATTTTAGACCGTCAATTTAGGTTTTAATCTTGAAAAAATTGTGTGAATCTGAAAATTTATACATCTGTTCTATTTGATGTCAAAACAACATATCAACAGTCCTGAAGCCCATCCTGAAATTCCAGGCGGTGATCAACTTGGGATGCTGAATGCTGGAGAAGTGCAAGTTATCACTGGAATGGACGTTATGTGCAAGCAGCTAAACCCGCGGCTTTGAAATAGGGCTCCACCGAAAGAGAAATAAGCGGGCTTTAACTATGACTACACATATTGTCTTCCAGGACCGCACAAAAGGAACAAAAACTACCAAAGTCGATTTTTTTTCTATTTATCATTCTTAACGCTTTGATATCGCAGATGTCGAGAAGACACTCCTATAAAAGGTTTTCATCAAGCTTTAAACTTTCCGTTGACATCTTTGTAGACCATGTACAGAATTGTTACGCCACGGGATGTATTAAGCTCGTGTATTATTCTGGAAAAAAAATCAAGAGGCTACTTCTCTGATATATGCAGCAATTACGCTAGTGAAATAAAAATCAGGCGCAGAGAAACAAGAGGGAATATTCTTTTCTGGGTATTACGTCGCATTAAAACAGTGAAATTCAATTAATTAACATTTTTGTTGTGCCTATTTGTGGCGCGGTGGCTCAGTCGGTAACGCGTCTGACAACCATGCTAAAGGTCCCGGGTTCGATCCCCGGCCGGTTCAAATCCGGGAACTTTTCTAACGATGGAAGCGGCCCCGGCGCCCACCCAGCGTCGAATAACATGGGTACCTGGGGGAAACCCTGGGGGGGTAAAGGCGGTCAGGGGCGTAATGCTGATCACATCACCCCCACTCACGACCGGATCAAGAAAGTGTGGGGCGTTACCCCCACACCCCCTATACGCCTTCATGGCTTGGTGCTAAGCACAGGGGAGCACTTTTTTGTGGCGAAGAGTTTTTGACAGCAGGGAATCTAAATTGTGAACACTTTTCATGCAAAATATAAATGAATTGTCAATAATTCAGGCATTTATATACATCAATAATACAGCCTGTAATTCTTTTTTACAAAGAAAGTTACTTCATCATTGTTTGAACAACTAATTTTTTAGGTATTCATGAATTCTAATTGAGTGATATTACACTTTACTAAAGCTGACGCCAATTATAGTCTAGTGAAGGACACTCGCTTTCGGAGTTTCCCCTTGCCTCCTCCACACCCCTGGCCCTCTAGGGTTGCCTCGCTTGTTCTAAGCTGCTCAGTTGACACTTTGCACCTTGTACAGTCAATGACACTTCTGGATTATAACAATACCATTGACTTTCAAATAAATCATTACAACCTACAAGTGTCCGTGACCGTACTTTTGCGGTTGGTTTCATTTTCGATGTTGTTTGTGAAAGGGCTATTTGGTTATCTATTTAGTATTAGTACAGTAGCTGCGATTAGGAGGGGGCGAGGGGGGGGCAGTTGCCCCCTCACTTCTCGCCACTCTTGCCCTCACACTATGCTAAATCTTATCTACAAAGGAAAATATACTGTTTTTGCCCCCCCCCCCGTTTTGGTATCTTGCCCCCTGGTTTTGGAACCCAATCGTCGCCACTGAGTATTGAGGATTGAGGAGCAGCATCTTACGTGTGGAACATTAGCCGGTGGAAGTGAAGCGTCCCGAAAGGACACTAGGAAGCAAAATAAAATAATCATTGCAAAGGTTAATAAGATTTTCAAGGATCTTGCAGACAACGAAAAATTTAGAAAGCTACATTTGCTTCAATGCGGTCTCTACAAAGATCAGCGGCTGCTGTATCTTTTCCGTCAGCATTGTTGTTAAGAATTGTTTCTTCTTTTTTTGTCGCTTTCGATAATTACCTGTAGCTTAGTGTGAGTATATTTTCTTTTTTGAGTATTGTTGATAAAAACAACACTTAGTTCTTTATGATTGTAACTTATAGCGTTGTACACAATATAGTATACCATGGCCAGCCTTGAACAAGCTTTGTTCGTTTCGAATTTCATAGCCTGTGGTTTTTGGCTGTGGTAAAAAGAAATAAAACTTGCAAAAATGAATTGCCTCCTCGATGGCACAGTCCAATAAGTGGTGTACTTTTGATATTGTCACTGAAGTTCAATGGTTAGAGCCCCGGCCTTGAGTTCCCTTTCATCAATGTCATCTAGTCATCATTCATCCTCATCTTCCTGTTTGGTCTAAAGTGGCAGAAAAAGCGATGCTAAATAACACATATATACAAAAATTAAGTTAGTTCCTACAGAAGTCTTCACTTTCATTGACATATTTTCATAGAAACATACTAAAAGTTGATTAGTATTTGATGTAGTGGCTAAAGGTTTCATGCATTCTATATTTTTAACATCGTACTCCATACATTTCGTGTCATTCTATAGAATGAAGGGATCTGAACCAGTTAACTGATGGGGTGATGTAAACTACTCATCATTCATCCTCTTGATGAGACCACTCGTCATTGACATGACGAGTTATTGCTTGGCATGCGAAAGGTACAAATTACACAAAAGGAATTAAACTACTGAAAAGACAATGGCAATTCGTTGGATTTTGTGAACCGTGGAACCTGTATCATGGCTGGGTGTAGGATAATTACCTGTCTAACTGAAGTCTCTGAGCTGAATGAAAATAGCGAAGTCCTCTGTAAGCTTCTAACTTGTTGACCAAAGCGTGCTTCCACTCTCGACCTCCTGCCTTGCTGACCTCCTCTCTCTACCAACTCAATTCCCAAAGTCCAGTCACTTCCCAGCTTGTCTCACCTCTATATTCCCTGGCCATCGAGCTCTTCCTCGATGCCGAATCGCCGAATCGTGTTTATTATAATTGCTACCATGCAAACCGCTGACACCAAACCCAGAAGTATTACCTGCTTCCTGAATACTCAGGAGGTTTGCATGGCACAACACAATGCATTGTAAACATGCCTAAGAGGCTTGAGACAGCTGAGAAAAACAAGTGAATGCCCTGGTCAACATGAAGCGTTCAGAGAGACTTAATAAAATAAACATACAATCCTAGGGATTGATACGTTCGCCCCCGCGAAGGAAAATTTTCCCCATTGAAAATTTGAAAGTCAAATCGCAAAGCTTGACATGACTCAGGTTCGCCAATTCCATATATTTTCTTAAAAAACCAAATATACAAAAAAAAAATCCACCACAACTGTCTGTTGTTTGCCGTATCCCGAAGGAAAGAAAATTTTCATTCCCTAAACTTTATAATGAATAATACCCTTAATACTAACAAATTCGTATGTTTATACGATGTAAAAGACAATAATATATACTATTATAAGACTAGAAATCACAAAAGTTCGTGTCGTTAAGCGAAAAACTCTTAATGTACCACATTTTGTGTGTACGTACTGGTTATTATGTATAATTGCTCATCCATTTGCTCCGAGTCAAGAGTCTGTGATGCCTCGCCACGCGGTAAAGACTCTGTGTCTCCCGCGAGGCCAACGGCTGGCTTTTGGGCTGGAGCGTCTTGCAAGATTGAACGAAATTCACAATGTTAGTTTATATTGTCACTCGATATAGACTCTTCAAATAGATAGAAAACCTTAACAAGGTGCACAAGTAAGTACACGTAAGTAAGCATGTAAAACATTGTCACATCTCACTGTTTTGTCCGTGTGAAAGCCTGATTAAATGTGCGTATGTTTTACGAACTACGTAGCACTGCACTCCTAACATCGCCAAATATATAAACTTGCATGGCTGTGTTGCACATTCCAATGTATTATTATACAATATTCAAATGCATATAGTGAGTTACACTGAAAACTGTCGCTGGTAAAACTTAATTATAGCGTTCAATTTTCTTTTCTACGTTTAAACTGTACACTGTATACACAACTATGGCGTGGTGAATACCTTTGTATGACTGCACACAAAATTAATAATCCTCCAAGTAACAAAACTATGTGCTTAAGTTATAAATATCAAAAATGTTTTGCGAACAAATATGTCGCTTTCAATATTCCATGTTGGTGAGAAGAAAGAGAAAAAAAAAATAACAATAATACCTGCATGCGACAAACATATGCATAAAATATTGGCACTAAAGCATGCTTTCTAACATGTTCGAAAGTGCTATAATTATGTTATTTGTATTGCTTGCATGTCCATTTATTATTCGAAGTGCAAAATTTCATCGTAAAAAAAAATTATGCACTAATTAATGCTAACACTGGTCAATTGACACCACTGGTGCGTGTCGCTTCCTTGTAGTATGATGTACACTTGCATGCATATAAAACTAGTTCTTATGCATGACACAAAACTGAAAATGTATATAAGGACTATGGAAAAGTATTGTTTCCCATAATGCATGTTAAATAACCAAATAGATACACATGATAGGAGCTCGCATGTGTATGTGTAGAAACACTGTAGCACAATTCTGTAATTATTGTTTGTGACCAGAACTGCTGTTTGTAGAATGTATGTTTTCTCTGCTTCCTCTTCTTTCTGGATTGCTTGTCGTCTTGACTGCTTTGGGCAATGTAAAAATGTAGTAAATTACCCGTAGAACTTGGGAGATAGGGAAAAATTGTTGTTCGAACTGCAGTGTGGGGGGAAATTTTATCTAGCTTCATCACTAGCTGTTGTTGATAATGTGTAGTCTGTTATACTGGGAAATGTATGGTTGACTACATCCTTCCTGTAAAAGGTAGTCTCTATGTAGTAATTAGAAATGTCTGCATGTCTCCCTCAAATTGGTGGTGACGAGTCTCTTCTTGAAATAATATTTCAAATGTCTGCATGTCTCCCTCATAGAATGGTAATCAGTCTTTCTGCCTGGTAATAGACTGCCTGCGGATGCCCATGGATGGTGTAGGCATTGCTTGTCCATGGTGCTCCGTATAGACAGGTTAGGTTAAAAGGAAAAATTATGACAAAGAAAGGAAATTGCAATAGGATGGGTATATATAATTCAAGTATGCATGTACACAAAACCAACTAATTTCCACTGCCTTTTCTTTAAAATTAAATTAAATTGTCTCATCAAAATAAAATATGATTAAAATAAATTGATAAAATAATTGCCATAACTCTTTGAAAATAAATAAGGAAAATTTAAATAAAATATCCAACCGTAATTTAAAATATTAATGTCCATGATTAATGTGTTGCCTTAACCTATTAATTATTACTGCTCTGCTCTGAATTAATCTGTTTCGCAAGCTGATGATGCTTATAAAAATAATATCCTAAGATTGCGGTTAATAACACATTCCAAATAACAAAAACTAATATAGACATAGGCAAAGGGTTTAAAACTAATTCTTTAAATGAAATGCTCTTACTAATTGATTGATTAAGTTGTTTTAAAGCAAGTTCAAGCGAAGTCCATTGGGGAATAGTGAAATCAGATAAATTCTTGGGAATATTAGGTAGTAACTCAATTTCCTGCATTTTGACTTGTTCGAAAGCTAAAATTCTTGTGTGTAAAATTTGTTGATCCACAATAATTTGCGAAAAATCCTGATAATTAAAAAATAGAGATTCCCCTTCGTTAAGCTGAATTGATCTGTGCGTGTTCAAATTATTATTCAAATTCTGAATAACAATAAATTGACCTGAACCTGATATTAAAATACCATTACGTGTCCTAATAAACTGAAATAATTTATTGTCAGTAATAGATTTCACTTCAAAATTACAAAATGTAGAATTAATAAACAAAAGTAAGTGTTGCAAGCATGTTCTAAATTTTGTTTAAATTTTAAAAAAAAAATATTATGGTGTGAACCCTAAAAATAAATATATAAAATGTGAGTTGCGCAAAGCAAGCTATTAGAGTGCTAAAAGTTGCTTTGACAAACCTCTAATGGCCTCCTAATAAACGATAGGCCGGTGCAATTTGCCGTGGTTCATGAATATGCAATGTAAGACAAAATTTCAGTAAATGCTACTTCTGAGTTTCGTTGAAACTCCAGGTGGTAACAAAATATGGCATTAGGGAATTAAAAAGGTGATATTCGAATTTTAAACACAATAAAAATAATAAAAACTTTCTCAATTTCAAATTTTCTTTAAACAAAAGAAATGTATCCACTCAAAACTTCTTGAGTCCGCCGTATACCTCAAATCACTTGGTCGTGTAAACAGACCCGCCGCGGAAAAGTATACTTGACCCATATAAGAATGGTGTGTCAATTCCTTAGGTATGTTTAAACAAAATAGATAGAGAATAGTTATGTAATATATTACAATATAAATAGAAATTACTAGTTATTACCTACTGTACTAACATTAACATGAAGTTAATCAGTAAGAAGTAATGAATTTATTGCTGCATTGTCGAATAAGGTGCAAATTGGGTAAATAAACTAAACTTCCTAATAATAAATATTAATAATAATAATAAATTCTCAAATTATAACATTTGTGGTAAACCACTCTGTTTAAATTTGAAAAGGCTAACGATGCCGTGGCGACTTTTGCTGCACATGCCTGTGCCAATCACCGAGGCTTAGCCTGGCATGTTGCTAATAATCTTGATTACTCTAAGTGCATAAAGTGCTAAAATTGCCCTTTTGTAGAAATTTCCCTGATTTTATCAAAATTTCGTTTGATTTTATCCTGATTGAAACCAACTGTACGTCGATTTCCCCAAAAACTTACTTACTATAAATATCTCTAAGAAAAACGGGAAAATTTAGCGAGAAAAACGCAAAAAAAAAATCGTCTTGTTGTTCCTTTGAAAATTATAGGTCGTGATTAGTCTGAAGTGCATAAATGCGACGTTTTACGGAAAAATTTATCTATATAGAACAAAATATCCCTAACATTGTTTACATGAACTTCTATCGTAAAATCAAATTCTGATGGCTATATGCGTAACTAAACTGATTCCCTAAAATTTTACTGAACGAACGCCACTAACGCAAAAAAAAAATATGCAAAGCCTGTGGTAAGTGTTTCTGAGCTTCTAGCGTGTTCAAAGTACTCGGAAGAGAGCTTCAGTGCGGAGAAAGGAATTTGCTGATACGAGACATTCTAAATTGTGCAAGGTTGCATTTGTGGTCGCTGGACGTAACTGAAAATTTCTCTATGGCGACAACGAGAGCTCTGGCAAGTTCGCTGCCGTGATCGGTGACTTCGGGTACGTTCGGGTGCCGTCGGAGAGGTGGAGGGGAAAAGGTCGCTGCTACAAGCAGCGGGCATAGGAACGGAGAAGGAAAATGCAACGCCAGGATTCGTTGATACATGGAATGACGCGTAACTGTTTACAAAACTTTAACTTACTACGAACAAAGTGTAGTAACAGCTGCGGGAGTTCGAAATAAAGTCAAGGTCTTTGAAATGACGTAATAAATTGGATGGAAAGAAAAAAAAAACTTCGTTGCGCTTACGACAGTGTGTTACTTGAACACTTCCGTACTGGTAAAATAACAACAGTTGGGAAGCTGTTAGCAAACTAAATGACTAATAAACATTGCATAAGGTACAAACAAACGTAAAAAAAAAATGAATTATACTTAAAATTTGAATCGTAATTAATATAAAATTCTAGTCGAACATGAGGTCGTAGAAAATATGGTCTATGAACGATACAACAGGTTCGGAAACCTGAGAATTTGGCTTACTTTCTGCTTTTAAAGTAACCCTTGAAACTTTCTCGACTTTTACGGGTGACTGATTCGCAAATAACTCTTTAACTTTTACAACTGGCTGAACACAGGATGAAATAGGCAATTCACTTTCCATTTTGCGACTGTTTTGAACAAAATTAGGACCCTTGCTTACGGCAAATTTTTGAACTCTATCTTTAACGGATAAAATATTCTTCGGCAAATCTATACTGTCGTCTTTAGTGACTAAACTATTTCTGGATACATCTTGAACTTCTAGTTGTATCCTAGGTTGAATAATAATGGACTGAGGGAGTGGAGGGGGAATTGGCGGGTGACTCGTTTTTAATGGTACCACTTCAACAATTGGTGCAACATCGTCGTAAATCTGGTCAGTGGGCGGTGGATCATTATTAAGTTTGCTTAACGGTAAATCGTTGGTACACTCATGGTCATAAGTAATAGATTTCTTGCGCTGACATTGAAAATAACAGATTATGAAAATTATAAAAATACTAATAATAAATGTTGTTAATAATAAAATTGTAATTATATTATAAGGATAGTCAAAGGACTTGTTCAACAGATAAATAAAATTAAAAGCTTTTACGTATGGAAGAAATCCGTTTAAAATAACTAAAATCGCAATGATTTTCATGTTGCTTAGGCAATCAAAACAAACAGTTCTTCAAAGCTAATACGTACTTTAAGCCTGCCTAGTCTAAGTAGTAGATATTTTAACTCAACTTTTAATTATTTCTGACTCTAGGCTCAAATGATCTGCGTGATTTATTTATTTAATATAATTTATTTATTCTCTAAATTTATTAGCACTATTTAACTTATGTTATTTTAAATTTTACTGCAAACTTCTCTTATCTACTTTCAGGTGTTAACTTTATGTTTAAGTACTTTAAAATCAATCGAACCGTACTAAGGTACAAGGTAATGGAAAAAATTGAAACTGATTTACTCCTGACTACCTGAAATAAAATAATAATTATTATTTATGCGATCTTTAAATGCATTAAAATACTAACATCACTAAAACTTGAAGAATCTTTAATTCTCTCAACTCATTCTAAAATATGCTTAGCATATTATTGAGGCAAAGTTAAAACTAAAACCGTTGTGGTTTAATCATTATCATTCTGCGATGGCAGAATGGATTTCCAGGATTATCGGTAGCTATCCAATATCCGAAGGAAAATACTTGTTAGTGGAGCGCAATAAAATCTTGACGTCGACGTCTACATATTCATATAATATAAATATTCTCATAACTGGCGCTAAAATAAACTTTGCTAATATAAATCATATACCTTCTTCTGAAGAGTAACTATAAAATTCTAGTGATATATTCGCTGAGCTAGTATTGTTACATACTGCAAAACTTTTGTGCCTAAAGCACATTATTAAATAATAAGTCTGCTTTTAATTGTTAATATTATTAGTGCTATTTTATTATAAATTATTATTATATCTTGTGAGTGGATTTAAAATATTAAACCTGTTTCACTTTAATAAATGCCGTAACTTGGAGCAAACTTGCAATATTTATATTTAAGTTTTTAAAACAATCTACCTTTTAAAGTTTTTAACATTCGAAGCTACAACGTGCTAAGGATAAATATTCAACTGTCAAACGAAACAATGTTTCGGACAGGAGAAAAAAAAATATAAATATATACTAACAAAAAAAATCTCGTTAATATGTGAGAAACGTCCACGCCGTGTAATGCTCTCATAATTCTCTTCTAGTTATTCAAAATAAGTTGGCTGTGCCTAACTTTGCTTAAAGCATATAAGTATATGTATATCTGTGTACGGATTCATTCTCGTCACTACTGCTTACCTGTGAACGGACATCTCTCGTCACTGCAGCCTATTTATACATCTATTACTTCTCAACTAGAACTTTTAATTAATCGGGCGGTTTATACCCTAAATCACGGTACGAACCTTGTACATGCGTGTCGAGGAATATAATTAGCTTTTCGTCTCTTTACATATTAACATGAATTAAAATTTTCAGGCAATGTATGCGTAAGTTAAGTAAACATAAGGCAAGTGACTATCTCGTATAAACTTGACTATCTCCTTAATCTAAGCTCCCTTCATGAGGTGCTAGGAGACTTCAGTCATTAAGAATATAAATGAGTGGTCCTCGGGGCCTTATTCGTTCCCAAAACTATATATATATAAAATGTAATATCCTCGTTGCAAAAGTCTTAGCAGTCATAGTTCAAGCATTCTAAATCCTTTACAAGTTACGGTCAGTTTTAAACCAAATTTAAATTAAACTTTTAAGGAATTTCAATTAATAATAATAACAAAACAAAATATTTACTCAAACAAGCATACTCTGTGCCATAACTCGTTAAAATGCACCATGGTGCTGATTGACTCTGACTCGGTGGCACTAATTTATTTTCCTCATTCATAAATAACTTTAAAATCCACTTGTAATCCACGTTATTAATTAATTAAAATGTTAAGGATAAAAATTCGTTTACTGTTTACTGTAGCTTACTGCATCCTCATAACCAACGTTGTAATAATTTTCGTATTCAAGATGATGTAAAAAAAAATTCTAAAATCACTGTCAATGCAAGAAATCATCAAATCTAAATGCCTATTCCTTATTCCTTATGTAAAATTCTGGATGGTAAAAATTTTCCCTGGTGGGAATTTGTCGTAGCCATGGTACCGGGTTCGTGAGTGAACCACAGAGCTACCAGGAGCAGATTGATAGGGAATCGTCCACGGACGTCCCTGGGCCGGCCACATTTTTGATGAAATGGGCCTCCCTAAAATCCGACATCGAACCTTCCGCCACGCGGAATGCCGGACGCTCCTGATACCAAAGCGCCAGCCCGATGCGGGTAACCACGACGGAGCTAGGGCGCAGGTTCCTCCGCATTTTACATTTCGCTGATTATCGACCCAGCTTGAAGTCGATAAATTTAATCGAATTCATCCTCATGTTAGACTAAACATCTATCATGGCATATATAAATTCTTCTCCCCCCCATTAATGCAAAAAAAAAAAAAAACTTTAAGCCCTATGTATTTTCAAAAATAATTTTGGCAAGGACATACCAAAAAAACTAAACTAATGAGCAAAATTTTGGGGTGGGATTTGACCATGTGTCAAAATTTGGGGTGGGGTTGAATCCTAAACTGGTTACAAAATCTTTTCTCATCGCATTTCCGAAAAAAATGCATGAGAAGCCCTAGCAAATCCACCACGTGTCAAAATTTTGGGTGGGGTTTAAATTTAAACTGGTTGTTGAAACCTCTTTTCTCATCGCATTTCCGAAAAAATGGATGAAAGCCCTAAGCACCTCCATCCACGTGTCATTCTATAGAATGAAGGGATCTGAACCAGTTAACTGATGGGGTGATGTAAACTACTCATCATTCATCCTCTTGATGAGACCACTCGTCATTGACATGACGAGTTATTGCTTGGCATGCGAAAGGTACAAATTACACAAAAGGAATTAAACTACTGAAAAGACAATGGCAACTCGTTGGATTTTGTGAACCGTGGAACCTGTATCATGGCTGGGTGTAGGATAATTACCTGTCTAACTGAAGTCTCTGAGCTGAATGAAAATAGCGAAGTCCTCTGTAAGCTTCTAACTTGTTGACCAAAGCGTGCTTCCACTCTCGACCTCCTGCCTTGCTGACCTCCTCTCTCTACCAACTCAATTCCCAAAGTCCAGTCACTTCCCAGCTTGTCTCACCTCTATATTCCCTGGCCATCGAGCTCTTCCTCGATGCCGAATCGCCGAATCGTGTTTATTATAATTGCTACCATGCAAACCGCTGACACCAAACCCAGAAGTATTACCTGCTTCCTGAATACTCAGGAGGTTTGCATGGCACAACACAATGCATTGTAAACATGCCTAAGAGGCTTGAGACAGCTGAGAAAAACAAGTGAATGCCCTGGTCAACATGAAGCGTTCAGAGAGACTTAATAAAATAAACATACAATCCTAGGGATTGATACGATTTCATTCCGTACCCCTTCCGCACTCCTAGATGACTAATCGTCTGCCGCCGTTGTTACAGAGATAGAGAGAGTGAGTGTGTTGATTCTTACTGTGGAAGAGACGAATATAATGTCTTGTAGAATTACGGGAAATATTTGCATCCGCAGTAAGTAAATGAAGCCTGGCAAAAGCCACAAGTAGCGAGCGCGCAAGATCAATGCGCAGCAAAATTCGTTCAAATGAACCATAAAATATAGCTGACATCTTACACTAATAACGTTGTAGCCTATTTGTTTTCAAAATTAATTTGAATATTTTATTACAAACTTTTGTCAATGAAAGTGTATAGGTGATCAATTAGAATGCAAGTTATAGTTCTTGTCTAATGTTACGGCGGGCGCTTTACATTCTGCCAAGAGAAGTGGGGATCGGGGAAGCGACCAACCCAGCGCGATAAGAAACGCAGCAGCAGTGTTGTCAACTCTAGCGAGAAGTCGCTAAATCTGGCGGATTTGTAATGCTAGTTGGCGACAAAAGACGTGAAAAAGTGACGAGCGACTTTTCTGGCTACTTCGTGTGCTCTGTAGCAACTAATCTGGAGAATTCGCAAAATATATGCGTAGGTACGTCTAAATACCGTTTCATAGTTATTAAATAAGTAAACACCCTCGCAATTCGCTTCTGATGCGCAAAGAGAAACCGAAGCAAAGCGTATCCCCTTTTCCAGTAAGGTTTGTGATGTTTGTAAACATCACTGCTCACAGCTCATTGTTATCCGATACTCCTCCTGGCTCCGTTGCGGCTGAGTTATTATAAAATAGAACGTTTGACTTCGCGGTCGCGTCGTGCGTGGGTTCAGATTGTAGTTTTTTGTGTAGTGTGTGGTGACAAAGGAAGTGCTAGTGTAAATTATAAAGTTTGTGTGTGGATTTGTGCGCAGACCAGGACAGGGTAGTGTCCAGTATGGGAAAACCGCAATACAAGCAACATTGCTGGAAAGAGTGGGGAAAACTCTACAAATGGTTGGCGCCTGTCGATAGTGACACGGCGAAAGCGTACTGTAAGTACTCCAAAGTAGAACTATCTGTATGCCAAAGCTACTGATCTGAAAAAAAACTTTCGGAAACACAGAAACATAAAGTGAGATTTGGTTACTTCTGTTCTGCAAAACAGCAGAAAAACAGTTCAAACCGGAAAATTTAAATACTTCTAGTGCTGAAGCTGGTTTAGCTTTATTCGTTGCCGAACACTGTTCTTTGCTAACCGTGAATCACTTCTCCGAATTATGTATGAAAAGGTTTGGTGACAGCTGCAGTGCAGCATGCATTCGTCTGCATAAAACCAAGTGCACAGAAATAATAAACAACGTTCTTGCAATGCATTTTCTCGCTGATTTAGTATCTGACATCGGTAATCAGTGTGAAGTGCAGCGTTCAGAGGAAGAGGAAAGTAACGAGGAAATACTTTTATAGGCAAGTACTAGATTTTTTCACCTTTTTGCTATTTTTTAAAAGTACATTTGATTTAGCGACTTTTTCTAGAGCATTTACATTTCATTTAGCGACTTTCTATCGGATTTTCTAAGGACTTTTAGCGACTTTTACGTTCAAGTTGTTGGCAACACTGCGCAGCAGCCTTGTGTTAAGCTGCTGTAGTATGATGTGCGTGAAGCACCTCCTCCCGCGACGTCGTAAGTCTAGGCGCATACGCTGTGGTCGGGTTGGTCTGCTGAATTTTCCTCGCTTCCCACCTTTCTTGCCAGCATATAGATCGTCCGCCGTAAGAGTAGACAACAGCTATAATTTACGTTCTATTTGATCGCGTATAAATCTTTCAGTTGAAATTGTTGCTTATTAAAAAACTGTAGGTAGATGGTGTGACCTTGACTGGATTATTTTGGTGGCGTCGGCTTTAGGAGAATGTTTTACTTTTATTAATTTCATCATATCATCACTCACCCCTATCTTCTCAAATGAGCCAAAAGTGGCACAAAAAACGAAGTAAAATAAAGCAAATCAATCAATCAGTGTGTCGAGACCACCTCTCCATCGTTCGACAAGAGTTTGTATAATACCCAGACACAGGGCGATACTGTCTCGAACCCTTGAAAATATTGCTCACATGCACAGGTTCGGATTTGAAAACTATCTTGAATCAAATCGCTCTAAGTGGCAGCTTACAAATGGTTAGTGGTTATGCAGAAAAAGAGAAATTCGAAATTAGGTTTCTGTCCGAAATCAGGATTCTCCAGGGCCGAGACCGAGTGGAACACCCTGTATTTCATATATACATTTCATTCATTCTCTCATCTGATCATCTTCTAGGTCAACGTGACGGTACACATATTTTATGTTAAATAAATAAATATAAGTAAATATGAACATGACTTAACGGTGTTCCAGTGGAAGTGAAGAAAATTCAACCATGGCTTAAATGGCCAGAATTAAGATATAGTTTAAAACAGTTTTATCTAGACATCCCAACTGACAATACTAACAGCGATCAGCCTCCAACGCATCACAATATACATCGAAATAATAGTATCTGATGCCATGCAATGGTGGTGGTAGATGCACATTGCAAGGTGGTTCGATTTCCACTTTAAACTGTAGGTCCAGTCCCGATTAGCCTTTCTGTGCATAAAGCGGTGTTAAGAACTAACCCAAACAAGTAACAAGTCCATGTGATGCAAATTCAAATATATTCTTTTTATAAAAATAATTTTTCATTCTACCACAATTTAGTCTATCTCCCTAAGATACAACTCCCCATTTATTTCCTTTTATTTCCCACACACCTCATTAAATCACAAAATCAGTAAGTGTCTTTGTTATGTTTCTAGAGTAATACAGGATATAATTGTAAAGATTAGTGAAAATACCAGGTAGGAATGTGTTCTGTACATTTTGCAGGGGGAGCAGTTGCCCCCTGCCCCCCTCTAGCTACGGGCCTGCATTTATTTCCTTTCATCTTACGTCGACTAATTGCGCGAGGTAGAAAATGGTCACCGTACGTTCCTCGCCTGTCGTACCGCTTGCACCGTTACTAAGCCATCCGAAACCAGCTTGTTCCACCCCTTTTGGCGCGGAGACGCTCTCGCACATTGTTGCAACATTTATTCCCATTATAACACCATTAAGCCTTGTTTCCATGATTATGAAAAAACTAAATGCTGACCAAGGCAGTAATTTTATTTTATTAAAAACATAAACTAACGTAACGTTTCAACCTTCTAGCAAGGTCTTCTTCAGACTCTGTATCAAGTACAAAAGTAACCTGATACAACAAAAGGGCAATATATATACACAAACATTACTCCCTCCAGACTATTTAGAAAGTTGTTTGGAACTTTCTAGCAGATGACTTTCACTTGCCAACTTTACTTTCACCTAAAAGGCTAAACACAATTACTTCCATATAGAATGTGGTTGGACTTTTTAATCTCATGCTCTTTTCCCTTCATTTTTCTTCCTTCTCCTCTCCTCTTTTTCTCTTGTCCTTTCCACTCTTTCCAACATCTTCTTCCATTCTTTGTTTAACTTCAGTCCCCCATTCCAGTTCATTGTGTCTTCTTCACCTTTCTTTTCTATTTCCTTGGCTTCCTTCCATTTTCTCACTAGCATTCTCTTCTCCCTTCCTATCTGCTTAGCCTCATCCCACTCTATGTCATGTCCTGTTTCTCTCGTGTGTTTAAATATTGCATTTCTCTCTCTCTTAAGTCGTACATCATCCCTATGTTGTTTCAACCTGTCTTTCAGCCTTTTTTTCGTTTCTCCTATGTACACACTCTGACATTCTTTACATTTTACTTCGTAGATAATCCCTTCCTCTTCCTCTTCTCTGTCTTCCTTTTTCTTGTTAGCATTCCTCGCTATTCCTAAGATGCTTCTCCCTCCCTTCCTGTAAGTTTTAATTCCCGCTTTCCTAAGCACTTTGCATATCTTTTCTGTGGTCTTCCCCATACTCCTTATTCCAAACCTTCTCTCCTCTTTTTCTTTCTCTTCCAATTCTCCCCTGCCCGTTTTCTTACTTCTTCTGTTTATGTCCAGTCTATCCTGCTTCTCATAGCCATTCTTTTCCAGCTGTTTCCATAGGCTATTTATTTTGCCTTCTTTTTCACATTCTTTCATGCATATTTTCTTGATTCTGTCCTCCATATTCTTTATAAAATTTATTTTTGTCACCTCACTTACATCACTTCTTTTGTGGCAGAATACCCCTGCTGCACACTTCTTCTGATGCCAAGCGGTTTCAATTTCTTGTCCTCTTTTCCTTCTCATCAATATATCTAGATAGCTTAACTTGTCTTCTTCTTCTATTTCAAGTTCCAATAATATCCCTCTTTCTTCATCTTGAATTTCTTTGGCAAAAATGTCAAGCTGCCTCTTCGTTCCCTTCCATATGCCAAAACAGTCGTCCACATATCTGCAAAACAGAATCATTTTGTCACCTCCCTTTTCTATCACTTTCTTCTCCCAACCATTTGGAATAACGGTTACAATATAATGGGAGATAAAATAATGTTAATGAGTGAAGGACTAAATATAGGTTCCAGTCTAAGCCCAGCATTGGCTGAATTGGTTATGAATGAATGGGAGAAGAAAGTGATAGAAAAGGGAGGTGACAAAATGATTCTGTTTTGCAGATATGTGGACGACTGTTTTGGCATATGGAAGGGAACGAAGAGGCAGCTTGACATTTTTGCCAAAGAAATTCAAGATGAAGAAAGAGGGATATTATTGGAACTTGAAATAGAAGAAGAAGACAAGTTAAGCTATCTAGATATATTGATGAGAAGGAAAAGAGGACAAGAAATTGAAACCGCTTGGCATCAGAAGAAGTGTGCAGCAGGGGTATTCTGCCACAAAAGAAGTGATGTAAGTGAGGTGACAAAAATAAATTTTATAAAGAATATGGAGGACAGAATCAAGAAAATATGCATGAAAGAATGTGAAAAAGAAGGCAAAATAAATAGCCTATGGAAACAGCTGGAAAAGAATGGCTATGAGAAGCAGGATAGACTGGACATAAACAGAAGAAGTAAGAAAACGGGCAGGGGAGAATTGGAAGAGAAAGAAAAAGAGGAGAGAAGGTTTGGAATAAGGAGTATGGGGAAGACCACAGAAAAGATATGCAAAGTGCTTAGGAAAGCGGGAATTAAAACTTACAGGAAGGGAGGGAGAAGCATCTTAGGAATAGCGAGGAATGCTAACAAGAAAAAGGAAGACAGAGAAGAGGAAGAGGAAGGGATTATCTACGAAGTAAAATGTAAAGAATGTCAGAGTGTGTACATAGGAGAAACGAAAAAAAGGCTGAAAGACAGGTTGAAACAACATAGGGATGATGTACGACTTAAGAGAGAGAGAAATGCAATATTTAAACACACGAGAGAAACAGGACATGACATAGAGTGGGATGAGGCTAAGCAGATAGGAAGGGAGAAGAGAATGCTAGTGAGAAAATGGAAGGAAGCCAAGGAAATAGAAAAGAAAGGTGAAGAAGACACAATGAACTGGAATGGGGGACTGAAGTTAAACAAAGAATGGAAGAAGATGTTGGAAAGAGTGGAAAGGACAAGAGAAAAAGAGGAGAGGAGAAGGAAGAAAAATGAAGGGAAAAGAGCATGAGATTAAAAAGTCCAACCACATTCTATATGGAAGTAATTGTGTTTAGCCTTTTAGGTGAAAGTAAAGTTGGCAAGTGAAAGTCATCTGCTAGAAAGTTCCAAACAACTTTCTAAATAGTCTGGAGGGAGTAATGTTTGTGTATATATATTGCCCTTTTGTTGTATCAGGTTACTTTTGTACTTGATACAGAGTCTGAAGAAGACCTTGCTAGAAGGTTGAAACGTTACGTTAGTTTATGTTTTTAATAAAATAAAATTACTGCCTTGGTCAGCATTTAGTTTTTTCATTTATTCCCATATGTTTTGCTATGGAGGGCGGTGCTTGGGTTGCGGCGTGATCGACGGCAGATTACTGACAGCTGGCGCAGCCAATGGGGGCCGACTTATGACCGTCAAACACCAGCGCGCGCTTCGAATGAACCGCCAATCATCATGTAGTTCCTCTCTATTCACGTTTTACGAACACTATTGTGTTTAGTTGGTTCCTCGCTTCGGGGTTTGGTGCTTGTGGCTTCCTCTTACATAACGTTTCGTCAACGCAGTGTGTGACCTAAGAAATAACAAATGAATAACGATTCCTCGCAATACTCTTAAGTTTGCACCTTCCTCTCTTGGGGGTGCTGTGCTTGTCCGCCCATTCTTTGTCAATATCTCAACTTCCATGGAGTGTATAGCAGCCACACCCAGATTCCCGCTATCCTCGGGAGTAGCTCTATTACGTGTAAAAATCTCAGTCCAATCAGAGCACTTTTAAAACTTCCTCGCTTTGGCGTGAAAAGTCCAGCTTCCTCTTAATGGAGGGTGGGAAAACAGGTGTGTGTGTGTGTGTGTGTGTGTATGTGTGTTAATATTTTTGGCTTTGGTATTTATATAAAATTTCTTGGGGTTCAAATCAAAACTCTATACTTAATAAACCTATAACAGGTTGTCAAAAATTCTGTATATTAAATCAAATAGATTTGTAATTCAATTTATACAAATCTGCAATATTTTTGTGTTTAAAAAATATGAGCAGCACTGCAACAACACAACCTTACTCTTCAACAACTCTCACAATACTGGCTGGTATGCAATGCAAAATCTCTTTATATAGCCTAAACACGGACCGCATTGAAAATATCTGAAACAATAAGCCAATCATAATATAACACCGTGGACCGGAAGTAAATATGTGTGGGTGCGTGTGGGTGTATGTGGGTGGGTGTGGGTGGGTGTAGGTGTGTATGTGGGTGGGTGTGGGTGGGTGTATGTGGGTGGGTGTGGTCAACGTCAACGTCAACGTCAACGTCAACGTCAAAGTCGACGTCAACGTCAGGGTCAATATGTGTGTGTGTATGTGTATATGTGTGTGTGTATGTGTATATGTGTGTGTGTGGGGGGGGGGGTGTATGTGAGGGGTGTGTGTGGGTGTATGTGTAGGTGTGTATGTATGTGTGGCTTTTTGGCCTAGTTTTAAGTGTGGCCAAAAAAATATCAAGAGGGGCATATTTTTGACAGGATTATGGACAACAATCTCACAGAAGTGCCTTTTATAAGTGTAGGCAAATCAATCTGAGGGGGTCATACTTTCTCGGAAAATTCCCGAGGGCATTTTTACAAAAATCTTGGATTAGACAGAGTTCCACACTTGAGCAAAAAGCTCATATGGGCATGTTGAGCTTGTTTTAAGTGTAGGCAAATCTGCTTGAGGGGGGTTCATACTTTATCGCGCCAATAATAGGACCAATTACACTACTCATACTATTACAAATTGGCCGTTGTTTTACCTTACGTAATGAATCCTGTAACAACGCTGGATTTTCGTGTGGATTATTTTACTTCTATGAGTTTGCAATGCTTTCTGCATGCACGTGGTTTTGTTTACAGAAGGTCTCAGGGTTGGTGATTTGAACTTTAGATACTTTTCAAGTTATTTTCTTAACTACTGATAGACATATATTTAGCATGTATTTTTGCTTAATCTGTATATTTTGGGTCACTTATATTAATATACTTTGCTTTTTTGGAAAAAAAAATACGATATCGGATAATATTCCTTCTCCTGGTTACATATTCTACAACTGGTCATTTCTTAATTGTTGTATGTGTTACAAACACTAACTTTCAGTTATTTATGTAATATATCAAACTTATGAAATTTTTTGTACATTTAGTTTGTACAGGATAATTTGAGGTGGACTGAAATAATCTAATGCTTATGTTTTTTTAAAAAAAAGGAGCGTTATTGTGAAAGAAACACTGCAAGAAAGTAATGAAATTTTTATTTATCTGCAGAGATAATAATGCAAAAAATAATTTTTGGGACGTGGCCTCCATCTAGATGCGTTTCTAGGTAAAAGATAATGTCTCTGGCAAGGTCTTCCCTTCCACCGCTTTTCCAGAAACTGAGGGACCGCCAGCGAGACAGTGGCGAGGGCATGACTGATTTAATATAATTTCTTGCCGTACAAAGCGCGATGCTTGAGGTACTCGTCCCACGACTTTCGGCAGTTCTTCACTATCCATGTTTGTTCTTCTGCGGACGGAACCCTGAAAAAGGTAAATAAAGCGAAATTTTATAACAAACATGTGCAAATACTACGATTGACATCCAGCATAGACATCGGAAAGCTACCTTTTAAAAGTTACTGAGTTAGAGTTACGGTTACCCAAAGCTTAACTCCTATAACACACGATTACCACTACTTTCGAAAGTAACTATGAGTTACTTCTACAGTTACTTTATTCTGGATTATCTGTAACTCATAGAACGTGTTGCATTATTAACTGCAAATAGATAATTTCTTTTCTCTTGTTATTGATAACCATCTAAAATTGACACCAATTTTCACTCCATTTTCATAAGACTCACACGTTTAAATATGAAACTAGTAAAGCCAAGTAAAGCCTTTCACTTTAAAGTAAGATCTATATAGTAACCAATCTTATAATTGTGTAATGAGGAACATTTGCTCAGAACCAATACGAGGACTATTTAGAAATCAACTTCCGATTAGCTCGTAAAAAGCAGTACCTAACCGCAGCGACATGGCGCATGCGCAGTAGCAACAGTAATGTGTAATCGCACTCCACACAACCGCAGTCCATTTGATTGAACAGTGCGCGAATAAGAACTGACGACGATGAACGCTCGTATTACTGCTCCCGCCAGTTGTGAGGTGCGTGGTGGGATTCGATTCCATCTGGCAGAAGGAGCCAACACAGCTGAAATTCATCAACCAAGTGCTAATAACAGCAGCCAATGCCGGATCTGCAAGCCGCAAAACCCAGCAGTGCGGGGGGGGGGGGGAGTAAGCCTCTAGGGGGTCTTCAGCCATTGACATAGTGGAGGGTTAGTATATGAGTATTTAAAAAATAAACATAGAAACTCAGGGTTACAGAAACGAATACAATTTATACTTACAGGTAAAAGTAAAGGTAAAGTTCACTGTGAAATTAGCACCGTGCCATGATGGCACATTTAGGGCATGTGAGGGTAGGGCCCACATTTTCGATGTAGGACATCTTGGAGGTTATGTGATCAGCACCACGCTTAGGCCGCCTTTACCCCCCACCGAGTACCATTTGATTTGAGGCTGAGTGGGCCCTGTAGCCGCTTTATGCGGGATCAAAGCCGGAGAAATTCCGAACCTTAGATCGCCCACCCTTGGTCTCCCACGTAGCAGTCAGACTAGAATCAAATCAGGCTAGAATTTTACTTGAAATGCAGTGGTGAAGGTCTCTTCAACCCATCTTTAATCAGGAAAACGTTATGACGGCATGATTGTAACAAATGTATCATTTTCCAAGTGTGAAAAAACAGTGTCATATACACCGAATCCGCCATCCCCCCCCCCCCATAAGGGGGCCCAATGCATAACTTTCAATCAACATATTACATAACTTTTGCACACAGAAACTTTGCACACAACAGGCGGAAAATTACGCAGGATTCTTCTCTGAAATGGACAGAATCAATAATCATACACAGAGTTTGAGTGTCTTTCTTGTGCCTGAGGCGGGGGATGACAGAGTGGACAGTTGGGGTGCCAGAAATCGACCTCGCATGTATGAAAATTGTATCTTGGGCCTTCCTTTTTTATGTAAATATGAGTTAAGATATCAAACTTCTATAAAGGATTGTAGGAATAAGTATTCTAATCCGAATATGACAATCAGATTCTGTCAAAAGTTGCATCTAAAGTATTACCTTGTATAATTACATAATCACTGTAGTGCAGTGAATTTCTTGTCCAACTAATAAAGTTCGATGTAGCCTGATATAGACGTTTTGTTGTCAAAGCTAGTTATTTTATGTACAATTTTTCAAAGGTTAATATTAGGTCAGATCTTGAAAAAAAATCTTTACCTTCCCCCGCAAACAGAAAGAAATCCGTATTTATGCTTTACTTAGATTTGCCCCCCTTCCCATTTAAAAATTTTGAGTTGAATTCAATATGGCGGCCACCAATTTGGTGGACGTCCTCTTGGAACACACCAATTTGGTTTGGTTCCCTTCTAACCCTAACCTGTTTCTATCATGACCAATTGTACCCAGCCTCACTCCTTTACTTTTTATAGGGGGTGTTAAGGGACATTTGAATCACCCTGTATTCCCTTGTATGTGTCTTTGTCAACATGAGATCAAGAATTATGCACACATACACACATTCACACACACACATGTATGTGTGTATGTGTGTATATATATATGTGTGTGTATATATATATGTGTGTGTATATATATATATATATATATAAATAAAATGTGCGTGTGTGTGTGAAGGTAGGTAGGTAGAGGGGGCCATTGTTAATATTTTGCGTGGGGCCAAGAATTGTAGATCCGGCACTGACAACAGTGAAGCAATATATGTGTATTTGCAGTTGACACGGTATCTTGTATACTTGTGTCTGAGTGGTAGCAATTGCCTTCGGAAGATGCTACATCAAGTGTATATCTGTGCTTCCAAAAAATTACTGTAACCTTCTCCCCACCACCTTGAAATATTGAAAATACTGGGCTATACGGGTGTGTATGCTAGTTAGAAATATGTACGAGGTGTGGCTAGAAAAAACAGGATTAATGTTGCTGTCGTCAAACGGCAAGCGCGTCAAGGTCAAGCGGTGCATGAGGGTATAACGTGATATCCTGCCTATCGACTGTGCGATTGCCCAGGGTGCGCGGCGCTCAATTCCGCTGTAGCTTGTGGACGAAGTGAACCGTACATCTGTGCTCCGTCGGAAAAATGTTAAATGTGAAAGTGGAACAGCATATCAATTTGAAGTTTCTTATGAGACGATGTACGGAGATGAGTGTTTATCACATATGCTAGTGGTAGAGTGGTTTGAAAGGTTTTAAGAGGGACGAGAAGGGAACCTGGACGGCCTTGCACGTTGAAAACTGAGTCAAACATTGCAAATGTCGGTGAACTGATTCGAAAAGATCGTCGCTTGAGTATTCGAGCTGAATTGACAAAGAAAGTGTTGGTCAGATTTTACACGAAAATTTCAACATGAACAAAGTGTGTTCGAAATTGGTACCACGAAACCTGACAGTGGAACAAAAGGACACTCGAGTGTATATTTGTGATGACATTTTAACAAACATTAAAACAGACCCTACATTCTTAGGGAGAGTGATAACCTGTGACGAATCGTAGTTTCTCACCTAAGATCCTGAAACCAAGCGCCAATCAATGCATTGGAAGAGCCCGAGTTCGCCACTACAAAAGAAAGCTCGAATTAGCAAATCGAAATTCAAAGCCATGATGATTGTTTTTTTCGATATCCGTGGGATTGTGTACGTTAATTGGGTACCCAAAGGTCAAACTGTCAACCACCATTATTACATTACGGTGCTGATGACCCTTTGTGAGCGAGTAAGACGACGACGACCTGATTTGTGGAAAAGCAAGTCATGGATTCGTCATCAGGCATTGTCAGTCAAGGCTTTTTTTGGACAAGCATGAGATCCCAGTGTTAGAACACCCACCCTATTCGCCAGATCTAGCTCCTTGCGACTTTTTTCTTTTATTCCCAAAGGTCAAATAAGCACTGAAAGGAACCAGATTTACGACCGTAGAATTTGTGAAAATAAAAGCGACGGAGGTCATGAACATGGTTTCAGAAAATTATTTCCAGCACTTCTTCCAGCAATGGAAGATTCTTATGGAGCGGTATATCGATAGTAAAGAGGAGTATTTTGAATGTATACTGTTAGTATTGTAAAAAATAACCAATAAAAGATTTTGTAGCAACAGTCCGTTTTTTTTGTAGCCACATCTCATAATACCAAAGGAATGGAATGTGCAGGTTTTCCATAGTAAATGGAAGACGGTGTTGCATCTACCTCTGAACTGATTCCAAGGTTATAGAATGTCAAATCTAATCTGAGGTTCATTAATAATTTATGTATTTAGAATAATTTCTAGTGATTAGCATATAAATTTGCACGTGCTTTCCTTGTCACAACTAATTAAAACATGTTACAGTGCAAAACCTCTTTCAGACATTGCCGTCCGACATACACGTGGTACCATGTTTAGGAAATGAGCATTGATATTTGTGGTGCCCTCTCCTTTCGTGTCGTAAAGTATCCTTTTCTTTTCAAAACCATGAAAACCTGAAAAATACCTAAGTTTTTGCATTAAACTTCTAATCAACGTTGTAGTCTTATTTCCGAGCCTTTTTGTGTCACAGGAAGGTGCCAGTTTACTCTTCGTAACGCGATTTTTGGAGGAGAAAAGAAAGCTCAAGCGCATGGCAAAAGAATCTATTAAAAAAATTAGTAGCATACAACTGCAACGTAATGTTCAGGGCATTATACGGCAAAGGTTGTATATAATGGTTGTACATACAGGAATATATAATAGTAGTAGGTCGATGTGAATTCGAGGATTATTGATGGCGTTTGTAAAACATCTCCCTGACCAATATGACATTCCTCTGTTTATCCTAGCACAGCACACACGTAATGGTTGCCAACTGTGAACATGACAGTATGTTTGCTGCTGATTCATTATTAGGTTGTTACTGTGGTTGTACGTGTTTTAGCCATAATGTAACAACGTGAACCTCGGATGTTTCGTATATCAACAACGTACCTGTAATCCACTGAATAGGGAAAGGATTTTAAGGTGCAAATTATGGCCGAGATAGGGAAAGAAAGGTTCTGAAAGTGTTTTTTAAAGAGTTGCAAAAAAGAAAAAAGGTTCTGATAAAATACCTTTATTCAAGTCTAAACCAATTATATTTTTAAAAAAATAGGTAAAGTGTTCCCCTGTGCTTAGCACCACGCCATGAAGGCGTATAGGGGGTGTGGGGGTAACGCCTCTCACTTTCTTGATCCGGTCGTGACTGGGGGTGATGTGATCAGCATCATGCCCCTGACCGCCTTTACCCCCCAGGGTTTCCCCCAGGTACCCATGTTATTCGACGCTGAGTGGGCGCCGGGGCCGCTTCCAACGTTAACATTTTATGTTCAACACTCTAGCAAAAACATAATCAGTAATAATTACATAAAGTAAAAAGTATTTAGGAAGTAAACGTGGCATTTACTGGGTTTCAAGCAACTTGTTATACTGGTAACACAGTTAAGCCTTGGCACGTTATGCCAGAGACCCTGGTTAGGGTACTGGTCGAGCCTGCATTTTTCGCTGAAAATTTCTACACAGTTAAGCCTTGAGGGTCTTCTTCAGACGAAACTTCACAATAAATTGACGAAAGATACAAAACATCATCTTATATATACACTCCCAGACAGGGTCCATACACACAACAACAGGAAGGCACCAGTCCATATCTTAGAACATTTCCTGTCAGGAATTCCTAGGTGTAGAATCTCCTGACAGTTAATTGACACTACCTGACCGGCGATTGACTGGTACCTGCTAAGAGTCTACCCTTATCAATTCCCCACTAATGGACCTTAACAGATTCCTTATCTCCTGGACTTCTTCCCTCCTCTCTTCTTTCTTCGTTATTCATCCTTCTTCTTTCCTCCTTCCTTTCTTTCCTCTCATCCTTCCCACTCTTTCTAGCACTCCTTTCCATTCTTTGTTTATTTTCAGCCCCCATTCCAGTTCATTATTTCTTCTTCTCCTTTTCTCTCTATTTCCTTGACCTCTTTCCACTTCCTCACTATTCCTCTCTTCTCCCTCCCTATCCTTCTAGTCTTATCCCATTCTATGTCGTGTTCCGTTTCTTTCTTGTGCTTGCATTTTTCTTCCTCTTTAATCTTAACGTCATCCTTATGTTGCCTTAACCTGTCTTTCACTCTCTTTTTGTTTCCCCTATGTACACACTATCACATTCGTTGCACTGAACCTCATATATAATCCCCTCCTCTTCCTCCTCTCTGTTTTCTTCCTTCTTCTTGTTCGCTTTCCTTAAAATGCTGCGGCCTCCCTTTCTGTATGTTTTTATAGCTGCTTTACTATGTACTTTCCTTATCGTCTCTGTGGCTTTCCCCATACTCCTTATACCAAACTACCTCTCATTTTCTTTCTCTTCTCCAACTCCACTTATGCATCAACCCAAATATATCATGAAATTTGTGGTACATCAATATTGTCATGAAAATTATTAGTATTGTTCCTTAAATCTTTACGCAAAGGATCCGGGAACTTCCAATTTTGTTCAGGTATCTTTGTTTTTCTATATTTTTGATCAAACCCGAAGTTCTTTTTCCACCTGCAATAATCGAATTGTCTGATCGATTCTTTTTTACGTATTTACCGAGGAATATCCTCCACATGGTTGAAGTTTGTACTCCCCAAATCTGAAACGTTCCTTCACCTTCAGGGCTGTAGACCCTGCGTGTAGTGGACATTGAACATTCAACAATGAACAATAAAGTTGGTAGTCTGTACCGAATCGAGTATACCAAGGAAACTTCTCGTAAACACGTGCACGTAGTTCTTCACGACTGCGAAAGAGAGCGCTGCGGTCTAAGTTTCAACAGTGGTTTTGCAAAGCTCCGACAGATGGTGCTGCGTGTCTAAACTGTACCAAATGAACGGAAGTTCCTTCAAAGGCACATTTTTCGTTCGTCATTATCATCCAAGTTGGTTACAAGTCGACAGTTTTACCTGCCATGGGGCAGGCCATATTAAGAGAATAGAATAGAATAGAATAGAATAGAATAGAATAGAATCGCCTTTATTGAGTGGGCGTGTTTTCACCTCACGTGCTTTTAAAACAAACCCTTGTCAAATACATATTCTATTGGTATTTACATAATACTCTCTGAAACTCAGTTTTACAGTAGGAAAGTTAAAATATAGAAAAATATTAGATACATACTTAGAAATATAAACTATTAATGTACTGATTACACAAAGTAAAATCCAAAACTACAATTAGTGTAATATTATTACAGAGTTAAAATTAAATTTAACGCCGATACCCCCATTCCTTTATCTTACACGAAAGACAGAGCCATGCACTATTCTTTGGACAGTAGATGTTTCTTCAAGTTTAATTTGTATGTTTTAGGGTGGAGGGAGTTCATTCCATTCTTCAATCTCGGAAACTATGAAAGAGTTTTGGTAAAGTGCTGTTTTGTATATGGGAATCGTGAATTTAGTTTTCTGACGAAGGTTAATTTGTTTTCCGTTCTTCCTGTACGGGACAATTTGATCACATAAATACTTAGGTTCCTTATTGTTCATAATCCTGTACAGTAAAGACAACGCCAAAAATGTTCAATTTTTAACGTTAACCAATTAAGTTCCTTTAAATACGGGGAAATGCTTTCTCTTCTTTTGACATTCAGTATAAATCCTATGCATACAAGTTCTTGTATGTAACTTAGGCTATTGTTGGTGTTTATAAATACGTGGGGAAGCATAATCAATATTTGGCTGAGTTTTCGTTTCTTTGCTTAGCATACGTTCAAGTGGAAATAGCGATTTTAGTTTGGCTACTGAGTTTTTAACTGTTTGTGTGACATGAGAACTCCAGTGTAGATTTTCGTCCAATATTATGCCAAGGTTGCTTCTGTTACTACTTTCTGTATTCTTGAATTATTCAGTGTAGGGAGGGGGACTTTTAATTGTTCTAACTTTTTGAGATTACTCGTTGAGCCTAGAGTTTAAATATAAGATTTAGATGAATTCAATGTGAGTGCATTACATTCAGACCATTTAAATATTGAATTGAGGTCGTGTTGCAATGCTTCTAGGTGCCATTGCACTATTTCTTAATGGTGTTTCTATTTATATTTGTGTGTCATCCGCATATTTATCGTATTTGCAATATTCATTATTGTCATTGGCTGTATTTGTAATAAATGGTAGAACCTAAAACTATCGTCCTTTTCATTTCAATCACGCCCATATTTATGAACTGATCAATTTGGTCAATGCTTGATTGATTGATTGATTGATTTGCTTTATTTCAATTAGCTTTTTGTGCCACTTTGGCTAATTTGCCAAGATGGGGATGATTGATGATATGATGAAATTGATAAATGGAAGCTCACAAACATCCACGCACAGGCCGGGATTCGATCACGGGACCACTGGCGTCGTAGCGCGATGTGCTAACCACTCCGGCACGATGGCCGATAATTTGGACAATGCAGAGGTTAACAACTTTTGGAGGTGGGATTTGTCTTATATTTATCCTTACAGGTATCTACGAACGTGCAGGTAATAATAAAATTCAAGAAATGTTCCTTGAGATTAAAGAAATGAGTATAACATAAAGAAAGACTCACCAACCACATACGCAGTAGTTCTCTCTTTACTTTTCTTCATTATGCTCTTTTTCTGCCCCTTCGAGCTTATCGCGACAATCAGAACAAGTAACGATTAGATAACATTAAGGAGGAGACACTTACGACTGGACCAAAATTCGAACCCGAAACCTGAGATGGCGAGATTCGGAGTCGATCACTGAATGAACCCGCCCACCGAGACGACAATTCTAATGTATAAAGCTATGAATAAGAAGCGGTGGAACGGCAAGACTAATTGATGACTTGCAATTATATATTTGGAACTCTAAGCCATAGGCTTATACATATATATGTATTCAGGGTGAGTCACCTAAAGTTACCACCGAAAATATTTCGTGAACAACAATAAGAATTAAAAAACTGCTTTCGCAGATATAAAGGTATGAGAAGGGCTCATGAAATTAGTGGACACAAGAAGTTCAAGTACGTAAAGAAGTACGATTTTCAACACAAACTTAGGTTGTTTTTTTATGGAAACCCCAATTTATTTTCAGCTCATTTGAAAGTACGGAAAAATTCATTAAGAATGGCGTTTGTTACTTCTTGCAACATTTCTGAGTTCCTCTTTTCATTTGTTGTGAAAGAAGTGGGGGAAATATTGCTAGACAAAATTTTGTCAAAGTTTGTTTTCCTCAGGATTGGACCACAGTATAAAGTGGGATTGGAACCTCTGTGCACGTGGCTTCATCGGGGATCGTCATGGACACCTGCAGGATTTTTTTCAGGGAGGGGCAAACAAGATATTTTATTTGCAGGGGAGGAACAAAAATGTGTTGTCCCCTCAAAAAACATCGTTTCAATTTGAAATTATCATGTTCATGCAAAACTTAACATATACTATTGTGACTTGAATGAAATTATATGTATTAAATATATATTTTTTCGCTGACTTGCAATTTCCAGGGGGGGCGGCACCCCTTTCCCACCCCCACCCCCTACCGGACGTCCATATGGATCGTATAGTTATTGAGTTCTACACGGATGGCTTCTTGTGGGTTTTGGGTTTTCACCCTGAAGACAGCTGCTATCTCGAAACCGTTGTAGTAGGTTTAATATACGGTGGATAGAAAGACAGACAATGGATAATGTTCAATTAAGATTGTATGTTACTAACAAAGAACCAACTAACTAACTAACTGTCTAGCCTTCTTAAACCCGAAGGTTGTTGGCTGCAGCAACATAAGCCCTCCATCTGTTCCTATCCTGGGCAAGATCAATCCAGTCTTTTCCATACTTACCGATTTCCTTTAGGTCCATCTCAACAAAAAACCATTGTCACTAAAATTTGACAAATATTTTACAATCAGTTCTGAGCAGTAGGAATGCGAACGATTCTGATATTCATAATTGCTATTCACTCTTTCTTGATAACACTAATCAGCCTTGTTTCCATGTGTGATTAAACACTCAAAATTCTCACCAAGCCAAATAAACACACTATGAATGTAACGATTCAACCATATAGCAAGGTCTTTAGATTCCAAATGTAATTCAAATTAAATAAAGTACGAACAGGAATATATACACATACATACACACAGAGCATTCCCTGACATTCGCTACGAGACTCGGTGGCAAGCGGCCTCGCGTCAGGGATTGTCTGAAATTTGATTCTGAAATTTGTGCTATTACAAGAGATATATATAAATTGCAATATTATTAATTTGTACTAAATTAAATAGTGATAAAATGTTAATTTAAAAGTAAATGTTATATTTTTTTCATAATAAGAAGATCAAATTGAAGAAATCAGTCTATTTTTTATTACTCAAAAGATACTTTTGAGAGAAAATGGAGCAAGAAAAATTAATTCCTGTTACTATGGATTATTCCTGTTCATCATAATAGGTCCTATAATATATTAAATATCCTGTCACTAAATTCACAGGAGAATCATCTTTTTAGAAAAAAATCGACTTAGGCCACTGACAATAGACACGGGGGGTACAGTCACCGGCAAAAAACGACACCTAGGTCCTGGAATGCAAGGCAGTGTGTGTGTTGCCTAACCCTACGGCAATAAGTGGATATTAATAGCAGATTTTCGATGGCAACTTCTACCAGCTCCGTAGAGTTATGCAGCACACACACAACGCCTTGCATTTCAGGATCTAGGTATCCCTTTTTTTGCTGTCGGCTGTACATGTTCTGGAGAATGAAGTTACTTGAAAAGTGTTGCCAACCTCAAGAGCGGTTATCGAAGCCAGTGGGGCCTATAGAGCTACTGCAAAGAAAAGCACTTTCAGCTAAAAGCCTTCGCGTATCTTCCCCTCCATCCGTTCAACTCGGACCTCATGAAGCATCATTCATTCTACACCTCTCCTCCATGCGCGAGTACGATGCACAGGAAATGCTGTTCGGCGTAGGTCCTTTTGCCTGTGGTCGCACTGTAGCTGCGAATTTTGCGTATGGCATGGACATTTCTATAATAATTCATCTTCATAGTCGTGCGTAAGAAAGAGGTATAACATAACTAAAAATACAGTGCAATTCGCGGTCAAGTCGTCCGTGGAGCGGCGGCTAGCACGCCGGGCAGTGAGAGCGCGTTTGACTGCATTTAGACTCACAGGTTTACGCTGATCTTGGCACTGAACGCGTAAGAGCTTCAGTATCCAGATGGCTGGTGTCCAGTTTGCAGGTGTTTGTGAAGTGTTAAGGTGTTAACAAGTGTTTTAGATTGTTTTGTTTTAGTTTACGTATTACTGGTGCTTTCCTTCAGTCTAATAATGCCACGCTTTCCGTACAATTTAAAACAACGAATTTGAATTATCGTAGGGAAGTTAGAATGTGATTTACAGTAGAATTCCCAGATGTTCCTGTTCCACAAAGAGACAGACAATGTTCGAAAACTTGTGAACAAATTTAGTGAAACAGGGTCTCTTCTTGATAGAAAGCGAAGGATAAAACGGCGTGTGCTTGCAGAGGAGAAACTAGAAGACATTGGAACATGATTGGAACGCGATTGGAACACACTCGTCAAAAATCTCTCTGGCGCTTTGCACCAATCATATAAACCTGAATCCATACATTAGAGGAACTGAAAGAAAACATCAGGAGAGAAATTGAAAGAATTTCGGAAGAGGAACTGATACGTGTTAGTGAAAATTTCGTACAAAGATGATGTAAATGTGTTGATGAAAGAGGACATTTCCAACACTTCTTGTAACAAGGTACGTGCTCGTTTTAATTGTAACTGTCAATGTAATTGCACGAGCTTATTTCATTACATAGCTAAGCCGCGCGTCAGGCTAAGTTTGCAGCAGGTTTTACGTATCAATCCGCGCGAGAACTGAGCTCAGAATCTTCCGTGCCAGTCTTTCCTCAACCGCCGAGCTGCTTACATCGCAGACACTGAGAAAATCACAGTATTGCCAACCGCACAACACATCAAAACCCGCATGCATGTCAAGTGGAATGTATTTTTGCTTCTCTTTGTCTCCTGAAACATAAAATTTTAAAAGTACTTTCTGCGCATATATTATTTAATAAATGTGTCATTACTTAATATAAGAGCGAAATAACTTCTAAACATGAGAGCATGTGTGTATATTTCGAGCACGCAAAACGAAAAATAAACGGAGATAAAAGTAAACAACAATGGGCCCCTCTTGAATTTAATGACAAATTATTGTTTTTGGTTTAGAAAGAAATACATTTATGAAAAACGTGGTTGCTTCGTCCGCAATACATCCGTCCCTGTAAGACACACGCAATTCAAGTTACACCACCAAAAAAGCATGATTTGTTATTGGCGATATATACAATCAGGTGCATTGTCTGCTGCTATTACTCTGGTTTCAATTTATGAATCACTTCACTAAACCAGGATTCAAATCTTGGTCTGTCCATTTCTTGCTGATAATCACCCTTTCTTTGCGCGGAACAGTAAATATGCGCCTTCAACAAAGCTTTCATTGCCGCCAGTGGGTGAAACAATAAGCCTCCCCCTTCCCCTCATTGTCGGTTTCTTCAGCCCTGGCGGTGGTTTTGCATGGTGGTATCCTTCCATGTTTTATTCCCCCTTCCCCCACTCACCGAGTTGAACTAAGTCTCGTCCAAATAATAAACATGTTTCTTCTCACTGCAATATATTTTAATACCGCGGAGATTCTTTTGTCGTCAAACAACAAACAATCGTTTCCTCTTGCTTGCTAAACTCAAACAGCAAATCATTCAAGACCCGTGATACAATTCGTGCGCACATTCACCTCACGCCATGTTTTACTTTGATCTTGTTGCCGCAAGGCGGATTATGCATTTAAAACAACTTGCTTGACTTTGAAGAGCATTTCCCTTCGGATGAAGCCCAAAATAACATTCGGGTAAAACCGCGCGCTGAACAGGAGATTCAGCCATTCTCGCCGCTCTACAATAAACATAGGGTTAAAATAATGGGATGTGCAACACTGGTATCACCGATTCCACGCGTTCTGCAACGCATTCAGTCTCGCTCGACTCGCTCTAAAGTTCCAGTGTCTCTTCAACGCAATACACATTGCAGTTGGCGAATCTGCGGTTCTAAGTTCGTCTGCACAGTGATTGCAACCAATTAAGTCCACACCTGCTAATGGATGTATTATTTTGTCTGTATATTACAAATTAAATAACTGTTTTCTTGCAAGTATGCAGTTTGTCGGAATAGAACCAGTCTCAGTGGAACTATATTCTTGCGCACACGTTTGGAACTACATATGCGAAAACCTGCTGCAAGGTTGACTTGACGCTTGGGTTCCGTTTAGGTGGATGTTGCATGCATTTTGCCGGCAGACGCTCCTTTACTGCCAGGCGCTCCACGGCGACTTGACCTTGAAAATTCACGTACTCCAAAGTTCGAAAAGACCAGTCGAAATGTTTGCAGGAAAAATATATTAACACATTTCACCCCTGCTGTTTTCTCTGTCGGCCACCTACTGACAGTTGACACTCTACTTGCCTTATGAACTCTCCGGTGGTGGCGCTGACGACGATGCCTTTGGAGCGGACGTAGAAGCCGTCGCCTGTGTCGTAGCAGCCGGGAGGGATCTTCCGAGGGGGGGCCTTGTTCGTGATCAGAGATCTTCCAGCGGGCCTCAGACCGTGAACCAGCTCCTCTTGGTATCTGGGAAATTCAAAGAAATAGTTCGTTTTTTAGGAGGCATTCTGAACAGAAAAAGTTCCAATACAATACAATTGATTTGGGGTAACAGGTGAACGTAGAACTACATTTACAACTTTGCTAATACGATTCTGAATAAAATTGAACTAAACGCACGGCCATGAAAATAGGCGGCTGGGTAGAAATGCGCTGGTGCCACATATGGGAAAAGCAAAGCGAGAGCGGGACAAAGTCTTTGGTTTCGGCGCACTGTGTGGCAACGTCAACCGGGCTGCGTTGCGTCAAACCGACGTCTCTCCTTGGGTCATCCCTGACCTGTTAGTTTGTATCACATGGATTACAAAGACCAACTCTACAACGAGATGATTGTCTATCAGCATCCATCCCCCCACCTTGGGATGTATGGTCCGTCATCACACTCATGCAAGAGTGTACAATTAGTTGGTAATGATGGTAATTTTTTTAATAATTATAATTAAAATATAAGTGCACGTATATTAACAAAGAGGCATTGATGCAATATTGATATGCTTTTTTGAATAATAGCATATGTAGGTTAAACTCATACAAGAACTGTTTCTTATTTTTTATGAATGATGGTAATTTTTGTAACTATGATAATTATTATATAGAACAGCAGTTTGTGTAGTGGTTGGTACATGGAAGAAAGTGAGATTTAGGGATTTGCTATCGTAATCTTCAAGGATTTCCATGAAAGTGGCTTAAACAGTTGTGATTACGGTTCGATCGGTAGGCAATGGCGTACTTACCCGGGGATTTTATTGGGGCTGAATATGCCTACTTCATATGAATGAATGATTCGCTTCATTTTACTCTGCTTTTCTGCCATTTTTGGCTAATGAAGAAGATGAGGATGAATGATGACATGACGAAAGTGACGAGAGGTAATCAGAAACAAATATGGACAATCCGCAACACAGGTCCCATAGAGTATTATACTGACCACGGGTCCTGACGCCAGAGCCTCGTTAGTCTGCCACAGTGTAGGGCGTGCTACGTGGAAATGATGTTGACAGTTGGGTGTTCCTTATTTATATTCTCTTTCCGATATCCTCCATACCTTTTTCGATTGCAACGGTTTTATTGTAAACTTAGTCGAGTATCTCCAGCTTTCTGCTCATCCCCCTCCACCGATTGTGGCAGTGACTCCAACGCCTGCAATTTCCCGATGATCAGCTCCAGTTCAGGATTTCGGGATGACTTTGCAGGGCCGGGGTTCATCTTCACCCCCTCCCCCGATAACGAGCAATAGAATAGTAAGCAAAACACTGATGCCCGCCACCGAACCTCCCATGTTGTTACACTGTTTCGTGGAGGGTGGCGTCCACATTCAGGATGTCCTGATTCAAGATCTCTTTGAAAAGTGTCTCTATTCGGGATGTGTTTTATTACAGACTTGATGTCTGAGTGGAATTTGTCCGGACTGAGGATGTCCTTTAATTGCCTAAGGAAAAGGAGTGGATAAGACCGGTTTCTTGAGAATTTCGACCATTAGGAGCAAGGGGAGATCATAGTCCAAATCACCTTGAAAAGACAAAATTGCTTGCCAAAGGTCACACTCATGCACATTACTTTGACGAAACATACAGACACAATATTTTTTATTTTGAACTAACTAATGAACAAGTCTTAGGTTAGGTTAGGCTCGATGCTCCGATACTTGCGTGTCGAATTTTGTACAGCGACGATCGGACCGACGAGAATGTTGGAACTTGGGTGACAAATTCAAGTCCAGCGTCGGAAACTGATGACAACTCCTCCTTAAAAATGGATGGTACCGGCGTCAGTTCAAGCGGTAGAATGTCTACCTTATGAGTCACTCCCACTCTAGGGCTCCAGTCAAGAAAATATCCTGAGTTAGGACAACCTCCAATCTTTAGCAAACGGTTCAAAGAACACATCCCCAATCGAGACAATTTTCAATGGAATTTCCACAGATCCTGAATCGAGACATCCTCAGTGTGGTATAAATCTCGTGGAGCCCCCTTTAAAAATACAGAGGAATAGCGTCGAATGAGTGAAAATATTGTATAATAGATGACTGATGGGTAAAAGATGAAATCAGAACCACCCTAATCGCCATATTGCAGATTTTCATATTGTAGGACCCGGTACAGCAAGTAGGGAGTTAAATTTGTGAGCATGGCTGACACAAAGTCTTCGGTTCGGGTCTCCTCTTGATTTCAGTCTGAGAATTAACAGCAGAGAAAACGTGAAAGAATGGAAATTTGGTGTAAAGAAAATTACTGGTTCTAACACCTAATGAAACAAGTATGAAAAGTTTCGGAAAATGCCATAATGGATAAAATGAGAAAGATTGTGAATCGGAGAAAACTGAAAAGTAGTTGCGCGTGACGTTTATATACTGTATTCCCATATGTGTGTAGAACTGCTTCCCTGGCTGGGTGATCGACTCAAGATCTTTCCACCAAAGGTTCAGACTTTGAGTCCTGAGATGAGCATGGACGCTCGTTTGTTAGTTTACCTCCATAAATTTTATTTAATCATTATTCTTATCGTCTCAATTAGCCAAAACTGGCAAAATACCGATGTAAAATAAGAAAAATATATAAATAAAATATTTGGATGATGAAGTTTCGAAAATGGAAAAAAAAATGAAAGGAGGTTTGATAGGCATGTTCTTCAAGCCAATCTAATCGTGGATAAACTAAGACACGATGTTACGTATCACCGAAGATCGGTTACTTAGAGACTTCCAGGTCAACGTATTATTAAGAAATTCGAATTTTTAGCCAAAACGAATTAAGTTCTGATATATAGTTATATTTCAGATATATTTTAATTCATTTGTGTGTATATATAGTATATACACACACACACACACACACATATTAATATACATATGTATTAAAGTGACAGTGTTCAGAGTGGTACAGCACGGGCTGTAATGAGAGTAGCAGTCTGAAACTTCGTAGATATGCTAATGAAGCAATGCGCTCGCGAATTATGCAAAAATAAATAGTTCCAATTCTCGCCACCAGGGTATACAATGGCGCTGTAAGCAGTCAAAATGTGGTATTGTTACAGGAAAAAGGCAGGAAAGATCAAACACATGAGAACAATGGTTCTGGCATGTTTATTAGGAACTATGGTTACAAGAACTGTTCAATATGGCCTCCCAATTCAGCAATAAATGAATTAATTGAATGTGATAACATTTCAGTCGTCAGCAACTTCCAGGAATGATGATGAAATAGTTATGTTTAAAAATTATTATTTAGCTAAAATGTAGAGGTGTAAGAGATGACCCTTTTTCAAACCACCCAAATGTCAACCTCACTTGTACGTAGTACACCCTGGACTTCAATTTGCAAACTAGCGAGACTCTGGCGTCTGGAGCCATGGTCAGTATATTCCTCCATGGGTCTTTGTTGTGTGCCTCCATATGTGTTTGTGACTGTCCCTTCATCTATTTCATCTTTTCACCATTCATCCTTATATTCGCCATTAGCCAAAAGTGGTAGAAACGCGAAGTAAAAAAAAAAATCAAATCATTCTTTAATTCATTCATTAGTTGAAATGTAATTTTAATTACAGTTATAGTTATACTTACAGGAAACTACAAGAAATGATAAATTAAGGAAATACGTATATGAACATTGGGAGTGCGGTCTAAGCCGATGTACTTTGAACTCCGACTGCGGGACGGTATGGGTTCTCGGCCGGTGGCAACCCACCGTCGTGAGGCAATTGGGAGCTACGAGTGAGTAGTGTTATCCGATCTCGAAAATCTCCTGTAACGGCTGGGGGTTAAACGTGCTGACCCCACGTCACCCCCATTACCGGTTGAAGAACTCCACGCCTCTAGGTAGGATTGTGGGAGGGAGACTGGCAGTCGGGAGATAGGCCAAGCCCCTTCGAGGGCTGTAGAGCCACGGATTATTATATTATTATGCAAATTGGGAAAACTACAGTGAATTCATAAAAGTTTCAGTAAAATGCAGCGGTGAACATTGTTGTGCAAAGTTCTTGTGGGTTTTTATTGACTTGGGCAATTGTGCAAGTATTCACATTTTATCGACCGTGAATAATAGTACAAGGTTAATTCACTTACCGTTTCCGTACAACAGACTCTTCTAGTGGGCTTTGAAGCAAAGATTATGCAAAGGTGTACATGATATTTAAAGTTTCATTGTCAAAATTTGTGTTATTCTCTGTGTGTGATAGTCTAATCGAGACTGGAAATACAGGCTGAAGTAAAATCCAAAGTATTGTATAATGTGACTCCACCGGCTTTAATATTGTGAAAATCAAACAAAAATACAGTGGAGAAATAGAAGCATCCCTTGTGGGGATCGAACCCACGACCTTTGGATTAGAAGTCCAACGCGCTATCCTCTGCGCCAAAGGGACAACAGCGACAAGTTTCCTTTTATATCTTACTCATTTTCAGAGGAAGACTGAATAGGTAATTTAACGAGAGACATTAACGATTTGATTATATGTGAGAGACTTTTCAATACCATGTGGATATACGGGGTTGTTACAAATAATCTTCCCGATTTCAGACACATGTAAATCCACTGAACGCAATTACAACTGGCGGCTGGGAAACAGCGAATCAGCGAGCAGTTGAATTTTCTTCGACTGAGATCGGCCATTTCGAGTCACAAGGTACCGAACGTTGTTCGCGGGAAGAAACAAATGAACGTTGGGTCCACCACATGTTGCCAAACGTACCTTAAGGGAAGAAATAATCTTCTCGGGCAACGGTATCGTCAGCACCAGAAATCAGGGGGGGGGGTTAATAGTACAACTACACACGCGGTCCTGAACGATGACGTTTCCTGAAGGACCACCCACAGGGCGGAATGCAGGCGGACACACAGTCATATAAAGACAACTGGCAAAAACAGAAACAGAAGTACGCTTGACAACGTTGTTTCGGGAGAACGATGTGATCCCTTAAGCTTTTACTTCGCAACTGAGTTCGTGGACACCCATCGGACCACCCACCCCCGAAAATGATTGGGGGACAGAAACAGCCTTCAAGGTCAGCCGCCAGTTGGAGTTGCGATCAGTATAATTGAAACGCAGATGCGAAAAGGTTGTAAAGAGTAACTCATAAAGTTTTATATTATGTCATTTCAGCTACGGTTGATAACACTGCTCCATAATAACCACGACAGAAAATGGCTGCTGGCGAAGACAGGAAAGCGTTTTGTGTGTTAGATTTTCCACGTACACTAGTCTGTTATTAGTGTGCAGCAACATTACTGTACAATGTTTTGGTGCAGATCCACCCAGTGGGCATTCAGTTTATAAATGGTTCTGATTTTAAAGAAACGGGATGCATCTGTAAGGGAAAGACAACTGTCCGCCAGTAAACGAGGAAACAGCGGAACGGGTCCACGCAAGTTTTATCACATTGAACACTTTTGAGGTCATGAAATAAAACTTCAAGAGTTTCTCTTTACATTGATATAAACTTTCTGTATCGGAGTTGAAATAAACATGATTTATATGCGTCTGAAATCGGGAAGATATTTTGCACTAACCCTGTGTAACCATAGATAAGATATGAGCGTTTGATGAAATTGCCCAAGACCCTAGAAGTTTTCCTTTGAAATAGTTTGTAAACAATGGCAACTTCCGAAGACAAGTTCTGAATGGGGTGAAGGTTTTTCCAAGTTACAGAATTCTCTCTTTCCTTCGCGGCAATTCATAATGTGGAATGGAAATCCTGTGTAGCAGATGTTTCCTTATCTCCCTCGTCGCAAGGTGGCGGAAGTGAACCCTTGTCGCTTAGCAAGTGGTCATCGGAAGCCAAAGAATATCAAATTTATAGCAGAACACTCTTGTAAAGATATAGAAACTACACGACAGTTCTTTCTTCACATATCAGCCTTCCTTTCTCTAAACTTTTAAAAAGTCGTTTTAAAATGAGGCTAGGCGCTGTACGTTCCCCTCAACATGTAATACACATTTATGCATTCGTATAACGCACAAACCATTAACAATTTTATTTTTAAAACAAAGATACGCTGTTACTGTTTGAAGTTAGCACAAATGAATGAATCCTCCACATAAATTTCTTAGTAGAAATTCAAAATATTTTAACACATTTTTTTAAAAAGAATTATAACTCCATCGAAACAAATTTTACAAATGAAACTAAATATATGGTACGCTTCAAATAGGATGAAAATAAAATCTTATGTTTATTAAGAAGTTTATTTTTTAAATAAAATTACCAACAGTTAAATTCTGCGAGCCGTTAATTGATAGTTAGAATGCTTTCTTTCACGATTCAGGAATAAGTTGATATTCTATCGTATGAAGACGTCAAACAATCAACACCTTTGTAACTATGCCATAGATCCTTACATTACAATTCCATTTTCTTAATTATTTACTAGGACAAAGGTGAAGCGCCATTTGTCTGTGCTATCTTATCTACTAGTAGTTGATTATTTTCACGTTAGCTGACACAGTGGATATAGGATAATAAGGGAATATTTTTTTTCGAAACTGTGCAGTGCATATATTAATATATTGTAAAATTGTAGGCAGGGCGTACATTATTTATGTACCAAAATGTGCTCTTTAAACAAATCTGTAACATCTGCCCTGTTGTTACGATGTGTTTGGTGTATTGATGACTGGATTTAGATTTTTCCTACCTTCTAGGGATGTTTGTAATTTTTGTTTTCCCAGGGAGGTGCAAGTAAGGCATTTTTCCCAGGTGAGAACGAGGCACATTTTATCACATAATAATGTTGTCTCCTAAAAAAACTGGCTTCGGTTTGAAGTTATCATGTTCCTGCAACTCCCTTGCAATAATTAACATATTACTGTGACTGAAATGAAATTATATGTGGGAAAACTTTAATTTTCCTGGGGGAGGGGCTGTGACCACCTTGCTCTCTCTTACGGACGTCCATGAACATTTGCAACTATACTTTACACTGAATATAGTCTATACAGTACGCGAAGGTTGAGCAGACTATTACTCAATTTAAAAATTGCATTTCATGTCCTCAGCGCTCAACTGGGTTTCCGTAATATTATATAACTTACGTTGCAAGAATTAAAGAGACAATTTATCTTCGTAAATATTATTTTACTTTAAATCATTCGATAAAAACTATTTTTGCAACTTTCGACACAAGATATTGGAGTCAATCTTCTTGCATATAGCAAAAACGAATCAAAATCAACAACTTAAAACAAATAACGGCATTGATACAGCGTTCTTAATCTTAATGGTTCCCTGTTAATTTTATAAACTTTTACACAATAGAAATAAAGTAAATATTAGTTATTTGTGAATGTAGAAGCATATTGTTAGAATATTGGTACGTACAATAAATTTATATTTTTTCGAACGTAGAGTTGATATGTGTAATAAAACTTTACATGTTTCCTTTACAAATTGCAACCTTGTTCTCAGGTGTTAACACTGTTGGTCATCTGACGGTGTTATATATTTCATTTTTTAAAAAATTACAAAGGAAATTGATTTCTGTGTATTGACATTACGTAGTGTAAACATAGTGATAGATATGTGTAATGGGGGTAGATATTTCATATCCAGTTAGAAAGTATACGTGCTGTTTTCTGATACACTTGATCAATTCTACGGTGTTTGGGAAAAGGCATTTAAGTCACAAACTGCGATTTTCTGTTGCTTGCATCTAAGTCACACTAAATGAATTGAAGAAAATATTATCAGTATTATTTTATATTGGGCAAGTTTAAAGATCCTAAATAGTGATGATCCTACATATATATCATATCTGTAATGTTTGCTATTAAAAGATGAACATAAATAAAATATGCTGTCAAATTGCATTTCTTTGACGTCTTTCCGAACAGCCAAAAAATTCATAATTTATATCCACATTAGGAGATTTATATCCATATTAAAGAGAAATAAAAATTGCTGCTGAGTAAGAAGTCAGTAGTACAATATGCAATAGACAAATAAATTAAGGAGGCAACCCCCTGACGAGCCCGCCTCCTCCCGCATACATTCAGGGGTGTGCACTTTATGCACTGGTGTCTTTTAATAAAAACCAGGCCGTCAGTTTTATCTGAATTACGGTTCCCCCGTTCATTTTTTCACAAACTTTATTTGAACTTACATGTAAGTAAATACAATATGTTACAAATACAATTATTAGAAATACAATTATTCCTGGCCTATTCAGGAATCCAGAAACAGGTCGGTTATACACACATACAGTTTGTACTACCTATTAATATTTTATCTTAATTGTAAATTTTAAATTGAAATTTGGGTTTAGTTTTGTTTCAGTTCTAGAAATGTGTGTCTAGGTTTATTTAGGTTATTCGTAAATGAGGAATGTATGTTCTGCTTAATGAATAAGACATCATACGAATTACTGTAAATGGTTGCGTCTGTGAGTGACATTTATTGGGTTCATGAAATTAAGTAAAATAAAGTGGATGAACTGGAATAAAGTTATTTAAGAGTGAGGGTGAAAATAAATTTTAGTTTGGGGATTGAGATTAAGTGTGAGAGTAGTTTATCGTTGTTTTTTTTCAATTCTTAATTATTTTTCATTTTTTAAAAAAATATTTTTCGTTTTCTTTTCTTTTCGCTGAGAACCAGCAATGTTAAACCTACCTTCTGTTTGAGCCCATGCAGTATCTCCAGTTCTTGTTCCGGATTGCCAACCCATCTCCAAAGACGTAATGCCCGCCAATTAACTTTCCTCTGACCCATTGGCCCTTGACGTGCGACCCGTTGGGGAAGTAGAGGTCTCCCTGGCCAAAGAACATCCCGTCGCCCATGCCGCCTACATAGCAAGAACCTGGAAGGAGACAATTGTTATTTAAATTCATCGTTCTAACGCATTTTCTCACACAGCTATAAAGCTATAGCAAAAACTGTTCACGCATTTCCGTGTCAGAAGTATGATGATAAATTATTGAAAATGAATGCCATGATATTCTATAGCGATTGTCAGTTCTAACAATGATTTATATAAAGTCTAACAGAACATGAGCCGAAATTCAAAATATCTCTGGAACAAAATATAGTTTAGAAGTACCAAAAGTTCCAGGAATTGTCTGTGCGCTCGTACAGTCACGGATGTTTCGGGTTCGTAACGAACCCAGAAGTGACGTAGAAACGGACGGAATGTGGCAACATTACGTGTCATTGCGACAAATGGGGTGCCTGTGGTGACTCTCTGTTAATTACCGACGGAGGTCCGTCCACCACTGGCTTGTGCCGGAATGTCACAATTTGAGTAGACACGTAGCATCAATATACTTACGGAGACTGAAATCTCATCCGTGTGGTAGCCTCCTTGCTTGCCTGACCTGCCACCTACAGACATGTATCTGTACACTAATCCCAAGAAGACGTTTTCCAACAATCCAAAGAAGAAAATGGAATACGGCAGCTGGTTTGCAGTCCACATCCACTAGCAATGGAAGGACCGTTGGAACAAATGTGTTATGCAGAGTGGCACTGCTTCCACAGTGACTAAACCCAAGTGGTGGAAAAATCCCGAGAACTTTGCGATAATATGCACGCATGATTACCCTCCTCGGCTATTTCAAAGCAGTACAGAAGGTATCAGTGATAGCAACCAAATATAATTACTCTGAAACCAGTATTCACAGTTGGACACATATTGGCTCCTTGACTCGTGTATTTCTGGCTAATGAAAAGAAACTATCACAGTTGTAAAGCTTTCACTTATCTGCTTACCTCTCTGTATATATATTTTAACGGTATTGAGTTATAGGATCCAAGATCCTAATTATTAATCCTACTGTCGAATTAAAGATTATAGATACTCGAGTTTGGACTCCAATTAAAAATTAACCATACATGCATGAAACGAGTTACAAAAAAAATTAGCTTATTCAATTCTGCGTTAAACTATGCTAACCCATTTCATTTTTCGAGTATGCCTTGTATTTATTTATCGGCGTGATAACAAGAGAGTATAAAATCGGTTTCACAGTGTGAATTGACAATGATAGTGGATTTTAAAAACAGATCCAAGGAGCTTCAAAATTTGTAGGGCCAGCCAATACTAAGAAAAAAGTGTTTCGCAAAATTGATAAAACTGTTCTTTGACAAATTTTAAAATTCTGAAAATCGTCGCCTTGTAATCAAAGGATCCCGAGTTCGATACCCGGTAAAGGCACATAGTGGATCGGATCCCACTTTAAACTGTAGGCCCAGTCCCGATTAGCCTTACTGTGCATAAAGTGGACTTAACAAACACCAAATCAATCAAGGAATCAATCCAAATTTTGATGTAACTCGTTTTTATGTAGGTCCACTGGTTATTTTTTGATTGGAGACCAAACTCGAGTATCACAATGAATCACACAGGACAGAGACAAAATCATTTACTTTCTCCAGAAGACACACGTTATGTAACCAAAATCCATAGTGTTCCGCAACTAAATGTGTTGTTTGCAAGTGTAAACTACTCATAGTTCAGTTATTTCTTATTCAGAGTATAGTAGTAAACGTGACAGATGTTCCCTGATCTATAGATTACAATAGTAGCTCTTCTATGGCGACCACCACCCAACTTGTCATCAATCATGTATATCTAATTTCATATTATTGTACTTTCCTTTACAGCATTACTAACAAAGAAGTGTTCATTTCCTTCTAGAAAGAAAAATATTGACATAAGTTTAGCTAATTGGGAGAGATCAGCTTATCAGTCAGTCTTCATTCAGTTACTCAGCACCCAAGGTGTGGAATGCACTTCCGAAATTCACAAAACAAGAAAACTTGAAACGTTTTCGCGACATGCTCCGTGAATCATTGATCAATGGTTAGAAGCAAGATTAATCAAGATATGAAAAACAAAAAAATCATGTGAATTGCCAGAGTTTATTTAAGAGGACAATATTTATGAAGATGATGAGTTCAGAGCAGATAATGACAATGAGAGGAATAGATGTTGATTTCGTACCACCTACAAATTTGTCTACAAATTATTCTTCAGATGAGTGTGTGCCAAGATGATGACAAAACATATATTTCCTTTCGTATGAGCTTCACACCATCAGTATATATATTTTGGTTTCATTCTTTTTCTTTCTTAGAGCCTAATAAACACCATTAAATGATTACGAGATTAATGTACTTTCAACTGAAATGATTCTGATAACAAGAAAATCCTTATGTACATTATTATATAAATTATTTCTTTAAAGTGATTTAAATCGCCATTTAAATCAATCCACCTTGTTTTAGTCCAGAAACACCCCTTATCGAAATTCCAACATGATTGTTGTTCTCAGTCCGTTCTTTCCTCGTAGTCTTGAACCCAACCCAAAGAGCACGTCACTGGCGCCATAGAGGCATCATTGAAACGACGCTTTCCTTTGTGTTTGTTCCATGCTACCATTCTCGATTTCTTTGTGCTCTGAGGCACCGATTGCCAAAGACAAGGCTGGAACACATTTATTTGCAGCTGCGAACTTAATGACTGATTGTATTAGTTTCGCAAGTCACATGAAGCTGCAATCGCAAAGAAGACTGGCGTTGGGTCACCCGAGAAGGTATGGGAACATGTTCTCTGCCGACTTTCCCTATTAGTGTCAACTGTGAAAGGCCTCGTGGCCGGCGTTCGTGATGGACATCATTCTCTGCATCTTTCTTCGCCTTTTGTTCTCTTTCCTCTTTTTACATTTCCTTTCACTTTTAGAGAAAAAGGTCACAGCTCTCAATGGAATTGCTCGACAAATTACATACAAAGTAAATTGACATAAATATTAAAATACTTTCTTCCTCAGAACCATTCATTGACCTTCATGTTCAGTTATTGTTTCTCTACATTAGTTTTGACATGAATGGATTTACATGTAGTAAAAATGTGCTAAATCTGTAAATACATATTTACTTCTTTCCACCAAAATATGGAGTTAAATATGGACTTTAGAAACGTACAAAATACCCTTTTAATGATATAAGACACTACACGAATTATATAAAATACAGCCTCGGCATTGCAACTATTACCGTGACTGTCTTGAAGAGAAACCAGACGCGAATCCCGTACGTGAACCACAAAATCGTTGCTTCTGGCGCTGCTGTCGGGCGCCCAACTTGTAGAGAGGGTAGGGTTAGCAATGGGCTGCTCGAGTTGGGACTCTCTTCCAACGTTGCCAAAATAATCGATTGTAACAACCAGGAGCCGATACTTGAACGCACATTCTTTATTGTTGACAACAATTGTAAATAAACAGGAATTTGAAGTGTTTTACAATAATAGCATAAGGAAACAGTTGGGAGGTGCAAAATTATATATATATATATATTTATAGTAGTACGGATTCCACACATAAAACTCAAAATGTGTATGTGTTGAATAAAATATATTGGTTCTAGTAACACATTAAAGTGCAAATATTTCAAAAGATGCACTTTTGGTGGATCAAAATACGCACAGAAATGCATGTGCAACCACGAATTTTTGTATAGGGGGGCAAGTACCATGACAAACGTACCAATAATAATAATATCTATATTATAATAGTAGTAGTAGTAGTAGTAGTAGTCGTAGTCATCGTAGTAGTAGTAGTAGTAGTAGTAGTATCAAATACTTTATTATCCTCGTAAATCACGTAAAAATGGGATAAAAGTCGGTGCTAAAGCATTTGTGTTCGGACAAACGATTTGTACTTTCTTTCAATACGATCAATTTCACATTAATAATAGAAAACAAGCACACAAACTATTTTTGAAAGACAGAAAATGATTGATAAATGCATTCCTAATATAATTATTTTTTAAAACACATAACTAATAACTTGCACGTACAACATGTGTTTTACACATATGCAACATGAAGCGACGTAAAATAAGAAAATATATGTGTACTATGCAACACTAATTGTGTACGTATTCAAAGCTTATTTAATACATGTACAACATATATTATTTAAATACATTACATAATCAATTCATCCACCTCATAATAAGCAACAGCAAAAATTATATAAATTGTCTTCAAATGTGCATTCCCTCGAAACAATTGTTCATGCTTTTAAGACAAAATGAATTCAGAGAAGTCTTATTTCTCTCTCTGATAATGCACAATGCATTACAGAAAACAATGGCATATTTTGTGCGAAGCGAACAAGAACATTTGTAGATCTATTTTTTTTGCAGACTGAAATCAATATTGATTTAATAGGGTGCAAATAATTTCACGGGGCGCCATGGCATTCTGTGTTTTACAACTTTTTTTCATTTAGATCGTTCGGCGCCCAGGACCGACTACCGCCGCCCCCTAGCTACGGCTCTGAACTTGATAAGACTAACAAAAGCAGGTAGCGAAGCGAGCAAGAATATTGTACGAAAAGAATTTCTATTTGCATAAATTTTGAAATTGGGAGCGGCAATTGCCCCCTGCAGGTACCCTTGGCCGTCAATGTTTGATCCCCTCCCCCCCTAGAACTCATTTCCGTCCAAGGTTGGGGAAAATGCCCCCCACATGGGTTGCGTCACTGTACAATAGTACATAGTACATCAGTTGAGACGATCGGACATGATTATTTAAAAGAAACTACAATTACACGTTTAACTTTGTACGATTTAATCTGTAGGTGCAGTCACGGGTATGTGAGCATTAAGTTGACTTCACACAAACTCCAAAAATATATACTAAGGGAAGAGAACCGTTGAAACACGGCACTGTCAGAAACAAAAAAAGTAAGAATGAAAACATAATCGAATCCCAATTTGGGCCAACGTAGCAACGACATTCAAAACACGATTGGCAAGGTAATCAGGGTACAATACTCGCATTGTCTCTCAATTCGTGACGGTCTACAATGGAATGCATCAGGGACCTAACAAAGCAAGGACAGTCGTAGTGGATATGCTGTGCCTTGCATTCTCAGCTGTTAGGGAAGGAACACGTTGGCCCGTTTCTATCACAAGTGACCAGCAATCAAAGTAACACTATCGTGCAAAATTGGAAACACGTTCCAAGAAAAGGAGCAATTGTTCTTTCGCAACAGATCCCCTTCCGCGCAATCCTCCACCAAACACGAAATCATGCTTGGTTGTAACATACCATATTTTGTGTTGTGAAAAAGAATAAATGTAACATTCGTCTTGCTTATTTTGGTCAAAACATAAGTGAATCACGTAGTAGGTAAATGTTGAAGTGAACGGAACATAGGTTCAAATGGAGTTTCCATAGTGTGCGAATTAACTGGGGGGATTATCCCCCACAAAAGTGTCAATCCCTGGTAGATTTTTTTTTTAAATTCCTGTTAGGGATGTTTTATCCCTACCCTCAAAGAAAATGGAATTAAAGCATGTGGTATGTCACGTCTTAACTATGAAAGAAACCAGTGAAAATCATTTGGAAAAAACGTTATTTAACATTTAAAACAACTGCAGCCTACTTCGCGTCTGAAGTTCTATTTTTAAATAGGCCAATAGTTACTGTTTACATTGACGTCGTGTGGAGAGGTTTTACAAAAACTTCACAGACTAGCGCCGTTGCTCTGTCCATTGTTCAATAGACTACGAATACCTCCTTCCAATGCAAGTAGAGTTGATTTGGACAGCTTTATTTCCCGCACACCGTCACCAGGAATAAAAATGTTGTCAAGTTTTCTCAGTGTTACTTGTTGAATAGTTGTATTTTCTATGAATGTCTTAGGCTAGAAATACTGTTCTAATTTATAAGTATATTATATTCACAGAAACAGAAGGAAACAACGGTTATGCAAGGTATAAAGCAGAGGATACTAAAACTTTTGTGTGTACGAAAACGTATTTATAAAACATGACAGGCAAATTCCTCTTCCATAAGAAAAGGGCCAATCTACGAAGGGAATCCAAATCGTTCTGGAGATAACCTTTGTTTAATTTCTACTCACATGCAATTCAAGACTTCTGTGGGCAGGTAATTTACATCGTGGAGAATGTATTGTATTAACTACCTTGTCTTATTGAGCACTTTGTAATCAATAGAAGTTATTAATTCTTACCGTTAAGATTTTACTTGATTGATTAATTGATTTGGTGTTTTAAGTCCACTTTATGCACAGTAAGGCTAATCGGGACTGGACCTACAGTTTAAAGTGGGATCCGAACCACTATGTACCTCCAGCGGGTATCGAACCCGGGACCCCTTGTTTACAAGGCGTTAACATTTTACTGATTCTATCGAACGTGTTATTCGAAATCAACAAAACTCCTTCCAAGAGTTAGTGTCGTTTTAACAGAGGACAAGGTTCTTCAGTGGCAGATGTGGCAAAATCGTCCAGAAAATCTTTCAAAATGCACAACTTTCATTACATTATATTGCAAATTGAATGGACTCTGGAGCTGCTTAATATCATAATATCCTGTAAAGAACACTGGAGACAAGCACTCGAAAGAGCATTAATTAGTCATTCTTAGAATTCCTTGCGTATTTTGAATATACAGGGTGTATCAGAAGTGTACAGACAATCGGATCGTAACCATACATTCGCAATTACCTCGCAAATGGTTCGAATTCGACCCCATTTTAAATGAAACTTTTTTTGCTTATACTTTCGTGCACTTTTAACCGTTTCCGTTTGCGCTATCACTTCTGATACACCCTGTATAAAGCATAATTTCAAAAGTATTTACCTTCTCCAAAGGTCATGCAAAACTGTGCTACACATTCCATTCCCGTTTCCCACGGAAAATCTCCGCGGAAAAAATAATCTAGTCAATTGTGGTGAGCAGCCCAAGTTCCTGTTCTCTAGTCAGCTGCTGCTCCCGATGTACATGATTGTATCAAGAGTTACTGAACTGCGTCGAACATGTTGTCTGACAAGAACATTAGAGGAGAACATAGAACATTCGAAGTATCAGATACTAGGAGACAATCAGGAAGCTATTGTGAGCTGATGATGCGAGAAGGAGAAGGCATCGTTCATGATGAGCTTCTTGGCTTACTTGCGGAAAGAGGACAATAAACTGCGCTGCCAAATTCTGATGGAGGAAGATATGGTGGTTTGCTTGAGAGGACAATGATTCACTAGGTCAAGCGCTCCACCCCTAAGTCAAAATGCAATGCTCTTCTGTTATCGTTTCCTAATTAAGCTGGACACTGCTTGTAAAGGGTGTCCCAACAGCGGCGGCGCCAGGATTAACAATCTAGGGGTGGTGATGTGGTGCGGAATGAAATTTAGGGGGTGCGATCTTGAAAATAAAGGAATAATGAAACATGCATGTATACTTTAGCCACTACATCAAATACCAACCAACATTTAGTAGGCTTCTATGAAAATATGCCAATGACTCGATTCATTTTTGCTTGCTTGCTTCGACCACAGAAGTAAATGTGACTTCCCTTTCAGATTAGTATCAATGCTTGCGTGTAGTATACAATAATAACGGTCTCTCTTCAATACTTAATATTATAAGCTCAGGGCGACAAGATTTTCTTAAGTCATAACGTAAATGGAACTGCAACACACAATAAACAGATTTGGTTCAAATAACCAAACACGTTTGGTTAAGTTATTTGGTAACTTTAAACAATAACCATAGTACTATTTACTAGAGTTGGTAATTTTGACCAAATTCTTTGGTAATTATAACGAGATGTCCTCGATTACTAAAAGGGCCTTCCTGATGGAGCAGTGGTAGCGTCGTTGCCTTGTAATCAATGTATCCCGGGTTCGATACCCGTTGGAAGCACATAGTGGTTCGGATCCTACTTTAAACTGTAGGTCACGTTTAGCCTTACTGTGCATAAAGTGGACTTAAGACACCAAATCAATCAATCGATTACTAAAGAGGACTGAATAATCATTTGTCGCCTATTGAAACAAGTGTTTGGTTGCCAGAAGCTATTTTTGGTTATTAAAAACTTTTCCTCTTTGAAGAGTTAAAAGTACTTGCGGTTGAAAGTATTTTGATTGTTTTCATCAACCTGCGATTTCACATACTCCAAAGGAAGAAGTCGCAGGGTGTCAGGTCACATAACATCGCTGGCCAGTTCTGGTCGCCGTTGCGCGAAAGTACTCGGCCTGGAAATTTGTCGTGCAGCAAGGCGATCGTCTCGTGGGAGGTGTGGCAGGTAGCGCCATCCTGCTGGAACAAGTGTTCAATATCCACACCACACATGATCTTCCCGATTTCAGACACATGAAATCACATTTAAAGAAACTCAGATACAAGAAAGTTACATCTATGTAAAGAGTATTTTATATCATTTCAGCTACGGTTGGTAACACTGCTGCATAATAACTACGTGAGAAAATGTAAAGAGTACTTTCAGGAATTATTAAATTGGGAACACTTACCGTCTGAAGATGAAATATCCGAAAAATTGGAAAATGATACTGAAACTCCAATACCAACATATGAGGAGGTAAATAAAATAATAAAATCATTAAAATTGAATAAGTCACCTGGTTCAGATAATATCACAGCAGAACTGATAAGACATGGAGGTTATATGATAAGGAATAAAATTTATAAATTGATACTCAACATATGGAATAAAGAGGAAATGCCACAAGAGTGGTTACATGGTATCATTTGCCCAATTTTTAAAAAAGGAGACAGGTTGCAGTGTAATAACTACAGACCAATTACGCTTTTGAATGTCGCATACAAAATCTTTGCAATTCTTCTACAAAATAGAATCTCCGAAATTACAGGAAACAAATTGGGCGAATATCAAATGGGATTTAGACCAAATAGATCTACAGTTGACAATATATTCATACTGCGACAAATATATGAAAAATGTTATGAATATAATATTGAACTGCATAATATATTTATAGATTTTATGCAAGCATTTGACTCAGTAAATAGAAATATAATTCCTACATGTCTAAAGAAAATTAATGTTCCAAATAAACTAAAAAGATTAATTAAGATGACATTACAAAACACTACAGCAGTAGTAAAAGGAAACAATGATTTTAGTCAGAAATTTGCAATAAATAGAGGAGTAAAACAAGGAGACCCATTATCAGCAATTTTATTTAGCATAGTCATGGACGAAATAATTCAGAAGTTGGAAATCAGAGGAAACATTTCAACAAGAATAAGACAGGCCTGTGCATATGCAGACGACATAGTAATTACTACAAGAACTAAGCAAGCAATGGTGGACTCACTAGTGAAACTAAAGCAACAGGCAATGAAATATGGATTAATAGTGAACGAAAAAAAGACAAAATATATGAGGTGTACAAGAAGAAAAATCCAACAACAAAAAGAGGATATAGATACAATGCACATAGAGCAGGTACAGTCATTTAAATATCTCGGGTCAATAGTAAATGGAAACAATGAAATTGAAGAAGAAATTAAAGAAAGGATTGCAGCTGGAAACAGAGCATTTTATGCGAATCAGAGGATATTCTAATCCAAACTAGTTACCAGAGAAATAAAATTAAAGCTGTATAAATCCATAATAAGACCTGTGGTTACATATGGCTGTGAAACCTGGGTGCTGAAAGAAGATATAATTCGAAAACTAATGATATTTGAAAGAAAGATATTAAGGAAAATATATGGCCCAACGAGACAATCTAATAATATATGGCGAATAAAAACAAACGAAGAGCTCGAAATATTAATAAAGAGTAAGAATATAAGAAGATTTATCAAAACAGAAAGATTGAGCTGGTTGGGTCATATTGAAAGAATGCCCGAAGAAAGAATTGTGAAACAAATTTACAATTGGAGACCTATTGCTACAAGATCACAAGGAAGGCCCAAAACCAGATGGATAGACGATGTCAGAAATGACATAAGAAAACTGAAGATACAGAACTGGAAGAAATGTGCGTTGAGTAGAGAAAAGTGGAAGGATGTAATTGAGCAGGCCAAAGCCCATAAAGAGCTGTAGCGCCTTATAAGAAGAAGAGAAAATGGCTGCTGGCGAAGACAGGAAAGCATTTTGTGTGTTTGATTTCCCCGTACACCAGTCTGTTATTAGTGTGCAATGTTTGGTGCAGATCTACCCAGTGGGCATTCAATTCGTAAATGGTTATCTGATTTTAAAGAAAGTTGATGGATGCATCTGTAAGAGGATGTCTAACACACAAAACCCTTTCCTGCCTTCGCCGGCAACCATTTTCTCTTGTAGTTATTATACAGCAGTGTTTCCAACCGTATCTGAAATGATAATAAATAAATCTTTATGAGTTACTCTTTTCATTGATAACCTTTTTGTATCTGAGTTTCATTAAACGTGATTTACATTTGTCTGAAATCGGGAAGATAATTTGTAATAACTCTGTATAAGAACAATGCTGCCAACCAAACAACAACAACAAGACAATAGTGCAATTCAAATCCGCGTTCTTGTTGGGACACCCTTTTATTAGTTGTTTGTAAGTCCCTTGAATCTTCAATCGCAAATCGCAAATTCTGACCATATTAATCCTGAAGAATTAACTTATGCAAACACGGTGAGTGAACAGTGCATATACTCAGGCATATCTTGCCGTTGCATTTCTTGTTTCTGTGGGAAGTACTCTCACATAATAATACCATTCGGACTTGCTTTCCACAATCCCGTCACGCCCAAGAAAATTACGAAAAATGGAAAGTTGAAGAAGGACACAAATCATTCGGAAAAATAGGCGAAAGCTTGAGAGGAAGGCGTAGGAGCAGCATTTGAATAAGTTCATGGTCGTATAAGATAAAAAGACGACAATATTTCGGAAGAACTCTCGTTTCCAACTTGTTTCTTGCTTCACGTTCTGAACTTATATGTGTATCGAGTACAATGACTTTGTCGTTATTTCAATATAAACTCTCTTCAGAGAACAAATCAAGCGAGAAATGTTTATCTGATCACGTGCAGGAAACGGATTTATATGTAAATACATATTTATGTATGAAGCTGAAATCAGTTACATTTTGTTTTATCTTTGCGTATCATGTCATGTAGACTCGAAAGAAATTAGTTTATATTTTCAATTTTTTTGGCTCATGTTTTACATATTTTAGTTCTTGTTACATATTTTTTCCATATTTCAGAACATTTCTCAACATATACTCAATATTTGCGCAATAACCACATGTCCCCGTGTGATCAGAGAGTTGGGTGAATTTCTTCTGACAAATTTGAAATACACTCCCATTACTTCTTGTGATATTGAACGTAGTTTTGGTCAATATAAATCCATTTTAAGAGACAACAGAAGGAAATTCACGTCCCAACACTTACAACAAAATCTTGTTATTCATTGTTTTGGAAACAGAAAATGAAAACACATTTTGTTTTATTTACTGTTGTTAATGTAAGCATACTGTATTTTATGTAGCTCTTGTCTTTATTAAAAAGGTAATTTTTACAATTATAAGTCCTTATTTAACTCCATATTTTGGTGAAAATAACTAAATAAATATTTATATATTTAGCACATTTTTACTACATATAAATTCGTTCCTTGATCATGTGTATGAAATTGCAAGAAAAGCTACAAAGAAAATCGGCCTCTTAATCAACAAATGGTCAAATTCAATCTACTGTTGTTACTTCGCTTACTTACTGTGTATGTAAGACCTATTTTGGAATACAGTACAACAACTGGGAATTTTGCATGTAAAAATAATAATATAAAAATCATGCTTGAAAATGTAGAGTAAAGATTTAATTCATTTTTGTTCGTACTTTACATTTAGACTTTTAGATTTTATTATGAGTTATTATTGTTGAGTTATTATTGTTAGACCAGGTACCTTTATTAGGTAGGCCATTCCCGAGGTTCCGAGATTTTTTCCCATGATCCTGTGCGCGCTATGACGTCATTAAGAGGACAGAATGGAACTTGATTCGTTAGCATATACAGAAGCATGAGATAAATGGGTCGATTTTTCACTTATACACACCTTTTATTGAATGCCTGTAGAATGAGAACAAATCACCCTGTTTGTGATCTTGCCACGTGCAATAATAATAGAAGAAAATCGCCTGGAATAAAGTGATCATCGCTTCCCAAAAAACAAGTTTCTGCTGCAGGATTGATTCAATTTGTACCTCCAAATTTTGGACTTACTCAGTGGTGCAACCACAGGGGGCAGGGAGCATTGCCCCCAACCTTCGACGGAAGTCAATTCTCGGAGGGGCAAACATTGATGACCAAGGACACCTGCAGGGGCACAGAGGAGCAATTGCCCCTTCTATTTCAAATTTTATACAAATAAAAATACATTTCGTAAAATTCGTCACACTATTTTATTTCACACCACAATAAACCAAAAACCTCATTTTATCTATTGATTGATTGATTGATTTAGTTTATTTTACTTCGCGTTTTGTGCCTCTTGGCTAATTTGCGAAGATGGGGATGAGTGATGAAATGATGAAATTGATGAATGGACATTTGGTAATCTTTGGTAATTATAACGAGATGTCCTCGATTACTAAAAGCGCCTTCCTGATGGAGCAGTGGTAGCGTCGTTGCCTTGTAATCAATGTATCCCGGGATCGATACCCGTTGGAAGCACATAGTGGTTCGGATCCTACTTTAAACTGTAGGTCACGTTTAGCCTTACTGTGCATAAAGTGGACTTAAGACACCAAATCAATCAATCGATTACTAAAGAGGACTGAATAATCATTTGTCGCCTATTGAAACAAGTGTTTGGTTGCCAGAAGCTATTTTTGGTTATTAAAAACTTTTCCTCTTTGAAGAGTTAAAAGTACTTGCGGTTGAAAGTATTTTGATTGTTTTCATCAACCTGCGATTTCACATACTCCAAAGGAAGAAGTCGAAGGGTGTCAGGTCACATAACATCGCTGGCCAGTTCTGGTCGCCGTTGCGCGAAAGTACTCGGCCTGGAAATTTGTCGTGCAGCAAGGCGATCGTCTCGTGGGAGGTGTGGCAGGTAGCGCCATCCTGCTGGAACAAGTGTTCAATATCCACACCACGCATGATCTTCCCGATTTCAGACACATGAAATCACATTTAAAGAAACTCAATAATCGCAATAATATAAAAATCATGCTTGAAAATGTAGAGTAAAGATTTAATTCATTTTTGTTCGTACTTTACATTTAGACTTTTAGATTTTATTATGAGTTATTATTGTTGAGTTATTATTGTTAGACCAGGTACCTTTATTAGGTAGGCCATTCCCGAGGTTCCGAGATTTTTTCCCATGATCCTGTGCGCGCTATGACGTCATTAAGAGGACAGAATGGAACTTGATTCGTTAGCATATACAGAAGCATGAGATAAATGGGTCGATTTTTCACTTATACACACCTTTTATTGAATGCCTGTAGAATGAGAACAAATCACCCTGTTTGTGATCTTGCCACGTGCAATAATAATAGAAGAAAATCGCCTGGAATAAAGTGATCATCGCTTCCCAAAAAACAAGTTTCTGCTGCAGGATTGATTCAATTTGTACCTCCAAATTTTGGACTTACTCAGTGGTGCAACCACAGGGGGCAGGGAGCATTGCCCCCAACCTTCGACGGAAGTCAATTCTCGGAGGGGCAAACATTGATGACCAAGGATACCTGCAGGGGCACAGAGCAGCAATTGCCCCTTCTATTTCAAATTTTATACAAATAAAAATACATTTCGTAAAATTCGTCACACTATTTTATTTCACACCACAATAAACCAAAAACCTAATTTATCTATTGATTGATTTAGTTTATTTTACTTCGCGTTTTGTGCCTCTTGGCTAATTTGCGAAGATGGGGATGAGTGATGAAATGATGAAATTGATGAATGGACATTCACAAACAACCAAGCCCGACCGGGATTCGAACCCGGGACCCTTGGCGTCGCAGCGCGATGTGCTAACCACTAGGCCACAGGGTCGGGCTCATTTTATCTATTGTAAACCAAAAACTTTCGGGGGGGCTCGAGCCCCCTAAGCCCCTCCTTGGATACGTGCCTGCTGCGAGTGTCCCTTCATCAATTTAAACTAATCATCACTCATCCTGTTCGTCGCGATTAGCCAAAAGTGGAAGACGACGCAAAATAACAGTAACAATTCATATCAGAATATGCCCGGACAAGAACTTTCCTTAGAATTAGACATTTAAAATAAATGCAATACGTTAGCTGGAAAGAAAAGCCGGCAGTGGACTACAGCCTACTGGGACAAGATATCACGCAAATAATGTCTGAAAAATAAACTATGCATTGTTTCGGAATAAGTGTATTCATCTATCGCGTATTTGATCTTTTGTTGTCAAATTAAATTAACAGCTTTGGTGTATAATATCCAAAGATGCATGAAAACACAGCGTTTCATGGGCCAACTGCTACATTCTCCGCAGAGCTTTCTTCCGTTTGTGTCCTCTTGGTGACGTCACAAGCTCTAGCCAATAACGTGCAAGTCGCGGAGTGGCCCCCTCTGATTGTTAGATAAACTTAATATTTCGTGCCACTTGGATAGAAGAAATTCAATTACAATTTTATTTGCAAATTAATTAATGTAAAACTTGATATTCCCTACTTATTATCTAAAATCACTAAGCACTCAGAAATAACTGCTCTTCAATTTCTGTCATTCCCATTTTAGAAACAAACAACATGTATTTTAATTTTCTTATATCCTAATACGGTCGTAATCCGCTTAAGGCTAATAACCTTTTTTTTAAAAAAAAAAATGTGTAATTGTGTTTAAGTCTAAGTGATTGTATTATAATTTTTAATTTGTAATTCTTTAAATTCAACGTAAATTGCTCTTCTTTGTATGTTTTATCATGTAATATACTTATTTATTTTTTATTGTGTATATATTATGCATATGTCATTTATTTATTGTAATAAACTGCTGTATAAGGCTTGTATGCTGTTTTTCAGCAGTGTAATGCAGTACTTAAACAAATAAATATAGCACGTATTATATCGTTACCAACGTCCTAGTTTTCTTGTTAATCAGTGAGCAATACGGTTAGTCAATCAAAACGGATCGGAAGTTCAAGAAATAATGAACGAAATTGTGTAATTACTGTAAAATGAGCTGATTCCTTTAGCTCTGTGTTAGCATCAAAACGAAGTTGACTTAGATGCAATATTTGTAGATATTGTATACAACTTTGTTAATTCACATGCTTTTAAAATTGGCTAATGAGATATTTTCTAACTGCTTGTAGAAGATTAGAAAAATAGTGAAAAAATCAAGTAAATGTAGCCAGTACACATTCGAAAAAATACTAACTAGTAGCTACTGTTCAAACAAAAATAATACATAAAATTAGCAGTTGATGTAATTGGTTCATGAGATTAACTGTTATCGATTATAATTAAGGAGGGGAGGGGTTATTCTATTTGCATTTAATGATATTGTTAGTTTAAGTCGATTTCATCAACAATTAGATACTCACAACGATGAGAATTAATAACGATTCTATATAAGCCTGTTCGGCGAAAGATCAAACTTCAAAATTCTATTTTTGGCTTTTCCTTCGAAAGTCAGGGAGGGTCACATGAATCGCTGAACCAATCGGCTTGGTCCAGTTGCTGCGGTGAGGAGAAATTCTCGTGACATTCTGCGTTGCCAAATTTTTCGTTTCGAGTCGTTTTCGAAACAGGTGACACCAGACAAAAATTCGTGGTTGCCCCTCTGCTTCGCAGTGACTCATATGTGATTGCACGTGGACCCCAAAGACTTATTCTTCTTAAGGTATGCAGGCACTAAGTCAAAGTTGAAAATATATGTAGATCAGCAATAGGTCTGTGTTAAAATGCAGCAAGCCTGTGCAACCTAGAAATCTACTAGATAAGAAACAAAAACAAGTTATCATTTGACTCTCCCTTGTATGTTACATCATATTTGAGAATAGGCACTTCAAAATAACTGCCGTTCCTAAAATTTCTTCCGAAAACTTTAATAGTTGTTTCTGTAACACACTACGGAAATAAATCTTCGCTTTTATATAAAAGATTGACCTTTTCAAAAAGGGTGGATTGGGAGCCAGGTGAACTGAAACAAAACCTTTTTTCTTCTTTCTTTCTTTCTGAGTGACGACATGCAACAATACCGTGAGAAGAACAATCCGCTTGGCCGCCCTGCTGAATGGGCCGTGGTAGCCACGTAGTCGTCTGTCAAGCGAATAAACTTCAGTCACGCGACCCTGGCGGTTCCCATCCTGAATAAAAGAAAAGTTACAAAAAAACACTTCCTTTCATTTTCCATTTCGTTCTCTTTCCCTCCTGTCCTTGGACCAACGAAACTTGCCTACGAATGCTCCAGTCATCCTGATACTATTTCCGCAAGGATTGTACCAAGAAATTACACATCAAAACCACTGAAATCCTTTATCAATATTGTATTTTTGGTGTTCTTAACGTTATTTAACAACACGCGTTACATTAACAACCTACATGGGTGTAAGAAGAAAGCTAGGAATGAGGTTCAGACAAACCCAAGAAAAATGAATGTTCTCGTTAGAGCTCCATGAAGTGCCTTCATTGATTATTGATTTGCTTTATTTTACTTCGCTTTTGTGCCACTTTTGGCTAATTTGCGAACGTGGGGATGAGTGATTCGAACCCGGGGCCCCTGGCGTCGTAGCGCGATGTGCTAACCACTCCACCATGGGAGCCGGGTAGTGCCTTCATGATACAATAATTTAATAGAACTCAGATACGGAGTTTTTCGAAATATGACATCCAAAATCTAAATTATGACACCATTAAGCCTTGTTTCCATTATATGAAAATCTAAGTATGCTGACCAGGCAGAAATTTATTTTATTTTAAAACATGAACTAAACGTAACGTTTCAACCTTATAGCAAGGTCTTCTTCAGACTCTGTACCAAGTACAAATAAATTCAGAGTCTGAAGAAGACCTTGCTATAAGGTTGAAACGTTACGTTTAATTTATGTTTTAAAATAAAGTAAATTTCTGCCTTGGTTAGAATATTTAGTTTTCCAAAATGTAAGTTTATATATAATATATATATATATATATATTTTATTTAGCAGGTGAGAGTTGATTTATCGAGGAGGGTAAATAGAGGCAATAGAGTAGAACGTATCTAATTCTTTCTCCATGTATTCACATTGCTTTTAAAGAAATTTTATCTTAGAAAGATCGACTTATCCTTATCATAATTATTCTTCTTCTGTCGGGACGTTAAGTGGATTGCAATGGCAAATTTTCAATGGCAACTTCTACCGCCGCCGTAGATTTAGGCAACACACAAAGTCTTGCAAGGAAGGAATAACAAATTTTTCAAAGTGTAAAGTAAATTGTAAGCTTAAGTGTAATCCTACGTTAATAATAAAATTCAACTGGAATTACTTGGAAAATTAAGATTGCTTGTAGGAATAGCTATTGGAATGGATAACAATCACAATTTCAAATCATAACGCACCGATATCAACTACTGTCATTTTTACCTGCATGTATATTTTTCACCAGCTTGAAAAAAATATTCTTTCGAACGCATGGTTTACTTCTAACTCCCGGATTTAGTATTTGATAGACAGGTTTTTGTGAAACACCCTCTATAAGTCTCTGATTTTAGGACTTTTAGAAAATACCGAATATATGGCATCTAAAAGAGACTGGAAATGGTACACATCCACCTAAAAACATATAATGTGTATTTTATGAAGAACTTTGGGCCTCAAAAGTTAACTGAACTGAAAATCCATAAGTATGATGGTATGTGTCATTCATAACCAGAGGGTAGGATAGTTGTGAGAGGGGAAAAATCCTCCATCCCCCTTCAAATCGCAGTGTTATGCACTATGGAATAGAAGCATAGAGTGTGAAGCATAATAAATAAAAAAAGAATGTATTCTCCTTTAAAATATCCAACACCTGACAACACTGTATGCAAAGAACACATGAAAATGTACTACATGAATATTAATTTCTTTGACATAACATTACATCTAATTTGGCCATTCGCTACCAGATGCTACAAGCATTTCTTGCATATTCTTGTAGCCAGCCAAATTTACGCAGACCACACGTGACACAGAAACAATGGCACATACACCTACATATGCGTGTGACATAACTCGCGATAAACGACTGTTAACCGTTACGACGTAAACTTTTACAGAAGTGCAATATAATGTCAATGATTCAAACGAAATCTTTTCCAGCGCCTCTCCCATGCCTGTGCTGGCATCTAGCGGGGAAACTCGGAGTTAGTGGCCTCATGGAAGCAGCAGAGCGAGACGGGGCCACAGAAAACAGAGCCAGTGCACCTTCGTTACATGGAAATAACAAAGTATTTCACAATGGAAATATTGCGTCATGAGGACGAGTTGCATCACTTCGGCAAAAAAAGAGCGTTATACAAGGAGACGGCTTAAGCGACATTTATTGTCGCCCATTCTTTCCGTTGCTTGTCGAAGAAGTTGAAGGCCTGCGGACAATTCTCTGTTGTCGGTTTCCAAATTGCAGTTTGTGCATGGAAGGAAGTGCAGGATGCACCGACAATAATCCATTTTCCTCGTAGGCAGAGGTGCCCACAGGGGAGGATTATGGCGCAGGCCGCGCCATTGAGATTTTTTGGGGGGGGGGGATTTTTTTCCCTTCAAATAATATAAAATTCAACATTTATATATTTTTCCAAAATATATGTAAATATTTTACCCCTTAAATGCAGAATGTTTAATCCATTAGATGAAGGAAAGAAAGTTTTTAAGGGTATTATCGAAGGGTGGGGTGGATATCCAACTCTTACATATTAGGCCTTAATTGAGATATTGGTTCGGGGGGGGGGAGAGGATTCTGAATAAAATGTTGGGGGGGAGCAGTATCCAAATCTTGGTCTTAGATTATTTCGGGTATTTTAGTTAGAGCGGCAATGAGCATTAAATTGAGTGGGGTATCCAATTGTTGTGTATTACTATTGTCTTAGACTGTTGCGGAAATTCTGGTGTGGAGGCTGAGAATTAATTTTTTGGAGGAGGCAATATCCACTCTTCAATATAAACAGTAAGTCTAAAATTGTCATGGAAATTTTTGTGGTAGGATTGAATATTAAATTTAAAGGGGGAGAGAGGAAGATTTTGATAAAATGTTAAATCCTAGATTGTCAGGGGATTTCTGTAGTGGGAGAGAGTTCGAATATTATATTTTTGGGTATAGCGATATGGTATCCAGCGCCGAACGTGCGGAAAGAGAAACTGGAAAAGGGTAAATATCGCGGGATCCTAAGAAAGTATAGACACCCCATTAAATTAATATTCTTGAAAGTCAGCAAAGACATAGATGCAAACATTTTCTTCCTCGCTTCGCTCGCAATGGTGTGTTGCGAGAATTTGTGTTCTGCGCATTACTGAGGTGAATGTGAAGTTTTATACTATAACTGCATTACAAGACAAACGATATTCTCGATATTCATTAATGACATCACTTCTTAAAATATAATGCATAGTGTTGGTATACTGATTAAATTAAACAAGGTGAATCATTTGGAACAAAAATATACTGAATCCGCATTTCTATCTTCATGTCACAGGAAAATTTTACTTTAACCAGTTAAATTTGCACTGAAGATTAAATCCATTAATTATTGTTATGGGCTACTAATATTAAATTTACCCCAAGAAAACGGGGGGGATTCTTTGAAAGCAGAACCGTATTATATTATGGCCCTGAACTTAAGAATTTCTAGCTAGCGTTCTATAATGACGTGGAAAAAATAATTGGATCGGTCATACGCCTCGAGCATGTTATTTGGTTTGCCAAGGTTGAATATTCTATCTTCATCTTTAGTTGTGTAACAATTTATGTTAAACACACTCACAAACACTATTTGTATGCATATTTACCTAATTTAATTTACTACATTTAACCAATCAATGTGCTAGCCTTAACTTTTTTTTCGAAAATCGAACAATTATAAAATATGGACAGTTTAACATGGTATTTCATTCAAATAGACATAAATTATTACGTATTCATCCAAATTATTTTGCGGGGAATATGATGAACGATTTTAGGGGCGGACTTGAGTGATAGACATCCCTGTTTAGGGAGGAGAGGCAGATAAAGTATAGTGTTCAGTAAAGTTAAGATAATAGTTACTTTTCGTAGACACGCTGTCGTAATTAAATACTTTGTGGGAATTACGATATGGTTTGAGGGCGCGAATGATATGATTTGTGGGGGACGCATGATATGATTTTGGGGGGGATGGGCACCCGTGCTCGTACGTAACATATATTTGCATAAATTCCCTCAGGTATACATCATTTGCAATTACACAAGTTCACATCTAAAACAAAATAACCATAATATTTTGAAAAATTCACTGAGTTTTCCTTCAGTTGATATTTTTTCACATGACTACTAACCGAAGTTTATGTATATTATTATTATTATTACTAATACTTTAAAAACGTAAAATGTAGGTTTCAACTTTTTCCCCATATGAATGTTTTGGTAATAATTGTCCATTTCTCCCCTCGCTCTTCCTCGTTCTCAATGGTAATATAATTAAACCTTGTTTCCATATCAAAAACACTAAATTTGCTGACCAAGGCAGTTAATTTAGATTTAAACACACAGATATCGGAGCATTGAAAATGTATCGACCGTTGGCTTTTAATTGTTGAACCATCTTTAAGGTTTGATTTGGTGTTTTAAGTCCACTTTGTGCACAGTAAGGCTAATCGGGACTGGACTTACAGTTTAAAGTGGGATCCGAACCACTATGTGCCTCCACCGGGTAGCGAACCCGGGACCTCTTGATTACAAGGCAACGACGCTACCACTGCGGCATCGCGGAGCCCCCCCCCCCCCCCCTTTCAAGGAAATCAGTGTCTAATCAAAATAATTTACGTCGTGTTTGGCTACTATTTACTACAACTTTACTCTTGGAAACGATTATAAGTTCGCGTAGGTTAGTTTTCGAGATATCGATAGGTCGAATTTGATCGATTGTTGCCTCTAATGGCCAGAAAGACAGGACCAATCTAGTTGTTTTACGATCTCAATCCACCAAATTTAATGTTTATAGTTCTCAATGATATCGACAGTTGAATTGGACGGTACCCTAAAATTGCCGTGCTTAACAAGAAATCAGAATCTGAATGGCACAGTGTGGTGTCAGGCCCGGACCCACGGGGAGGCGATATGGGTGATGGCTCCCATCTGCCAGGTACGTGTTTGGATATATTATCATGCCTAATATTTTTGAAGACTCAAATGTTGTCTTTTGTTTAACAACTTTGAAAATAATTTTAAAAATTTAATTCAAGTCCACTTTATGCTGACGATAAGTTAATCGGATATGGACCTACAGTTTAAATTTGGATCCCGAACCACGTGCAACATTTCTCCATAGCAGATCGGGCCCGAGAACCTTTTATAATAGGTTTTTGTTTTCATTGTTAATTCACTTTACTCCTTATCGTTCAGTATACCTTAACAATGGAAGGAATTATGATAAGGACATACAATAATAATCATCTATTCTAGCCCTGAAATCCTATTTTTCCAAAACAATAATCTCTAGAATGTGGTAGTTAGCTTGGTTCCTGTTCACAGTACTATATATTGTTACAGAAAACAGTGCAAGTGTAGGTTAAAATCAGTGGCGTAGCAAGGGGTGGACGAAGTGGTCACCGCCCGAAGCCTCGCGCCTGAAGGGCCCTAGAGTCACTGAGGTTGATACGAAAAATGTATTAAATAGAAGTGAGAAAAACATGTAAGAGGTTAATCTTTGTGTGCAATAAAAATATCTGGTTTTAAATTCTAGTTAAAAGTTATAATTTGAATGAATACATCAAATCAGGGGCGTACATACAGGCAGGCTTAAAAAAAAACTTAAACCAGCACAATTGAACAGCTATTATAATAATATGGTTAGAAAATTGTACGAAGGGGTATAAGAAAGTTTTGCCTGTTGAGGTATAATTTGTTTAATAATGGAAAGATTGAAACAATGAACATACATATAGTTGGCCTATAGCATCCTCTACTCAGAATTACCCTTCCACACAGTTGCCATCACGTTCGATGCATTTGTGCCAGCGTTTAATCCAGCCCTCAAAACCAGTTTGGAAAAATTCCACAGAACACTCCCTGCCTCGCCGTTTCAAAGCTGTTTTAACCCCTGTAGGTCCTCGAATCTTATGCCACGAAGCACAGACTTAGCTCAGACTTAAGTAGTTAAGTTCAAAGTGGGGGAAACCGAAAGTGTGGACATGACAAGGAGTGGCAGGCCATCAACGTCGTTGACCGACGACAACCGCCACAGGGATGATGAGCTCATTCGAGAGGATAGACGCATCACCATCCAGGAAATTTCTGATGCAGTGCACATGTCCTATGAGTCAGCACATGCAATGATTGAGAGTTTGAGATACCATAAAGTCTGAGCTAAGTCTGTGCTTCGTGGAATGAGATTCGATGATCTACAGGAGGTTAAAACAGCTCTGAACAGTGGGGCAGGGAATGTCTGTGAAATTTCTCCATACCTTTTTTGAGGCCTGTTAGAAAAACTCGCTCAAATGCATCGAACATGATGGGAACTATGTGGAAGGGTAACTCTGAGTAGAGGAAACTACACGCAAACTCATTGTTTCAATCTTTCCATTATTAAACAAATTATACCTCAACAGGCAAAACCTTTTGATACCCCCTCGTATATTTATAAATTAAATGATGATTATTGAAATGAAGAAGAGGTCTAAAAGTGAGTTTATATATATATATATATATATATATATATATATATATATATATATATATATATATATATATATATAAAAAAACGAAGCATTTTCGCAACACGACTGCGGTTTGTATAAATCGGGACATTGATTAAAAAGAATGACTAAATCGTGATGTCTTGTACACTTTCATCAATGGTTATAAAACAAGAATTACTCAATGCTGCAGAGTGCAGACTTCTGGAGCCTGTCTCACCCCAAACGATCCATTCATATATGCAAGAACGAAATCGAAATTCTAGCACAATCTGAAAAATCGTCAATTTTATTTTCGAAGGATTTTATATCTTCACATTATAATATTTCATAGTTGAAGTGGGGATAGGAACCCCATGCCGCAGCATGGGTATAGGACTGACCTACAACTTCAGATTTCAACAATAGATTATTAGGATGAGTGAAATTATTAAATATCATTTCCGTCAGTAATTTATTATTATTTAAATCTAATAAATTGCTGGCGCATCCCTGAAGATTTTGTATCTATTCAAATTGAGATTTGAAATTTAAAGAACGGTTGGGGGCCTCGCGTTCTAATCTCGGCCAGGACCTCGCGATATGTTGCTAGGCGACTGGTGGATTCTAGTTGAGGTGAGGTACCCAACTGAAAGCGCTCCTCTCAATTGTAACTTCTGCATCCGCCACTGTGATTTTGTGCGATTCCTGCCCTCAGGGAATGCGGGAAGGTAGAAAGCTGGTCCAGTCAACATCTGCACTGCTCTAGATTTCCCGTGTGTGCTTCTCTTGACCTTCTCTCGCTGCACATGTTGTCTCGCTCGCCGCCGGCAGTCCCACATGTTTGGAGACATTTGACTGATGCACTCTGACAGAACGACTTCATTCAGAACACCGCCTGCTTCTTAACGATGCTGTTCGACCTGTCGCATACTGAAGATCATCCCATGAAACGGTAACTCGAACAACTCAACACCCAATGACAGCAGGCACCTGCTTCGTTCTTATTAACATTATTCTCACGTGCTAATCCAATTCTAAGTGTGAATTGACGATGCTTCTTTAGTTGCCGTGATCTTTTTGCAGAGGAATTGGAAATAAATCAGCCTTAAGAATTCGCTTGGGCCTTTTGATCTGTCACACTAATGAGTTTTCGACAATTTCTCGAAGTATCAAGCTTAAAATGCAAATTTACTTTCTCTAATGTACATAAATTATCTTTGAACATCATTTGGTGTTGTCTCAGAAATTTCACGAAGTCAGGAACCTATTTTCTATTCCACAAACAACAGCAAAGAAAGTTTCCTATAATTTATACCATAGCGGTTATCCTTAAACAATCGGGAAAATACTTCAAGTCTGCTCTACGTCATCAACCTTATCTGATTCTGAGGAGCATTATACAGGGAGGTTATTGCAGCATGACACCGCAAGAGCGTCGGCCGCTTGCCGGCCCAGTCATGCAACAGGTGCCGGCAAATTGCGTAACAGATAGCCCGTTACACAAACCGCTTGTTTTGTAATGTTTCCACTTTTCACAATTATAGTTACAATTACAACTTAAATAAGCACGTACCTTGCCGCAAGGATGCTGGAAAAGGTGTCCTCTAAAATACAAATATTTCTGGCACTTTATTTCTGCCCATATCGCTTCTGACAGCAATGACTCATCCAACATAAAGGATTCAATTTTTCATTCTTGTCTTGCCTTCGAATAAACAAAACCGTGACTCTTATTTTGCAGATAACACAAGATTAATCCTTTTGAACACTAGAGTCAGTGGCGTGCCCAAGATTTTCGAGGGGGAGGTTACGTATACATTATTATGCAAAACGAAAGCGCAGATAAACGAATTATTTAACAGTGTCACTTAATTTTAACGTGTGAATATTTTTGAAGTAAAGTAGCGATCATACACTGTGTGCGTTTTTCTTTCTGAGAGCGCCATTTGAAATAAGCACTTTTCCCCTTTTGCTACTATTGGATAAACTGAATATAAAAGGCTATAACTGCTCAACAACTGCATCTTTTTAAGAAATTTAAATTCTAAATGTAAGAATGAACAAAAAGCAACATTTTATGTAAATTCCGACAATTGTGAGTCCAGGGGGAAACGGGGGCCAAATCCCAAAGTTCTATTTTCCCCGTAATTACGCAAAATTTCTGAACGTCGTAATTTCCATATTTTTTTTTTTCAAAGTTGCGGCAGGAACATTACATATCCTCATAGAGTAGTCTTTTGTTGTGCTTCCCTCAAAATTTGGTCCATCCAGTGTCTATAGAGCCGACGCTAGAAGCGAAATTCCTCAGATGTCGCAAGAGCGTCAGCGGCTTATCGGAGTAGTGGTAAGCCGCGAGAAGCCTCTCGATACTACGCGAATCCGACAGCTGTCGGCTACAAGTTGTTTAGACGTGTTCACTTCGGTTTGCGTTTATCAGTACTCGTGTTGTTCAGTGCTAGTGCTTTATCGTGTGTTAATTGTTATTCATTCATTAGTTATGCCGCCAAACAAATATAGTCTTGAACAAAGAGTTTTTATGTACGATACTTACGTGAAAACGAACTCTTGCAGAAAAGTAGTCAGGCGATTCGCAAGAAAATTTCCTGGCAATCCTGTTCCGGACAGACATACTGTTTACAACCTCGTTAAAAGATTACGAGAGACAGGATCTCTTGAACCTAAGAAACGTGTTTCCAGACGACGTGTTCTTACGGAAGAAAAGCTAGACGAAATTGGTGAACGACTTGAACATACTCCAAAAAAATCCCTCCGTCGGCTTGCTCAGGAAACAGGCATTTCAAAATCCTCAGCACGAAATGCCACTAAATTACTTAGATTAAAACCCTACAAAATTACAGTGGTTCATGAATTGCAACCGCGCGATCACGCGACTAGAGTTCGATTCTGTAACTGGATGCTGGATAATATTGTTGCTGGCAGAGTAAATCCAGAATTAATCATATTTTCAGACGAAGCTTGGTTCGAATTGAATGGCCGAGTTATTTCACAAAACAATCGCTATTGGAGCGCAGAAAAACCTGACCTTGTGCATGAAGTTCCGCTCCATCCTGCAAAAATTGGTGTGTGGTGTGGTTTGAATGCGCACAGAATAATAGGGCCTATTTTTTATGAAGGTACTATCAATGGTGAAAGGTATCGAAGAGACATACTACAACCTTTTTTTGAACAATTAACGGACATTGAATGCCAGCAGTCATTTTTTCAGCAGGACTCTGCTACTGCTCACACTGCTTATGAATCACTTAATTTTATTGCCGAGATTTTTGAGGACAGAATTATCAGTACTGAGTTGTGGCCCTCTCGTAGCCCCGATCTTACTCCTTGTGATTATTATTTATGGGGAACATTAAAAAACAAAGTGTATCAGAATAACCCGCGTACAATAGAGGATTTAAAAGAAAATATAAGAAGAGAAATTGCCAGAATCACACCTGAGGAGCTTATGGATGTTCAGAGGAATTTCATACGCAGATGCCGGAAATGTATTGGTGTTGAAGGAGGTCATTTTCAACATCATTTATAACACAGAAGGTTAGTGATCATCATTATTATTAGTTTTAAATATAATTTTACACTTTCGGTTTGCTTTATGCGCCGCGATGCTGTTTCTGTTACGGACTATCTGTTACGCAATTTGGCGGCACCTGATGCATGACAAGGCCGGTAAGCGGCCGACGCTCTCGCGGTGTCTAAGAAAGATTACATGTCAAAAATAAAGTGCCAGAAATATTTGTATTTTAGAGGACACCTTTTCCAGCATCCTTACGACAAGGTACGTGCTTATTTAAGTTGTAATTGTAACTATAATTGTGAATAGTGGAAACATTACAAAACAAGCGGTTTGTGTAACGGGCTATCTGTTACGCAATTTGCCGGCACCTGTTGCATGACTGGGCCGGCAAGCGGCCGACGCTCTTGCGGTGTCATGCTGCAATAACCTCCCTGTATATAACATTATTGTAGTTTTTCTTATTATCCTTGATATTATTGTATTTATGCATATGTGCACTGATTGATTTGATTTATTTTACTTAACTTTTCTGCCACTTTTGGCTAATCGCGAAGATGAGGAAGAGTGATGATATGATTAAGTTGATGAATGGACACACAAAGAGACTATCCATGCACAGGTCGGGATTCTAATGGGGGACCCCTGGCGTCGTAGCGCGCTGTGCTAACCTCTCCGCCATATACGTTGGCATACACACACGAGCGCTCGCGCACGCACACACATATACGTATATATTTACCGTATTGCTTCTTTCCAAATCACACAAAATGTGTGGGATTCATTCAAATTTAGTGAATTGACCCTATTGTTCTGTTTACTTTTTGTATTTGTGTGACTCATACTTGGATATAATTTCTTGGCTTGTAACTCCCTATGCAGTTCTTGTAAATCACTAATTACATAAAGGTAGAAGAAAAAATTATTACATTTATACTACAATTTTTTAATTATTCAATGTATTTGGTGAATATTTCAATATTTTGAAATGGTTAAAAATCGAATCGCTGGATGCTAGGAGGAACAAGTCAGATAAAAAATTCCTGTCAGTTTTTTGAATTGTAATATTGTCGTGGAGGGGCCTTAGTACTTGACGCGTCAGAAATATCCTCCAACTGAAAACGAACTGTGGTTACCGACTTGATATTTCTTGTTGTTCAAAGTATAGCCTATATATTCCATATATTATGAATCAATTGGTGGATAAGATAACAGAAAGTGTCCATCACTATTTCAGGTTAGTTCTATGATTGTGCAAATTAAGCTTTTGCCTTTGGAATTGCCCTGTCCACTCAGTGACATATTTGTGATTTGGGAAGTTGTTTCTGTTTGGGGGTTTTGTACGTTTGTATACTCGTATATGCTACCACTCAGTAAACTAAACTATTGCCTTGAGGTTCTGAGTACCTAGGTCTTTATATAATTTATGATACCATTTACACGTCATTTAGAAGCGGTTAATGCATTTACATTGTAAGAAAACACAAAATCGTACACAAAAAGAGCCATCGAACTAGTAAACTTGACCAAATTTCAATTCCCAGGTACAAACGTAATTTCTATTTAACCTACCTACAAGTTTATTGTGAACACTTTAATACATGTTCAGTGATGTTGGTCAGTTGGAGAATGGTGTCCTCCTTTAATCCACAAGGCTGCATACTTCTTGGCAGGGAAATCATTGTTGACTGGACCATTATTGGACACGAATAATTTTTCAGTTGTGTTATATGCATAGTTAAGAAATGGTATACTATATGCTGTCAATTCCATTATCTTTGAGTTTCATAAAAATATCCCTGGCAGGGATAAGAATAATTTTCTTTTGCCGGGGATAAAATGTATTGTTGGGGGGATCCCCCGTTAATTCGCACACTGGTTATATTCTATACCCTATGTTGGTTTAAGGACTTGAATTGAGCTGATGTTGAAGTAGATATTGTACTCTACTTAGTGACGGTTTCATTTCAGTTCTCGAACTTTACATTATGTTAAACAGAATGATAGATAATTTCCCTGCTATTATTTTTGCCGTCGGATGTACTGAGACATGCGAGTGCAACGCAATCGCGTAGTTGGTCGGCTGCAGAGAGATGCAAATTTGCACAGGCACTAAACATACACTTTAGTCCTCTTCCTGAAATGAAGCCACAAACACTCCAATGGAAGTAGGCACTTCAGTTCACTTGCTAAAGGGAAGTGAATCCTTGCATCTTCATAATGAACTGAAAAGCCTTTAGCACTTTATTTCATTCGTGAAACTTCGTGTCCTTTCATAAAAGGAACAAAGTTGTTTTTCGATCTTCATTGCAACATTTGTCTTTTACAAGCGAGTAAGGAAACCAATTTATGTTTGAAGGTCCTCAGAATCTTTTTGACAAATGAAGTTCCAGCAACATATTTTTGTTCCATTGCCGCCTCACCCTGGAAGCTAACCTTTCTTGGCTTCAATTACACGGTTACTCACGTGCTTATCTAGTACGTGGTTACACTTATGTCTCTCAGCCAGAAATGAGTAGGACTTTCTCACCCTTAGGATATGGCAAAGGAATTGTAATTACACTAGTAAAAAGATCGGTAGACTGCTGTTTGAGATTTTCAGCATTCAAGTAACCTAAATACATGTCCTCGTCGGATGAATGTTCTATGAATACCAAAACTTGCGACAAAGCAAAGATTCGTCATACTTAAGGCTACCAGACGTTCCTATTTAGTCCTCACAGTCCATTCCTTTTAATCCCAATCCCAAAATCTTTCTCTCACTCCAGTTGGGTCGAGAAGATATTAATTTTTTCTACCTTCTCTTTTGCTTATAAGAGTCACTGCTGATATCTATCATTTAAAATATTTTAAAGAGTTCCAACGCATGGGAGGAAAAATAACTACATTCGATTTCCCTTAATATACCATATTTGCCGGCGTATAAGACGCACTTTGTTCCATTAAAAATAGGCCTGAAAAACAGGGTGCGTCTTACACTCTGCACTGAGTTTTTGATTATCTTCATTTCTGGAAATTTTCTCTGTTTTGTGTTAGACGATTTCCTTGCGGTGTGTGACGAAGAAGAAAATGTATTCTCTCTTGTTAGATTAGGTAAGTTATTTGTTGAATGTAGACTTACATAGTACTTAATATTTGAAATGTTGTCAATTGATTGTAATATTCAGCATTAAAGCTTTTTCCTAAAAAAAAAATATGTAAATATTAGTGGTGCCCACGAGACGGAACAGGCTTTTCAAAATTCGAGACGGGACGAGACTGACCACCTGTCTCGTCTCGTTTTCGAGACGAGACACGAGACGGGACTAGACGGCTCCTGGAAAGTCTCGTCTCGTCTCGAAAGTCTCGAAAAAATATAAACAAAATAACTAATCAATTGCGAATATTTATTTATTCGGAATAAAGCATTTTCTTTGGAAACCCAAAACAGCTTCTATTACAGGATTAGAGATCTGTAAGATTCCCCCTCGAAAAATCCTAATTCGTCACACGTTGTCCGTAACGAATTTGCCCAGACTTTAGCCTCGTGTCCCTGTATCTTCCTACTGAAATTTCCTCAGAATACCTTAAATCTGGCAACTATCTGCTACCCCAAGAGCTCTCTTCCATTCATCCTTGCGCAAAACGATCCGTAGGTAGTCACTGCCATTGTTTACTACGGCCCTGTTCCAGCCATACTGGCGACAATCGTCATAAAATTTCTCGCCCAAACAGACCCTTCTTTCATTTGCGACCCTCTTCTCAAAATTCACAGCAGCCTCGAGTGCTGGTTGCAAACTTCAAAGATTTCGCACAAAAATCCTAGGTAAAGGTAACGTTCCAATTGCATATAACAAAGTGCCATGAAGGCACATTTACGGGATGTGGAGGAAAGGTTATTTTGGAGGCGAAGTGATCAACATCACACTCCGGCCGCTTTTGCCCTCCAGGATTGCCCCCATGAGGCTGTTGAGCCCCGGAGCTGATTTATGCGGGGATAATGCGGAATAATTCCGACCTTTATTCACCCACTCCAGGATTCGAACCCGGGTCTCCCGCCTGGCAGTCAGACACCCTAACAACTACACCACCGCGGGTCTAAAAACCTTGTGCAATTAGATACTCTGCTTTGACATAACGAACATAAAATTGCTTGAAGTCATAGGAGTAATAAGCGACATGCGACAGCAACAAGTGTCGCTTGGAAATGAACCCACAGTAATAAATGCAACCTTCCGAACGGAAGCGACTAGACCGGCAAGCGGCATGTGTTGCTTTGTCGCTTGCCTGTCGTTCGGACTGGGCCATTTTTTAATAGCTTGCATTGTGTCGCCTCTGTCTGTTGGTAGTGAATTCACAGTGAAAGCTTGCTTATAGACTAAGGGAGATTTCACATCGAAGCGACACGCGACCCGTAACACGTGTCGCTTCAGGATTTCACCAATCGAACGCAGGTTTGTGCGGCCTGCCATGCTCCTACGCTGTGAAACGTTGCTGTTGATTGGCTCGTTCCAAAGCAACATGTGTCGCGTGTCGCTTGTCGCTCCAGTCTGAAATCTCCCTAAAGGAGCGTGTCGCTTCTAGCTTTGGTGTGAAAACCTTGTGTCGCTTGTCGCTTCAACCTGAAAGATATCTTGTGGAAATTTCACACCGAAGCGACAAGCGACACGTACAATTCACACCCAAGCGACACAATCCTCTTCAGTCTGAAGGAAAACATTCACCCCGCATCCGTGAACAACGGACCGAGGCTACAAGAGACACGTGCAGCTTTTCGTGTGTCTTCTGTTCGAAAGGTTGCATTGACTACTGAAAGTTCGCTTCCAAGCGACTCGTGTCGCTTGTCGCCTGTAACTTTGGTGTGAAGAAATCTTGCTCACAGCAAACTCTTCGAACCGAAGCTGCACGTCTCGCTTGTCGCTTGCTTGTTGTTCTGCTTAGGCCGTTTTCTGGATACCGTATAGACAGTATAGTCGCGAGGGTTGTTATGAATGCTTGCTTATAAACTGAAGTGTCCCTTTCGTTCGTTGCTTCAGTGTGATACTTCCGTGTCGCTTGTCACATTGAACAAGTCACAGGAGAGAAGCGACAAGCAACATGTTTCGCTTGGATACGAACCCTCAGTAAACGTAACCTTCCGAACCGAAGCACCACGTATCTCTTGTCGCTTGCGTGTCGCTCAAATTGGGTCGTTTTCTTAATATCGAGCGTAGAATCGCCTCGATCTGTTGACACTCCCCGTGCGGTGAATACTTTTATCATAGACGGAACGGAAGGGGATCCTGTCGCTTGTCACTTCAGTGTAAACCCCCGTATGGCTTTTCGCCTGTCGCGTGTTCCTTCTGTCTGAAAGCTCCTTACATGTACGATGGATGAAGAGTGGATGGGAGCCAGAAAAGCAAGGCAGATTCTATACACTGTCTAGCTATTGAATCAACAAACTTTATTTGATATACTCATGTTCTTATGATTAAGGAATCATATTTATTCTCACTATAGCTACAGTGAGCAAAGTGATTACAGGTTTAACCAATTTTCGAGAATAATATTTGTGATGTCTCCCAGTTACAACTTTTGTTGGCAGAATATCCTGCATTACTTTCACGAGACGAGACGAGACAAAACGAGACGGGACGAGGCGAGACGAGACAGAACCTTTGAGACGAGACACGAGACGGGACAAACGAATATTTTCGAGACGAGACAGCATTTTCACGAGACGAGACGAGACAGACCAAAGTCTCGTCTCGTCTCGTCTCGTGAGCAACACGGTAATTTGAATTCCATATTTGTTTTGTTTCTTTGCTTCGAATATGTGAAAAATCGATGAAAAACTTCTATTAATACATGCAAATTTTGTAGCCCTCGTACGGTTATGTCAGCGGGAGTTCTAAGTAGTGACTTCATTAAAAGCTTCAAATCACCTTCTCGGCAGGTCCGGATTTAATATGCATAAAAATGCCCTTTTGCATTTCTTTCTGTGAAGAAGCTGTGGACTATAAAGGCGCTACATTATTAGAATGATGAACAGAGAAATGGATTATGGGACAAACACAATGCCTTGACCGGGGTTCCAACGTAGGCTTTGTAGTGTGAAGGCCAACTGTTTCGCCGCTCAGGTTGACGACAAATTTTTCTTGCTAATTACATTAATGTCTTCAATTTAGTTGTTTGCATTTGCTGTAGCATCAGTGCAATGCTGTAAATAATCTTCAGACGGTATCTATCTTTTTGTAATATCAAGAACTGTAATTGTAGCAGCAAATGGTGGTTCTATTTTGAAGCCCATGAAATAAGCTGTTTTCTTCCATGAAAAGTTGTGGTACGTTCGAAAGTTGCACATTCAAACTAATGTAGAAAATATATATAGTTACTTTTCTCCTCTCAGGCCAGGGGTGCCCACAAGCGGGTTTGCGGTTTTTTTTTCTAGTGATGGAAATTTGACTGGATAAACAACATAGAATTGGACAGAAGGTAAACTTGGAAAACATTTAAGAATCACTTCGAATGCTGCTAATATACTCCTAATGGGCGGGAATTATTTAGGGGAGGGGAGAAGGGCAATATTCAGCTTTTACATATTAAGTCTTAAATTGTCGGGTGAATTTTTGTGGGAAGATTCAGCATTAAAATTTGGGAGGGGGGACACTAAACTCTTGAATATCAATGTTGTCTTAGATTATCACAGGAATTCTAGTATGAGGGAATTGAGCATTAAATTGGGGGAGGGGGATCTTGAGATAGAATATCCAGATATTGGATATCAATGTTAAGTCTTAGATTGGTACAGAAAATTTATTCCTCATCCACAAACACTGTTCATACATAATTTATTTTCTTACATTTCAAATTAAGTATCTAACCAATCATCAATCAACGTGCTAGCTTTGTGAGTGTCGAAATTTTAAAACATTTAAAAAAAAATAGTAACTGTCGACCAATTGACAGGCATTCACATTCAAATTAGTTACTAAATATTTATGAAAATAATTTTTGTAGGATTATGATGAACGAATTTGGGGGATGGGCACCCCTGTTTCGGGCTGACGAATATTGAATTCATACATCCCGTTTGGTTGTATATATATATATATATATATATATATATATATATGTGTGTGTGTGTGTGTGTGTGTGTGTGTGTGTGTGTGTGTGTGTGTGGTAACAAGAATGGAACTGTATTCAAGGAGATTGGCCTATCAATGGAAAATATACACACAGAATTATCAGAAAATTGTGTCTTGCAACCAGACATTTGTTTAAAATTGGTGCAAATAAATGATCGTTCCCCGGAACCAAATTCATTTAGCATTTGTTCATATTTAAAGGCATAATTTGGTTAAAATTACCAAAATTTAGTAAACGCTCAGAAATATTTTGTCTGTAGTTACGAAAAAAAACTTAATGGAACTTCTTGTTAATTCAAATAATTCAGTTTTTCTTTTGTACATTACTTTGTGTATAACGGTAACTGTGATATATTTAATTTACTTCTGTTTGTTATGTAGATTTTTGTGGAATTAATTTATTGATTTAACCTACATGTCATAAGCACATTGTATGAGTGAATGTCATATTTAGCTTCATCAAACGGCAATTACATCTTCGGTAACATAAAGGAAGAACAAATGGAATAGCTTAAGATAAAATCGAAGTGCAACATGTGGGAAAGGAAAAAATAATCATCTTAACGGTTCCGTGTAATTAAAGTTGGATATTTGTACCGGGTCGCGTTTACAATATACATTTTTCCTGGCACGGATATAGGCCAGGCCATATATGCATTGTTCTCTGAGCGCTGATTTCAATCTATGCCTCCAACTGGACGAAGAACGGTGAAATGGAATTCAGAGGTACAGCAGCATCACCGTGTGAACAATGATTATCTTATCAGGACTACAAAATTAAATACAAAGCGTAATATTATTAGTAATAATGAAACAAATGTACATTCACATAATCCGCTTTCAATTAATCATTGATCATTAATTATGCATGCAATGTTTGAGTTATTTTAATTTTATGCACAGATAATACAATCGGGTTTGCACCTACAATTTAAAGTGGAATTCGAAACACTCTTTACTTCCACCGGGTATAGAATAGGATAGAATAGAATTGAATGGTCTTTATTTAAGCAGGCGTTTTTCGGCCTCAAGGGCTGTTCTTAAAACCAACCCCTGTCAAAGATAAAATAAATGAATAAATACAAAGAAAGAGAAAAACATAATAATGTTCATGATAATAGAATAAAGACAACATAAAGATTATACAAAGATAAAATAATACATTGAATTGATTAGTATGTATACTGTGGAGTAAAGATAAGTAATAAGTCATCAATAGTAAGAGCATTGTGTGGAGGGGGGATAGGTATGCATTATATGATGTCTAAGTGCCGGTGCAATTATTAAGATATGTAGGTTAATTTAGTTGTTTAGTTTTTTCTTAAAACTTTGATGGCAAATAATATTAGGTAATGGTGCAGGCAGTTTGTTCCAGTTCCAAATCCCTGTAACAATGAAGGACTTGTTATATGCGGCGGTTTTATTATTTAGGGATTTTTAGATTGTGTCTCTTGCGGATATCATGTTCGGTCGATGTTCTACGAGAACAGATCTTATCGAGTAAGTATTTTGGTGGGCCGTTCTTAAGAATTTTGTGCATCAAGGTGAGTGTTTTGTATTTTCTTCTGTTGTTGATGTTTAGCCAAGAAAGTTACATGTTGTTTTCCTTTTAGGTTCAATATGATAAGTATGCAACAGTTCTGAATTTTTTTAAAAGTTCGAAATCGAAATACGTATGTATGTAACGTCTTTATTAACGTAGTTGCTTGTATATATTTGGCACCTAAAGTAAACAAGTTGTACTTTATTCTGTTCTTTTGCCTATTATTATAAAATATGATTGTGTACACGTTATAACCATAAATTCCAACAGTGGACGTAGCTAGTCTCTGAGACATCCAAAGAAGACATAAAAATAGTAGAAATTTAAATTCATTCGACATGAATAAAGAGCTATTTAAGATCTGCATGGAGGAAGCTAATATTTTTTTTAGTCATAAAGTGCACTTTTACCGGTACGAAGATCCTGACAAAGAAAAGTATGAGAAAATGGCGAGAACATATTAATTAATACAATCACTTGCATAAATTAACACGACTTCCATAAATAAAAGTCCATGATCTTACAAGTGTTGTTATTTATGTCCTATTTGTCACTTCACTGCAAAAGGTGTCTTGAAGATTCGAAGGTTAGAAACAAATCAGTGAAGCATGACGCTTCAAAGATTCTGACATGTGAACGTCACTTTCAACAAAATTCCAAAATCAACTTGATATAGAATTTACAGCTTCGTGAACGTTAAGTAAATCCTGCATATCTCAAGCCTCATGTTAAACAGCATTATGTATGTTTGTGTATTAATGGTGTTTTGGAACATGTTTGAACTTGTGGAACTTTTATAAGCAAGGAACCGAGTTTGATTCAAGGTCCGAAACAAAAGAATCATTCATGATCATTCATTTATTTATTAAATTCCTTGGTACAATTTTACACGTCACTGAGTTCTTGCTTAGAATATATTTTTCATTAGGAAACACTTATTGATTTTGATTGATTTCGTTTATTTTACTTCGTTTTTCTGCCATTTTTGACTAATCGAGGAGATGAGGGTATAGAGCGAGGTGATGATGTTTTGAAATTGATGAAACGACACTCACAAATAACGCCCAAGCCCTGACCGGGATTTGAACCCAAAACACCTGGTGTCGTAACGTGCTGTGCTAACCACTTCATTACAGAGGTCGCCTGGAACTTTCTTCCACTGGAACCATGTTATGTTCTTCTAATGAAAGAATGCTACTCACATCTAGCCCCAAGTCATTCTCCACGAATACATTGTCATCTTTACTCATTCCACAATTTTGAGATATCTTTACAAAATTGGCTCGAGATTTCATTGCAAGAAACAAGTAATATTTTGTTATGATTGAGGAGCACGAGATTGCAATGCGAATTCTAAACCAGTTCAATTTGCTTTATTATTTACGATTTTCTGTACTATACTAATCAAGTTTAATTATACCTATAAAAAAGGATATATAGCACTGTGCCTTGAAGCCTCATTTAGGGGATGTTGGGGTAGAGCCATACACATTCTCGATCTCGGCCATTTTGGAGGTGATGCGATCATCAGCACGCTCCGGATGCCTTTACCCCCCCCCCCCCAGGCTGCGCCCATGCACTCATTGATTTGAGGCTGGGTGAGCCCAGGAGCCGCTTTATACAGGTACAAGACCGAAAACATTCCGACCTTAGATCACCCATCCCGGGAATGGAACCCGGGTCTCCCGCGTGGCAGTAACACACCCTACCGACTTTTTTCTTAATAAACAGGAAGACCCTTAAGTGGCATTACTCATACATCATACTCACATAATTTATTCTCATATATCTTTTTCATTCAGGACAGACAAACACAAACATCCATGTTTTAAGCGATTCGAACCCGGGACCCTTGGCGTCGTAACGCGCTGCTGTGTTAACCACTCCGCCTGGGAGGTTCACGCCGACTAGAGCATCGCAGCTCCCAAATTAACTTATATTCAACTTTTTTTCGAAATCAATGCTTTGTAGAAACTCAGAATATTCAGTGAACGAACGTAAGTTAGTTTTCTTCGCACTTCATATATATCTCAATATATTTTTTTATTGTGTCCTTTCTGCAATTTTTTGTCCATTGTGACGTCATTGTCCATCGATTGGCTTCTTGTGAATCTTGGAAAGCGATTTCTCCCCTGACTGATATGACGCACGCAACACGTCACGGCCCATTCATAAAGCAAGCAGCCACGAAAGGAGGAAAATAATTTTCTCCGTTACGAGACGATGACCTTTCCCACTGGAGCCGGATGCTGTGACGTCATCCCTTGGGTCCAGCCGGCGGAAGAAGTCCCGGTGACCCTGTTCGCAGTCGGAGCGCCTGCGTGGGTGCTGAAAGCGGCAACAGCTGGCAGGCGCTTGTCGGACGCCCATTGTCGGAGGATCTGCTAATTTTGGTTGTGTTTGTTGCGGTTGTTCCTTCAGCTGCAAAAAACCGCTACCTACGGTGTTTGTTGTTTTCCTGGCAGCGCCTTTTCCCTTTTTTTTTTTTTTTTTTAAAAAAAAAATCCTTCTTTCTTTTTGACACGACTGCCACAATAGAAGGAAAAAACTCCCTGGGGCCACGATGTTTTATTACAAGAATATAATAGAAACGTTGAAAGCAATATGTTTCTTGACAATTAGATGAAAAATTGTAATTTTTAATTATTTCATATGACTGAGTCATTTGCAACTCACGGGACACTAGAATCAATTAGGCTGCAGGCCGCGTGAGTTATACTTAGGGGTCCCGGGTTCGATACCCGGTAGAAGCACATACTGTTTCGGATTCCACTATATATTGTAGGTCCAGTCCCGATTAGCCTTACTGTGCACAAAGTGGACTTAAAGCACCAACTCAAAGCAAACCAAGTTATACTTAGTTGACAGCATATTTCTTGTTTTTTTTAGCATTAACGTTTTTTTTCTCATTATTGATTTTTTCCCTGAGCATTGAGTCTTTTGGTATTTGTAACATGACTCTACCGTATACTACAGGGTTAGGCAAAAGTCCGGCACCACCCTTTTAATTTAAAAACGACTTGACGGAGGGCGATGAAATTTCGGATATAGGTAATGGGGGTGAGGGCACACCAGATGGGCTAGTGTGTTTCATGACGGCCATCTTGAAAGCCGCCATATTGGAATTATATCCAGATTTTCAAATGGGAAGTGGGTCATGTAGCATATCATTTTACATGTGAGTTTTCTCAGAAATAAGAATATGCAGTTCTTTTCCCTCTAACTTTATTTGGTGAGGATATTTTCACAGTTAAAGTTCATATTTGGCATCCTACAAGATGTGCTCTATGTGTTGCCCGTTATGAGCTACACATAACGTACGACGTTCCAGCCAGTCCTCATGGACACGCAATAACACTGCAGGGTCGACAGAGTCACATGCTTGTTGTATCCGGTGCTGGAGATGTCGGAGATCAGTGATTTTCCCTTGATACACTATGGCTTTAAGATGGCCCCAAAGGTAAAAGTCAAGGGGCGTAAGGTCTGGTGAACGGGGTGGCCACTCAGTGGGCCCTCTTCGACCAATCCAGTGATCCGGGAGCTGTTTATACAACCACTGCCTGACACATAACGCCTGTATTCTATCGATATTGTTCGAGCAATAATTCAAGGCCAAACGTACAATCGGAATAACTTGAAAATTGTTCATGACTGAAAATGTTTTTTTGTTTATTTGTCAGATTTAAGTGACATTTAAAGGGAAAAATAAAGCTATTCATCCACGCTTTTTAAATTTTTTGTATTAATTGTAGCAAAACAGCGTCACTAAATAAGATTTTCACGAACCATCTACAAAATTTTGTCCACGGGGCCACTCTTAAAGTAGCATGTATATTATCGCATAGTAGCGGCGAGTTGCCTGTGCACCACGAGGCTCCGAAGGTAAAGAGACGCGTGAGTTAAATACGCTTCACGAGGCCCCGAGTGTCGTGAAACTTACGTGTAGTTAAGATTGGCAAAAATTGTATAAAGCTACTGTCCTGGCAAGGAAAATAATGTCAAATAAAGAAATGGATATTTGTTAAAAAACAAAAAAGAAGTTTGATACGATTGACTAAAACTAAAGTTCATGATTAATATTTTATGAATATTATCAATAGTACTTGTGTGCATAAATTGTTCATACTGTCCTTCACACCCGTATGATCCCAAATTCCTTGCCTTCTAGTAAGTTCGGTGGAGATAAATATCCATCGATTATACAAGAAATTCTAAATAAGTATATTATTATTATTATTTAATTTTAGTACTTGTTAAGTCTTTCAGGGGGGTCCGGGACCCCCTAAATACGTCCTTGCATGTAGAGGTATGTCACACCATGTTCCTGATCCCACTTAGGAGTTTAGGTTCAGTGATAGCACAATGTCGAGAATTATCTGCTCAAGGCTAATGATTGCCTGAACCAAGAGTAAGCAGATAGAAGACTATTAAAGATGGCCATCCCTTGAATTCATTTCTGATTATCAGTGCAGTTCAAATGCATCCAGCACTAAATGCAATGTTTTTGTTCCCACAACGAACAAAGGCCATTGTTCTGTTTCTCAGCAACCGGAGAGACCATAACGGACGGATTTGTTTGCACCGATTAATTAGGTCCTCCCTTCAGAGTTGGAGGTGAAGACCAGTGCAAGAAGAGGACTACGGTTGCCAAGGTACCGCTGGTTTCTAGAATTCCCTTTGCATTGAGGATCTCCCCTTCCGTATAAAGCAGCCATGATGTTAGCATCAACGACAAAGGTTACATAACGCACTGGATTGGTTATAACGTGCCCAGCAGGCAACCAGTCACCCGTGCAAAGTCTGCCAAACCAAACTGTTCGATATTGCTTCCCTAACGGACACTTTATGGTCAACGAAGACGTTTTTTCCCTCTCTTATTTTGAGATTCTTAATAATAACTTCCTTACGCCTTTTTTTAAAATGTCTCTTCCAGTTTTTCTCCTGTCAGATTTCAATCAGCTTCAAAGAAATTGCCTCCGTGATGGTTCACAGAGCCTCGGCTCCCTTTTTTCCCGTCAACCACCAGTTCTTTCGGCCTCCATGTATCTTTCCTTCTCAGGGTTGCCAAATGCCAGCGGACAAACACGCTAGATTCCAGCTTAAAAATCACCAGAAAAGAGCTAGGCAAAGTGAGAAAATTACCAGAAATAGCGCTACATCATAAAAGAGTGAATTATAGCATAAAATAGTAATTTTCCTTCATAAAGCATCATCATCATCATCTGACAAACAAAACGTCTATTTTATAAGAATCTTGGGCCGTGGATAGTTCGTTCGTCAATTCCAAAACGTGTTCATTGTTCCGAAAGTATTCACAACTTCCCGTGGTACAGAGGAATTGTGATGAAAGCCATAGCTACAGGTAGGGAAGGGGGGGGGGGGAGGTGGGTTAGGTGGAATCGATCTGGCGACCTAATTCTATAAAAGTAATATTAAGTATATATCGTTGTCATTATGGAATATTAATCATACCCGTTCCAGTGTATTTGTAATACGTAGTTACAAATTAATTACATTGGATTGATGTAGCATTTTTAATTCCCCAGTAAAGCTATTGTAACTCTTTACTAGGGAACGATCGTTTGAGACATGTATTTTAGGACATGATTCCAAGAATAATGGACACACTTTGTTGCACCTTTTTGCACCTTTTCGTGAGATTAATATATTTTAACCCCTCTTTGATGCTTCAGCACTTTTTCCTTCTTTTCTTTCATCTTTTGTTAAAAAATTGGACAGAAAAATAAATGATTTTCACTCTTCTTGAGCAGATACATAAAATCCTATAGCCTCATATCGTAGAGCAGAACGAGAGCTATAATATAGTATGATATAATAATTGCAGACCCAATAGTTCCAAAGATACTGTAGCAAAACCCGCGACAGAAAACACAGACTTCAACAAAACCTATTCGGCAGAACCAAATTTCTCTATGCGGTCTGCGAGCATTATATACAGAAGGCACAGAAAAAGGGAGCATTCAATAAAGGCATTTTTTCAGCACCTTTTTTTGCATCTTTTGAAAACATTTTCAGAACTTTTATTTTCCCTTTCCATACCATAGTTTTGCACCTTAAAATTATATCTTTACTCATTACTAGACCTCGGATTTTTAGATTCTAAAAAGTGTGCTTTTAGATTCATAAAATAGGCTCTAGAAATCCCAAAATAGGTTCTAAAAATCTTAAATTAGGCACGAAAAATCCTGAAGTAGGTTCCAAAAGGAACTTAAAATGCTTCAAAATTCCTGAAAAATACTGATTTAGTATATCTTCAAAAACAAAATTTCGAAAGAACCGTAAGAAATTTTAATAACAACCAAATAACCAAATTTTCAAAATTATCCACAAATTATTGTAATCCTATATTTGTGTTGTTAGCAAGAGTTACTTGTTGATCTGAAGAATGAATCAAGTATCTATGATTTGCTGTAGAATGCCAGGGTGGCTATACACTGGGAATTCCTTGAATTCTGGAAATTGTCCGTGAATTATTGGCTCCGGGAATTCTGCGTGAATTTTTCTGCATAGACGTGAAAAGTTGCAACTTTTATTAATCCAAATCTCTTTGAATTTATACATATTTAAAAATGCCCCGACGCATTTCGCAGTTTAGCTTTTATTTTTATCGAAGAAGGAAAGAAAAACAAAGCTGTGTGAGGAGGAAAATCGACGGAAAATGTGTTTCAAACACGCCAGTCATTGAAATTTTCGTTACCAAACCGAGTAAATACCTCTGTGAGGTATAAATATCCTGTAAAACCTAAAAAAAGGCCTGATTTAGGCGCATAAACCTAAAATAGGTTCTAACAAGCAAAATAGGTTATTTTAGGCACCATAAAAGTTCATCAGTTGTTTCGTTTTGTAATGAAACGCTGACGTAACTTGTTATTTCTTATTTACCTGCTAAGGAAAACATAGGTTGAAAACCTAAAATCCGACGTCTACTCATTACAAATTGAATATAACGACGAGAGTCTTCAAAAAATAATAACAATAACAGAATAACAAATAAGAAAACGTTGACATCAGTCCCACGTCTCAAAATACCAGATCTGGTGTAAAATGCTCCAAATTAGCATCCCTGATCTTTCTGCGTCGTGCGTATGTGTGCACCCGAGCATAAAGTAGGTATAAGTTTTCACACGGTTCCGATGTTAACCAGAATTAACACATTGCAAGTTATGAGCCAAGATTGTTTCGGAAGCTCCGATGCTCTCCTGCGGCGGGCGACACTTCCTGCCCTCTGAGAGGGGAGGAACAAAAAGAGTCAAAACCTGTCGAAGGTGATTACCTGAGATTCTGTGAAGCCGATAGAATAGAATAGAAAAGTCTTTTTATTATCGACCGTTACAAGACAACTTGGCAGTTTTTAGGTTTGTTCACATGCTCAAGTTGCATCAATTTGTGACAGCTTGCTGTAGTACCTTGATCTAGATTATTTATTATTATTATGACCAAAAAAAGGCGAAAATATGCAAAATGAAAAATGCTCTTATGACCTAACATTTTAAGAAGATATGCAATATTTTTTTAAGTTGCTGTTTCAAACATCAATTTTAAACACATGCTAAGATATTTTCACATACTAATTTTAGTTCACTTTATGAGCCCTTAGTTTCAATGTATAATGAATACTTTATGTAAATTTTCAAATAAAAATGATTGCCAATTGTCAGCCAGCAAAGTTTTGTAATGAGAAAAGCTTCTTTCTATTTCAGCTGACACAAGAGGAGCATTTTTAAAGTAAACAATGCCATTCCGCTCAAGTTCTGTAGTATCGTGAGTAAATTTGTATTGCATTGGTATAGAGGAAGAAGATAGTTTCCAATAAATTTGCAGAAAATAAACAGTAATCTACACTTCGAAGAAATGCAACAATAAGCAAATATTTTGTCACGGTAATTTTGGGTCAAAGTCCATTTTCGTATTGCATTCTATTTGAAAAGTTGACTGGTTTTCACCATTTTTAGGAAATGAAATAAATGACGTATAATTGTAAATAATTTAACAGCTTGAGTGAACATAGTAGTAAGAACGAATCCACTTTAAAAATAGTGTATATTCCTTGAAAAGGCGCAAATATGCTGAATATGACCGAAAATCTATCAAAATATGCGCTATCACATAGAAATGTCCAAATATGTCAAAATAAGCCCTTGAAAAGCACCTTCATTTAAATCTTTTCTTCATAATATGAATTTCTATATATTTAGGGAACATATCACCCTTGCCAAAAAGACAATATGTTAAGTCATGAAAATTCTAGCCCTATTTATTATCACTTTTTCTTTTTTTTATTTATAGTTCTAACCCAAATATGACTTTCGAACGATGTTGGAAATACTATAAGCACTTACTAAACAGCATTAACAAATTTAGTTTCTTCTTCTCTTCGCTCCATTATCTCATGCATTGAACTTTTCAGACTAATACAAATTTATAGTGATGATAGGGTGAAAGACGAAACGAGTTCAGACTGCCTGTCTCTGTCTAATCTCGAGTCTCGAAATGTGTGTACAGGGTGTCACCACACAAACTTCCACAGTGAATAGAAATTATTAATTCAAACAACGTAATGAAATGTTTCTGTTTGAAGTTTTAATACTACGTTTTTACCTCGTTTTAATACTACGGACCAGTGCTCGAAGTGGATGGGGAAGTTAAGAAAATTATCATAACATATAACTGCACCAGCTGGGATAATTTGCGTACTTTACTGCATTGCTCCAATGAAAATGTATACATCGAGCCCCATGCTCGAAAAACCACAGCGAGGAATTCCCATATCGAACACTACTACCTTATGAAAACCTATTTTATGCTGAATATATATAACCACACACCACAGGATCATAATCGTCGGTTGGAAATGTCTATACATAATCAAGTAGACATTCGTTTGGTACGTCTGAAGAAGAATCACGGTAAAGTTATTATGGTTTATGTATCTTGTTCAAAATATACCAAAGTGTTGAAAGATTTAATTTAATTCTATTTGATTTGGTTCACTTTCGACTAATCTCGAAGATGAGAATAAGTGATGTGAGGAAATTAAAGAAGGGATACTCACAAAGAACAACCATACCTAGACCGCTATTCGAACCCGGGACCTCTAGCGTTGTAGCGCGCTATGTTAATTACTCCGACACGAAGACCGGTCAGTGTGTCGAAAGAGACCGATATTTGGGATATTATGTCTCCGTTTTAACTAGAAAATCGAAATGGGACAAGACATCTCTTTTCAGGTTCATAATTTATTCAAAGAGTAAATTGGAGTTGTATTTTTATTTAGTCTTCTTCTTAATGAGGCTGAATGTTTATTAAATTTTATATATATATATATATATATATATATATATATATATATATATATATGTGTGTGTGTGTGTGTGTATGTATGTATGTATATGTGTGTGTGTGTGTGTGTGTGTGTGTGTATGTAAAACACTAACTATGACTTTATAGATAACTAAACATATATTGGAAAGATTCGATTGTTTACTGACCTGTTTATGATGTAATACATGAAAATTAGGTTATTTGAAAGTTGGTACGTTTCGTGTGCTGGCGCACATTGAGAATTTGTTTGATGTCAGATGTAATTTTAGCTTCAATATATTTGTACTGCGTGGTTGATAAATTAGAGTTATTTGTTGGTATTGTTTTTATATTTAACATTTGATAGGTATGTTAATATGTTGTCCGCAGCTATTCTCATAACTGAAAACTATTCTTTTCTTCTTTCTTAAACATATGTTCTTCCAAATGAAAAATGAGAAATAATGAACGAGTTTTGTAAATAAGCTAATTAATAAAATGAATGCGTAAGTTCATCCCTAAGATTTGGTTTGTTCCCGATGTACACAAGAAGTTACTACGTACATTGAGATATATTACATCCCTCCATACTGATTTCTTTTCCTTAAGTTTCCTGTGATGGACGAATTTTACAATAGAAGATTGATTATATTGTCACACTTGAAATGAGGCACCTAATTTTTATGTTGAAGTTATATATATTTAAGAATTTTTCTATTCATTACGCATGTCGATATATATATATATATATATATATATATATATATATATATATATATATATATATATATATATATATATATATATACATGCGTAATGAATAGAAAAATTCTTAAATTTATGGCTAATAAGTATGCAGCCAAGAAAATGTCCAGTTTATTTGGTCGGTACTTCGACGAACAACTAATTTGTCCCGTTATGTCGTTACGAGTTAAATTAAGATGAAAATTTGGATTTTACAGAAAAGAATGTAACTAGCCTATCACTGCTAGAGTGTATTGATTCAGTTGGTGTTTTAAGTCCACTTTACGCACAGAAAGGGTAATCGGGACTGGACCTACAGTTTAAAGTGGGATCCGAAGAAATATGTGCCTCCACCGGGTATCGAACCCGAAACCCCTTGATTACACGGCGACGACAATACTACTGCGCCATGGGAGAGGCCCTAAAATGAATTGAATTTTATATAAAAACGTCTTATGTAGAAATGTTTATAAATAAAAACGGCACGCACAAATTATTGTCTATTTTGTAAGACCAAATTTTCACAGAAATACATGATAATACCACCATTTCAAAGAGAAATATTGGAAGTCTCACACAGACCATAAATGAAATCGATATTCGACCATCGCGTGACACAACAGATGTCCAGGGGTAGGTACTACCATTCTCGCGAAACCTTCTCAAGCATATTTTGTATGATGTTTTCAACGGCGGTGTCGATGTACCTTCACAAGTCTGTAAGTGTCTGTGGAAGTTGAGGAACTTAAGCATTGTCTTTGATGAAAACCTACAGGAAGTTATTGTGGTCCGGTGACCGGGGAAACCGAAAGACGAAGCACATTCTGGCTGGAACTTTCGCAAACTTAAGATGCAAGTTCATAAATCAAAACATTCAACTTGAATTTGTCCGCTATTTTTCACTATGGTGTACTTAGCGGTAGGGTGATCGCTGGGGAATTTCGATATTAATTTCATAAAGAACCTTTGTACCAAATTTCAGCTTGTTATGAATTGGTTCCTTTATTTCGTGAAAACTTGAATTTGTACGCCATATTGAAAGAGTGCGGGTGATCTCCAGGGACTTTTGGTACGTTGTTATTAATGTTATAAAGATGTTTACCAAATTTTAGTTTCCTATAGCTAAATTAGTTCCTTTATTTCGAAAAAAAATGTCTAATGACTCCACTAATTTAGAATAAGGAAAAATACAATATAATTGCATGCGAATCCTATCTCATCTTTTAAGGATGCAGACATAAATACTGATTCACTTGCCAATAAAGCATAAGGATCTAGACAAACAGTAGCTCTCATATCGTCGTGTGAGAACGAGAGGGGCGTAACTCTAATATATCCTTAGAATATTGTTCGACTCTTAAAAAGACTCAGTAAATGTGAGATACTTGACTCCACCTTTTGCTATGAATTAGAAATTGAGATATTTCGATCTGACTACAAATAGAGGTCTTCAGAGAAGACACGTTAAAGAAAAACAAAAACCTATTTTTTTAAATTATATGTGTCAATTCCAACTAACGTTCGGTTTACGTATATAGGTATTCAATAACATCATGCACTTTCTTGACTGTGCTAAAATAATTCTGTATCATTGCAAACATTTTTGTAATATATTCATTCCCTGCTTAATGATGAATCTAACAACAGATAGTCATTCCATCTCAAAGGATGAAAGAAAAACAATTCACATAATATATTTCCGATGGTCATAAATACCTATACATAAGTTGATAATATAAAAGGACCTACAAAAATGTTCTCGGTAAATCATTTCGTTAACCTCAGGAATATCATTTTCGAATACACCGTATTGACATCCCGAATATCAGTATTGCAAAGGTAGCGCATGAACATGAACGATAATCGTGACTCTTTAAAACAGATCATCTTAATCCACACTCTCATCAGGATGATATATCAGTAGAGTGTTCAGTTTCTTCTTTATACAATGAAATGTGACACTATCTTATCAAGAACTGTCTATTTGTGAAAGCGTTTGATAAATTTTGAAAGATATAACAATATTGATTAATTGCACTGTTCTACAAAGGTTATTTTTTATGAGAAAATAAGTTTTTCTAAAGCACTTCCATATGGGAATTTCTAATCCGTAATTAGAATTTTGCCATCAGGCACAGTTTTCTAGTTATATGGACATAAAGCCTCACATTTACAGTTCATAATAAATGCAGGGAATTGTCAGTCAAGCAGTTGGCAACATCTGCTTCTGAGCTTCTCTTTCAGATCTTGGCAGTTCTATTACGAAGCTACATGATGTATGTACCTGCAAGTTATTGTCAAAATACTAAGCATTGTGTTACAGCTTGTGTTTAAGTTGTGTACCTTGGCTGTCGAAATCACCCAGATAGCTTCTGCTACAACCGTAGAGAGTTAGCCTTTGCAAAGGATTCAAAATATCATAAAGAAGTCCTAGAAACATTACATCGGAAACCAGGATACGGAGTGGGCACCGCATGTCTGTTGTGCAGCATGTTATGTTAATTTGATTAATTGATGGAAAGGTAAAGATGCGATGTTGTTTGCATCCATAGTATGGAAAGAACCAAAATATCTTGTCAACGATTGTTATTTTTGTTTGACGAATACACAGGGTTCTACAAAAAGGAAATCTACGTGCCTTCTGCAGTAAGACCAGTGTCACACACTGAAAACTTCTGGACTTCATGTTACGTGAATATAATCTTCTCCACCCAAGCACAATCGTTATTAAATTTAGGCAAAGTGTAAATGTTTGTATTGCCTATTTTGAAACTGACCACTAACTGACTGACTGCAACGACGTCAGTTGTTTAATATAAGCTCATACGTTCTTCTAATATCTCATAGGTTTCTATGATATATTAGAAGAAATCCATTAAATATAATGAGCATAAGTAGAAGATTTGGCTACTTGAAAATATTTCCAACGATATTGGGGATGCAGCATGGCTACACAAAATATACCTGCTTCCTCTGTGAGTGGTATAAAGTACCACTACACAAAAATAATTGGCCTAAACGATATTGGCAAGTGGGAGAAAAAATGTACCGCATTCCTCTTTCCCCTCTTCACACGAAGCTAGGCCTTGTAAAGCTATGGACACAACGGTAAGAGGATTTAAGTGTCCTTCAAACAAATTGCCTCGTCTTCACCAACAAAGGGAAAGGAATACCTTTTGTGGGACTTCAAATTAGAGAACATCAGCAAACCCAGAGTTTGAAGCATGTCTAACAGACAAAGAAAAAATAGCATGGATATAATATTATATGCAACGTAATATGAGATAATTTTGTTATCTTTGTGTAAATAAGTACGCATAATATAACAATTCTGTTTGCGCATACAGTGTGTCGCATATCACATTTATAAATTTTCAACATAATATACTAGGTATGAAGAAAGGATGATTGATTAAATTATGGCATGAGTTCACTCAATATTCACCTTAAAATTGCAAGAATATTATAAAAAAGTAAAATCACGATTGCTCGTAAACTATCCCTGACAGAGGAAATCTAAATACAGATTTGAAATCAGCGCAAAATTTGCAATAGAAATCAGAACCTTTTCCTCCAGTTTATATATATTATATAGACAACTGTTATTTGAATCATGAAAGTGAAAAAGTTGGATATAACTTTGAAAGGAGAGCACACATCTTACCTCACACCTAAACCTCAGTTACGACCTTCTGTCACCATGTGGGAATTAGGTTTGCTCCGAATATTTTGACTATCGTGGCAAGAACAACAATTACAGTACTTTTCATCGTGAAGTCGCCCGCGCAGTGTCGGCTAGCGCGCCGTGCAGTACGAGCGCGTCTACCGGCATTTAGACCCACAGTTATAACACCCTGGCACTAGACAGGTCGGTGCTTCGGTATCCTGATAGCTGGTATCCAATTTGCACGTGTTTGTGAAGTATTACGGTGTTAACAAGTGTTTTACATTGTTTTGTTTCATTTTACGTATTACTGCTGCTTATCTACAGTCTAATAATGTCACGCTATCCGTACAATTTAAAATAACTACTCTCACGTCATTACGAATTCTTGTAGCGAATTTAGAAGATGTTGTACAGCAGCATTTCCAGATGTTCCTGTTCCACAAAGAGACAATGTTCGAAAACTTGTGAATAAGTTTACGGAAACAGGGTCTGTTTTTGATAAGAAGCGAAGGGTTAAACTGCGTGTGATTATTGAGGAGAAACTAGACGACGTTGGAGCACGATTGGAACATACTCCTAAGAAAATCGCCCGGCACCTTGCACAAGAAACAGACATTTCTATGACGTCTAAGTTGGCGAGTTAACAAACTTTTTAAACCTGAAGCTATACATTAGAAGAATTGAATGAAAAGATCAGGAGAGAAATGGAAACAATTTCGGAAGAAGAACTGATACGTGTCGGTGAACATTTCCACAAATTGTCATGCGTTAGAAATTTCATTTCTCTACTTGAGGGACTATATTTTTACTTACCGTGAGGCAAAGTGAAAGTTCCCGTTCCGTGCATGTAATTAACGCACCACTCTCCATCATAAGAACTGCCAGACCAGTAAACAATCTCGCCTCTTCTCAGCGGCTGCTGGTGCTTCACCTTCGTCGCCTTCACCCTCTTGTCGAGCAGACCGTACGAAGTTGCAGAACCCGTTTCCGTCCAGGGAGGAGCCTGAGCTAGCTTCAGCCATGCCTTGTACTGTCCGACTCCATGAATTTGAAGGAACACCTCCAACGACTCGTCTTTGAACCAGTCCGGCAGAGACATCGAGCTATCGGAAGACGATTCGACCTCCGCCGTCGATTTTCTCGCTCCCATGAGCCACAGATCGGGCTTCCTTTGTAAGCGTTTGGCGGAGAGGTAACTGAGAAAGTCTCCGCTCGGACGTGTGTTGGCCAAGGAGGACAAGTTGTATCGATCCATCTTCTCCTTTTCGATGTCCTTCAACCCCTTTACGCTGCCCTCCGAGCTTCTATAGGCACTTGAAAAGGAGTACCTCACCGAACGCGCCCTCACAGGGTGTGCATCCTCCACGTCACCGTAACTTGAAGTGTCCAAAGCTTCTGAATGATCCATCGCAACTCAGCTTTTACACGAAACTTGAACGTGACTTTGAAAATAATTACTTAAACACCTTTTTCTTATATTTCCACCTGTTTTCTCAGCTTAAAATGCTCGTGAAAGTAATCGTCGACTTAATACAGAACCAAACTTAAAGCAATTCTCTCTTCGTCGAACTAGATGCTTTCGTTTAGTGCTTTCTGTAACCTAGCAATTCATCGCAATGAAGGCCCGACTGTTGCAACAATGTTAGGCGAGAGTGAGTGGAAAACGAAATCAATTCTACAACCTTAGTGACAATGAAGTTCGACCAGTCACAAATTTAGGAGTGCGTTGTGAAAGAAGGAGAACACATGCATATGCTGAACATATTTTATTCAGCAGGCTACATGGAACAAAGGAAAACATAAATTTCCGCTGCAACGCAGCAATATATGGTGTCCACACAAAATAAAACATTTTTGTCCATCTACACGTGACATTGAACTTCGACCACTGTTAGAGGGGATCCTGTTTACCATGGTGTGACGCCGCCCCGTCGGCGAATAACTGTGGCAATGCGTCGGGGCATGCTGCGGACGAGTCGTTCAAGGTATTCCACATCGATGCGGTGCCATTCCTCCTGCGGCAGGCGATAAGAGCAGCCACTGTCGTGGGTCCCCTCTGTTGCACACGTCGCTTAAGAACACGCCACACATTCTCAATGGGCGAGAGGTCGGGACTCGATGGTGGCCATGGCAGAGTTCGCACGTGATGGCGAGTCAACCATTCTCTTGTCAGCCGAGCTGTATGAGGCCTGGCATTGTCGTGTTGAAAGATGAGACGCCGCCTGTGGAACAGGTGCCTTCGCACTGTGGGAAGATGCCGCTCCAGTATGCGTGCATAGGCGTGTGCATTCACAATGCCCTCACAGACGTGTAGTGGGACAACCCCAGATGCCGTCATGCATCTCCATACCATCACTGACGCAGGTTTCTGTACCCGACGTGCATAAAATTTTGCTTCATTCTGTTCCTCCTTCCGACAAATGACTGTTTTCCGTATTTTCCCGTACACAACATTGAAAATGGATTCGTCCGTCCACAAAACCCTGTTCCACTGCCGAAATGTCCATCCCCGGTACATTCGTGCCCACCGTAGTCGATTGCCTTTGTTCAACATGGAAAGGAAGGGTTTACGTTTCGCCTTGTACACTCGGTAACCGCATCGCTGTAGGTAACGGCGAATGGTTCTGGTTGACACTTCAATGTGAAAGCGTTCTCGAGTCCACAGTCGTAATTCGGCCACAGAAACACGATTGTTGGTCTGGATATAGTACCTAAATATCCGTAGGTCACGCACGCTCAGCAGGCGTTTTCGACCGGGGGCCTTACCTGGTTCTGTAGTACCCGTATTTTGGTGGTGTTTGATGATGCAGTGGACGGTTGACTTGAGTAAGTTCAATTGACGCCCTATTCCCCGTTCACTGAGTCCATCCCGTTGCAACTCCACCACTCTTCCCCTCACGGTGTTGTCAATAGGTTTGGCCCTCACCATGGTGATGATGCACTGCCATTCGTTGGTGCACAGCACGTGCTTATATACGGCGGACTCCCTTATCGTGTCCGTGACGTCATGCTTCCGTCGAATGTGCCACTATCTGGAATATTCCGTATGGGTCTGATGCCTGGTCGAAGTTCAATGTCACGCGTATAGTTCCCCGTTTTCGTTCTTTACGTGACCTTGGGTGCAACATGCTGGGATCACGATTCTTGCCTGCTCACATGCCTCCTCTTACACACATGCGTCACTTCTGCGGGTCACCCATTCCACCGCCTATGCCTCTGTGCATTTAATCACGTATTCCTTTCTGGTCGAACTTCATTGTCACCAAGGGTGTATTATTAAATTTGGTTCACCAACTGCACAAAGCTCATGTCGAATCAAAAAACTACTCTTCTGCCAACTGTTGCACATTCATGCAAGTACTTTCAATACAGTTATCACTACGGCAAGACATATCTATTTCTATAAAGAGTATTATACTTTTCCTAACCTGCACTATCTCCGAAGACATGACATGTTCAACTTTTTGATATTCGCAAATTATCAATAAAGTTTACTCTTGAAGTATATAAACAGTAAAAGCAGTAGCTATTTGAACAAAAATCTTTAACTTGATTTGATATCCGCCTACCTATTATTTATTTTATGCCTTCAACCAGAGCAAGTTGCAGGCTCTTTGCAAGATATTCGTTATTGCGATCTCTTGAACTTCTGTATACAAGTAAAGACATAGACTTCAACTGTAAATACAGCGTGAGCACAAAAATACTCCCTGGTTTCAAGATGTCATAAAATTAATAGTTACTTGAATATTTTGATAAAATTGATATCCAAAGCTCAGTTAACTCAAAATATTTTAATATCTTTCTTTTCAGAATCGCTAGTTGTGAATTCGGTAGCTACAGGTCAGTAACATCGAAAATGGTGTTCACTCCGCAGCAAAGAAGCTGGTGCGTGTTAGAATTTGCTAAAACAAGCAGTGTTGTGAGAGTGCAGCGTGCATTTAAACGGAAGTTTAATGTTGATCCACCTACATACAAATCCATTCTGCAGTGGCATAAAACATTTGTTGAGAGAGGATGCGTTTGTGATCAAAGAAAAGAACATTCTGGCCGACCGTCCATCTCTGAGGAAATTGTGGAGCGTGTGCGAGAAGCCTTTGTACGCAGTCCCAGAAAATCAACACGTCAAGTCAGCAGGTGCCACATACTACCGTAAGCAAGATTTTTACGGAAGCGTTTGCGTTTTCACCCGTACCGGCTGCAATTGGTTCAAAAGTTATATCCACAAGACAAGGTAAAGCGACGTCAGTTTTGCGAGACTATCAACACTTTAATGGAGGACGATGAAACCTTTCTGACAAAGATCATTTTTAGTGATGAGGCGACCTTCCACTTGAGTGGAAAAGTGAACAGGCATAATATTAGGATTTGGGGAAGCGAGCATCCGCATGCCACTCTTGATGTGGAACGTGACTCACCCAAGGTGAATATTTTTTGTGCAGTGTCAGAGCGTCGAGTGTACGGTCCGTTCTTCTTTGAGGGGCCAACAATCACAGGTGAAAGCTACTTAACAATGCTACGTGACTGGTTAATTCCTCAACTTGCTGCAGAGAGAGGTGACTACATTCTACAACAAGATGGAGCGCCCCCACACTGGCATCAATTTATTCGCAGCTTTCTGAATGACAACCTCCCACACCGTTGGATAGGACGAGCTGGACCCAATGATCAAAATCTGTGCAAGTGGCCCCCACGATCACCGGACATGCCAGTTTGTTACTTTTTCCTTTGGGGGTTCGTGAAGGACCAGGTCTATGTACTTCCACTACCCACAACCTTGAATCATCTTCAGGAACGCATCAGTACAGCTGTCAACTTCATCACACCGGATACTCTTGAGAAGGTGTGGTTGGAGCTGGATTATCGTCTCGATGTTTCCCGCGTAACAGGTGGCGCGCACATTGAGCATTTGTAATTCCAATGAACACCACGAAAACTTTATGAGTTTTTACAACTACTGTGAACATTTCTGTAGAATACTACTTTTGGTATTAAAGTTATACCCTTTCAAAACCAGGGAGTGTTTTTGTGCTCACGCTGTATTATAATAGTTAGTAACCAAATATTGTGGACTCTTATTCTAAATGGAGTACTCCAAACGTGTTAACGTAGATGGTTCCACGAAATGTACAACACCAGCTCATTTCGTTAGAATTCGTTCTTAAACGTTTTGGAATATGCTCTATGATTGCAGCGTTCTACCTGTTTTTATTTCTCTGGATGCATATGGTCTACATTAGATCTTTAACTAAACGCACGTCCGTGAAATTAGGCGGGTGGCAACAGTTCGCGCTGTTGCCACGTCGGTGCACAACCCCGTGTGTTTCGGAGGTTTGAGAGAATGAAAGATCTCGTTGTAGAGTTGGTCGTTGTAATACATGTGATACAAGCTGACAGTGTTTGCTCGAAAGGTGCCCCGGAGAGAGGTTGGTCTGATGCTCGAACTAGGCAACGCAGCCCGGTTGTCTCGCCGGGAACAAGCAATTTTTGTCCCGCTCTCGGTTTTATTTTCCCATATGTGGCACAAGCGCAATTATGCCCAACAGCCTATTTTCACGGCCGTGCGTATAGACTATGCCAGGGAAGAACGTACTCACCGGTAAATGAGCTGAACTCCCCGACACCATGCATCCGAGAGCCGTGGCATTGACCAGCATAGGAGCTTCCAGTACAAAACTGCAGGAAGGTTTTAAGGTGTCCGTCTTCTTTTGACAAATCTTCTACCAACGAATTCTCCCTTAACTCATCATCTCCGTGAAGCACCTTCATCCTAGAGTACGCCTGAGGGAAGCGCACATTCAAGGCAGCCTTGTACGCTCCAATTCCGTTCTCCTCGAGGATCATCTCCAAAGCCTCCTTCTTGATCTCCGACGCCCAATCGTCGCTGCCGACGGGACTGACTTCATCATACTCGCTCGTCGATACGAGGGGCTTGCACGGACCGGGTTTGGCGTGAAAACGATGGAACGCGAGCACACGCAAGAAATCGCCGCTTGGCCGATGCTCTGCAAGCATTGCGAGGCTGTAGCGGTCCGCCTTGTCCGTCAGCCAGTCGCCTGTCCTCGTGCTCACCATGGAGAACCTAGGAGACGTCCTCGTTGGCATCGGTCGCCTGAGGGACAGCTGCTCAAAGGGTAAATTGTTTATGTGTTTTATGACAGATTGTCTCAGCTGACGGAAACGTGGTACGTCGTACTCTGGAAAGTTTCTGAAGTCCGTCATGGATATGGAATCCTCATTTTCACTTTCATCCTTCGGCGGTTTCTCCAGTATCGTTACTGAGCGAGATCCCTTCATCACTTGGCCCTCTTTCCGCGCAGGAAGACTTCCCTTCATGATTATGTTGTTTGGATATCTACTCCGATTTCAGAAGGGACAACGGTGAAAAGTACCAGATATCCTGAACCGCCAAAGAGAGGACCTGGTTTGTCGGTGCAAAATCCGCACCAAGAATGGCACACGATCCAAATCGTTACCTAGAATTCATCCTTGTTCCACTCATTATTGCCGACCTAAGTAACAATTAACTGAGCAGAATCGAAATTATAGCTATTCCAATTATAGCATGTTTAAGTCCAGTATACGCTTTCTGTATATTGACTGTTCTTCCAATTATTCTTACAATATTTATGTGGGCATTAGAGAAAATACATGGTAAGGTTTGTATGGTGTAACACCATTTTTAATTTATCACCAAAATAATACGCTTACTAAATAATATATTAGGCCACTGGAGTCTTGTACCTTTGATTTTTCTGCACTAACTTCCTGCACGGAATTTGACTGTTATATGAATTAACACTGTTAGCGTAGCAGCTCGCAATGGCATTTTTGAGAGGTTTATGCAGCCCTTATTTGTAATATCAGAATACAAAAAATACATCAATGTCTTGCTGGAGAGATCAGACTCAGCTTCACATTTTAGGATGATTCATTGATTGATTGAACTGGTTTATTTTGCTTCGCTTTTCTACCACTTTTGGCTAATTGCGAAGAAGAGGATGAGTGATGATATCATGAAATTGATGAATGGACACTCACAAACACCCATAACCAGGCCAGCATTCGAACCCGGGACAGGTGGCGTCGTACGCCATTTGCTAACCACTCCGACACGGAGGCCAGCGCTTTACATTTTAAGGAGTCTTGACGCTTGGACTAGGTAAAGCTGACATGGTGAACGCTGCAGCACAGTACAAGGGAACTACAGTTCTTTACTATTAGCTTACTTTAGATTTTCCTTGTTGACTTCAGTACATACGTATCTGCCCAGTTGCCTCATTTCGTGTTCCCTGGTATTTTTTCTGTGCCCTGTGGCTGAAAATAAAGGAGGCAGTTCAAAGAAGAAGAGAAAAGAAGGTTTAATCGTGTTACATTAAAACCGAACGAGAAAAATTATATGGGACAGACTCTGGAGGGTGGTAGCTCAAAGAATCGAGTGGTGTGCTAAATATTGGTGCAATCTATATAATCTACATATATCTAACATATAAAAATGGATATATGTGTGTGTATGTTTGTTCCGGCTAAACTCTCGAACGCCTGGAGCGATTTCAACCAAACTTGGTACACATATCACTTGCAACATACAACAATATTGTAGGGGTAAGACAACCCTGGCACCCCTACGGATGGGGCTGGTGGGGGTGACATACAAAAAATCGAAAACGACCAATATTAGTATGAAATCTATAGTTTTCGGGGTTGCTAAGATAAATAGTGACACTCCTAATGCTGTTCAACTCCAAGACACCCCTGGTACCCCTAGGGGTTGTTGTGGGTTAGGGGGTAACATGTAAAAATAATAAAAAGGACCCATACTAGGGTAGAATCTATATTTTTCGGGGTCGTTAAGATCAATAGTGACACTATGAATGCCGTTCAAATCCCTGGCACCCCTAGGGGTTGGGAATGGAGTGACATGTAAAAATAATCGAAAACGACCGATATTAGTGTGGAATCCATAGTTTTCGGGGTCGCTAAGATGAATAGTGACACTCCCAATGTCGTTAAACTCCAAGACAGCCAAGGCACACCTAGGGGTGGGGTGGGAGGGGGGTGACATACAAAAATAATAAAAAACGACCGATATTAATGTAGAATCCATAGTTTTCTGGACCGCTGAGATAAATAGTGACACTCCCATTGCCGTTCAACTCAAAGTTCCTTTTACACTATAGTTAGAATTCATTATATTCCTGTCTAATAGAAGATTGGGATAAATAAATACCCGGGCAACGCCGGGCAATCAGCTAGTTGTATATAAAAATGGATGTACCCGTATGTGTATATATGTGTGTGTGTTTGTTTGTTCCGGCATAACTTTCGAACGCTTGGAGCGATTTCAACCAAACTTGGTACACGTATGACTTACAATCTGGAAAGAAAGAAATACTGTGCGGATAAGAAACCCCTGGCACCCCATGGGGTGAGGGTGGAAAGGGGTGGCATGTAAAAAGTATTGAAAACGACCGATATTAGAGTGGAATCCTTAGTTTTAGGGGTCGCTAAGATGAATACTAACACTTCCAATGTAATTCAATTCCAAAACACCCCTGGAACACATAGGGGAGGGGAAGGTGTGGCATGTAAAAATAATTAAAGCGACAGATATTAATGTGGAATCCATACTTTTCTGGGTCGCTAAATTAATAGTGACACTCCCAATTCCGTTCAACTCCAACTTTATCACCTATCTGCATGGGGGTGAGAGGGGGTGAAAAATATAATGTCAGAAATAAAATGTCAAAAATGACCTACATTATTTTCGAATCCATACTTTTCCGAGTCGCTAAGCTAATTGGTGACATTCACAATGACATTTACCTGTAAATAAAAGTAGTTACAATGGCACCCATAGGTGACATGTAAAAATGATTTAATAGGACCGATATTAGCGTGAAATCCATAGTTTTCGGGGTCGCTAAGATGAATAGTGATACTCCCAATGCCGTTCAACTCCAAGACATTCCTGGCAACCCTAGGGATGGGGGTGGGAAGGGGGTGGCATGTAAAACAACCGATATTAGTGTGGAACCCATAGTTTTCGGGGCCTCCAAGTTGAATAGGTGACGCTCTCAATGCCGTTCAACTCCAAGTTCATTTTTCAATAGCTAGAATTCATTACTTTCCTGTCTAATAGAATATTGGGTATTTATTATACCCGGGCAACGCCGGGCAATTAGCTAGTTATAGATAAAGCCGACTTCTACCACATAGCCTAAGATCGAAACGAGTAATTAAATCTTTTGATCAGGAACCTCTGCAAGTGACCTCAAAGGAAATCGAGAACCCACAAATAAGCAAACGCATTCCAAGGCTAAGCGATTCAAAGTCGGTATCAATCGTATATGCTGTATGCAATAATGAGTAAAAATATATAAGAGAAAAACAACCTTCTAAATTTGTGAGCGTGGAAATTTCTCTGTGCATCAAGCTTTCTTGAAGATATCGTATTTGAAAGACCTTCTACATTGAGTGATGTGCGTCAAACCATACACAAATAGCTTTAAAGCCTCTAACAAAACTCAAAGTGACACTAAATTCAACACGAGAACATGATAAGGAAAATTAATATTTTTAAGATATGGATTTTCAAACAGTGTTATAAATTGTCTTGTCTTCGAAATGAATGTACAGAGTATAGAACAAAATCACACAAAATTCAAAGACATGAAACTCACGATCATTGGCGTGTATAGTGATACTGTTTGCTTTCGTATCTAAGGAGAAAATCCCTTTCCTAGTTTTCCTATCCATCCAACATTGACTACAGTATGGTTACGATCTGTTGGTGTCGTTAATATACGAATGAACCACGTGAAAAAGCAAAAACTCTCACTTCAATTTTAATGGAAACTTTGATACTGTATCATAAAGTCAGTGATGCAGCATGACCAATCTCAACCAGAAGAGTAGGAAAAGTTTCTTCAAGAATTAGTGCCTTCATCGTCTCATACACTAAGTACTCAGCGTACATAAGACACTTTGTTTAAAGTTGCTTATTTTATCATTCATAACGGAATGGCGAAAACTGTTATCACCTTGCCCATTCTAGAGTTATTCACAATTTAAGTTAATCAAAAACGCTTATCAACATGCTCAACCATCAAGAGATGAAGATCACCGTGTCTCAGCACCATCTTCAATATAGCCTGAGATTTTTGTCTGTGGTGCCAGGACAATTTAGATGGAGAAGAAACTGCAATGTCAGATATGCATGGAACACACGACACAGTTTCTCGTTTTTTTTCAAGATCGAGAGGTTTAAAATAACCAACCATACACTATATTGGAAGCAACTTATGCTACAGAAAACTATGTTGGTTCATTTGGTGTCACATCATGTAGCTTAATAAAGAAATTGAAGTTCAGCAATTACACTACTCTAAACCAAAGAGAAGATGCATGGCATTAAAGCTCAGAAAATGTAGTTTTGTATATTCAACAGCATTACTGCCAATTATTAGTACTTTGTTTTGTCTGTAGTAAAGACTTTATGTTGTACATTCGTTTTTGACTCTTCGTACGTCAATAACATAATTAAAATATTTCGTTCTTTCCTTTCTTTAGTTCTTGTATAGTTCTTTGAATAACAAATTAAACTAGGTACTGTGTATATTGTAGTATACCAGGTGTAGAAGTATGAAACCGGAATTTGTTTGCAAGAAGTAAACGGCTGGTGTTTGCAACTGAGAAACAATATTTTATTCAAAGTAAGCTCCATTGCTAGTTACACATTTCTCCCACCTTTCCGGCAGGTTATAAATGCCACGCCAAAAAAAACGTTCTACTTTTGAAGCGAACCAGTCCGCGAGCCATGTTCGTACATCTTCATACGAATTGAAGCGCTGTTCTGCAAGAGCGTGTCCCAGTGAGACAAATAGATGATAATCTGAAGGAGCCAAGTCGGGAGAATACGCCGCATGTCCTAGAATCTCCCATTTGAACGCCTCGATCGTTTCCCGGACCCGTTTTGCTGTGTGTGGTGAGGCGTTGCCATGGAGCAGGATGACCTTGTGTTGCCTTGCTTCATATTCCGGCCGTTTGTCACGTAATGCTCGATGTAAATTGATCATTTGCTGTTGGTAGCGATCTGCGTTAACGGTTTCACCGGGTTTTAGCTTGCAATTCGTTGTCTTCGAACTTTTTCGGAGGTTTCCCACGTTCCTCGTTTCGCAAGTCAAAATCTCCACTTTTGAATTTCTTGAACCACTCGAAACACTGGGTGTTCCCGAGAGCATGTTCGCCGTAAGCTTCGACGAGCATTCGATGCGATTCTGCGGCGGTTTTCTTTAAATGATAACAGAACACCAATGCTGTCCGCAAATCGTAGTTCGTAGGCACGAAACTCGACATGTTCCGGGTGAGCAACACCTTCCTCTGTCTGGCACTCGGGTTACTGTGTTCCGATATAACGTCCTCGGGAGTGGCGGGCAGCAGCTTGCGCTGCTTACGCGATCTTCCGCGCCCTGCAAAGCCGGCTAGCACCATCTATCGGCCAATTCCGGTTTCATACTTCTACACCTGGTATATTCTTAAGTTCTTCTATTTTCTATATAAAGTTCTTGTAACGGGTACATTAGAATCAACTTTTGTATTTATACACCTTACTTCAGGCTACTTAGGCTTGCTTCAGTTATGATAAAATGAAATGATAAGTTTATTAATATTTGATCGGGAAATTAAATGAGAAAATGTGAGTGAATTTCGTCGAGCATTGATTTTTTTTACTGAGTTTTATTAATTTAAAAGAACAAAACAAGAGATCAGAGAAAAGCCGTATTTAATTAGTCTTTTGGATCACCGAGTGTACTAATATTTGGTATCTGCCAATGCTTTTTCATTTGTCTGAAAATTTGATTCTTCGTGTAGTATCCAACAAGTTGAATGGTTCGAATGATTAATGTAAAGAAGTGTGTGTGTGTGTGTGTGTGTGTGTGTGTGTGTGTGTGTGTGCGATTTTGTAGGAAAAGTAATTAATTCTTCAACTCAGTAGCACAATTTAGTTGCTTGCATTTATTTTACTGCATAACGTGATATTATAATATTCAAGTTAATTATGATGATTTTTTGCATCTTAACATTTCACAAATTTATTATTATTTAAATAAACTTACTTAAATAAGGAGCACTTCGTGTCTTGGACTTACCAGTATGGAGGACAAAATTTTGTCACTGTTTTCATTCCTTTTTCTAGAGGCATTTTTTTGTCGTTTCTGTATTTTAATTAAAATTTTCTTGAAAGTCTTGTAAAGTCCAACAATTAATATCACTTTCAAGGTTTTGATTGATTTTGTTTATTTTACTTATCATTTCTGCCACGTTTGGTAATCGCGAAGATGAGGATGGCTGATGATATGATGAACTTGATGAAGGGACGCTCGCAAAGAACACCCATGCTCTGGGTGTTCTTTGGCGTGGATTTGAACCCGGGACCCTTGGCTTCATAGCGCGCTGTGTTAATCACTCCCCCACGGAGGCGGCCTTTCAAGTTTTTGTTTTTTACGTTTATTTCGTTCCAAATTGGAGAGAGTTTGGTTCTTATCTTCATTTTATAACTATTTCACACTTATTCTATTGGAATATTGAAAACAAACTCTTATTTCTAAATCTAAAAGAAAAGTTTAAGTGTCTGTGAGCAAGTGCATTAGGTCATAGAACTACCCTGTTCTCCAAGAGACGTTTTACGACTTTTGCAGTTCGGCTACTGCACCGGTTGGAGACCTTGGAGATGCTCGGATAAACGTCCCAGTGAACTTTCCATCATTCTTCGTTTTCTCCTAAGAACGGTTTCCGCCGTCTTTCGCACGAGCGCCGTGGGATGGAGGCAACCCAGTTCACCTGCCGATGATCCCCCTTTGTTCCGAACAGCAACTGCGCTAAGAAATTTCATAATATCGCTCCTTATATTTTACAAAATTACAAGTGCACTTCGATAGCAGAATGGTAGTCATCAAGGTTGGCCCCCGTGGCAAAGTGGTTAGCACATCTGACAATCCCTGGTTCGAATCCCGGTCTGGACATGGATGTTTGTGCCCATTTATCAATTTCAACTCCATCTTCGCAATTAGCCAAAAATAGCACAAAAGGCGTAGTAAAATAAAGCAAATCAATTAATCAACCAGTCATGATGGACCTCCTGGAAAGTGCAATGTTTGTATTTAAAAAAAAAAAAATCAGGTTGGATTCCTGTCGGAAGCATTCCATAGGGGCAGCGGTGGCGCCAGGATTAACCATCTAGTGCTGCTGAGGGAATGCGGAATGAAATTTAGGGGGTGCGACGTTGAAAATAATGGAAAAATGAAACTTGGATGTTTTATTCACTACATCGAATACCAATAAACTTTTATAGGCTTCTATGAAAATATGCCAATGACGTGGTTCATTTTTGCTTTCTTGCTTTGACCAGAAAATGTTTCCTTTCAGGTTAGTGTCAAATAGCTTACATTTTAACAATAACAATGGTCTCTCTTCAATATTATACGCTCATGACGACATGGCTTTCGTAAATCATAACGTAAATAAAACTGAAACACAGAAAAAATGATTTGGTTCAATTAACAAAACACGTTAAGTTATTTGGTAGCTGTAAACAATAAACATAGTACCATTTACTAAAGTTGGTAAATTTGAACAAATCCTTTGGTAATTATAAGCACATGCGCTGGATTACATTTAGTACTGGTATTTGATAATGTGTTTTTATGCTTTTAATAACCGTAGACTACAAGAGAAATAATTCTAGAATGCAAGCAATACGTACATACAAGAAAATCTATGAATAATAGTTTGTTTGTCGCTTGTTTGAACAAGTGTTTCATTGCCAGAAACTCTTTTTGGTTATTTAAAACTTTTTCCTCTGTGAAGAGTTAACAGTATTTTTGTTTGAAAATTGGTTTTAAAAAAGGGTGCTGAAGGGGGTGCGGAAAAGAATTAAGGGGTGCTAAAACACCGCTTTGCACCCCGACCCCCCTTCCCTGGCGCCGTTCCTGTAGCGGTTCGAATCATAAATTGGGCTTAAGAAATACTTTGACAGTCATCATTTCCATAATCAGCATTACAAATCAGAAATAAAAGTTACTTATATCTGCCTATATATATTCGCCAGTCTGTTTGAAGCAAAGGAAGTGCAATGCATCTGCAATAAATTACCATATTTTTACGGATATTCACCCAGTGTTTACAATTGCACGACTTCAGTAGCACTTACTACTTGTAGGCTCGGTCAACTTTCGGTTTGCTATGAAAATACAGGAGGAGGAAGCGAGTGTTGCCGTTATAAAGTAAATACAGGGGAAAATCTTGTTAACGCCTAGATGTTGCTTGCATATTTAGTTATTGAAGAAGTATTATGTGTCTGTATACATACAGAAAACTTAATGCATCTAAATGCACTAAAGTTGTTGTTTTTTCCATTTGGCCATAATTAGGTTTACAATTTGATGCATTTTGTATATAATTTTAAAGGTAATCATAATATGGTGCAAATGAGTTTCTTTCTATTACGATCTGTACTTTAATACATCAGTTGATGAATGTTTTGATGCACTGTGTGGTATTTCTCATGTCTACAAATTTGATTGCAAATATGAAATTTAAGGATTCTAATTGCTATGAAAAATGTTCTAATCTAAAACGAATGATTTTTCCTGACGGACAGAATGTAAGGATATATAAGGATAAGGATATAAGCCCAGCCCAGTCATTCAATTTTATTTGATTAGTGATGTCACTTTGGTGGATATAAAACAGACGTTATAAGATATTAGTTTATTACATAAAATTAAAATCTAATGCTACTGACTTTGCGGCAGTTTTCTAATAACAAGATGTAGCTCTGACGATAGACAACGACATATGGAGGAATATAAGTGCGGAATATGGAGGTTCATTTTCTATAGTCCATGAATTGTCTCGTTTCTTGAATGTTCAGTATCATTTTGTAATTTTGTGTTATTTAGTATTACACTGAATTTATTGTTTTCGCGTAGGTTATTATAGGTTCACAATACAAAATTTCATGCTTCGAGGGGGTCACATGGCCCCCATGGCACCCCCTTGGGTACGGGCCTGGCCAGTGGGATCCGAAATTACGTTACATTTAGATTGGGTTAGGTGACGTAAGGGTACGTTAGGTAATGCACGATAACATATTTTGACAGACAAATTACTATAACTCAAAAATATAAGTATAACAGAAATTAAAATTTAATATACACACAATTGTTACCTATCTCAGGTAACACTGAGAAATAAGAAGAAATAACGACGAAGGGGCAGCATCCATTTCCCCCGATACTGACATATATTTCCTTTACCCTTATGATAATAAGGGTAAAGGAAATATATCCCTTTTGTACATCCTTTATATCCTTTTATATTATAATATCGTTGTAATAATTAATATGTCTAATATGTAAATCATTCATACTTATATGTAACAAATCACGCGGGAGACCAAGGTCCAAGAGACGGAACTTCCCAAGCTGAACTCCAAATGGCGGCACAGGAGGCAACAGTTGCGGGAAACGACAAAAGATGGCAGCACCGCGAGTCAAAGAAAATCCACAATGATTAGGATCCCAGAACCAGGAGAGAGGACGAATTAACTGGAATACCTGAAGGAAAATTAGGAAGGAATACCAGGAATAAAAGGAAACCTTCCTAGACCACCATCGGGACCGCTAGGATTATCCAGAAGAAGAAGAATTGAGCCACCAACGAGCGAAGCGTCGAGCCGTCCAGCATTTCCAGCCTGATCATTACCAGTGCGTAGTTAGAGATCAATTTGTTCATTGAACTCTCCAGCCTGACTATTGCCCATTTTTGAGGGAGCAGGAAAAGGTTTATTATCCATTTGCCTTGACTTATCTCACCCAACAGGTTAATAGGTGCCGCGGCTTGCCCCGAGTTGATATTTTCCTGGAGATGAGGCCTTGCTCGAAAAAGGTTTATTATCAGGGAAGTTGAATACTCTCTCGAGAACGCACTTTCTCGAGCTACGGTGTGATACCTTCAGACCTGTTGGGAAGGTGTATGGTCCCGACTCCTGGACCGTTGTCTAATCTTACCCCCCCCCCCCCCCCCATGATTTAATCGAGTGTTGTTGTAATGTCTGTTGGTTAAAATAAACCTTTTATTAAGTTTTGCCCTGATTATCTATTGAAGTGATATTACCCACCTTTGAGAGTCAGCTACTTCGAGAGTTAGAATATGTATAATCGTTTAAACATTGAAATTAACGCCCTGAGATACTACCTCCAACCCACTTGCCCTACCGAACCTGAGCTCCGCGGTCGAACCCCGGCGAGACGTCCATCACGAGGACTGGAGCAACCAGAGAGGCACGCATCCAGGATTGCCGAGTCCGGGACAAACCATCCTAGTATTCCAGAGGAGGAGAGAACAGTCCATTACCAGGAGGGGAGCAATCAGAAGCCCGAACCCAGGAGTGCCGATTCCGTAACCAACCAACCAACTGCCACAGAGGAGCAGCCCATAAAGAAGGAGGGAGCTACCTTTTCACAAGGAGGAAAGCGGAACAGCTGCGGACGACGCGGGAGGCCACACATCGATTATCCCATGCCTTCTCAATACCTTACCCCCAAGTAATCCTCCCATCCGCCTAAGAAGTGGACAACGCCTGTATAAATAAGCTGATTGGAATACCCATATACCAAGGAGGGGGTAGCACAATATTGTTTGAACTAATTTACACGAAGCTGATATTTACATCCCAGTTCTTAGAATTATAGGGAGGTTCAAAAGGCTACAGCCGGATTGCGCACACTTTTCCGCTTTTATCAGTGGTATCTGATAAGCCGTTGACAAACTGTAACAATGTACAGGATTGCGCATGTTCTCAGATGTAAAATGTTCTCAAGTCGTTCTCACTTCTGTTGTGTTTGTGTGTGTGTATGTGGACTTACACGTGTTTTTTGCTGGAAGGGTAGCACCGTAAATAGGCATAGAGGATGAACCTGATTGGTGGACTAGAATGTAAAGGTCGGTTTATCTTCATATTTTTACCGAAGGTCACGAGCTTCGATTGACAGGAGTGTTTGTTGTGCAGTCATTAACCTAACCTAACATAACCTAACTTTTGAGTTTGAGTAAAAAATGGTATGAAAATTGTATCTTGAAAACATCAATAGTGACTTACTGTATTATGTAAATTGGTATGAAAATTGTATCTTGACTTGCTACATTTACTGGTAAAATTATATTCTTTATTTAATCCTTAAGAGATTTACTATTTTATTTCTAATTTCTCTCTCTCTTCTTGTCTAAAGAAAAAAACAGTTTTGCGCACAGACTTTAAAGCTATCGAAGTGGCAACGTTCGATCAAAATCTGTGCGCAAAACAGGTCAGTGAGATTTGTGCGCAATCCTGGATCTAAAGTGTGCGCAATTCCGTTGCGGCGGATTCAAAAGTCCAGTCTCATAGACAACTCCGTTATTAGTGCACAAAGCAAGAAATAGAAAGAGGGGAAAGTTGTTGGAAACAGGTGACTTTCAATCTAAAGTGCTTGTATTTTTAACGTAGTGTGCACAGTCTCATTGATAGCCGAAAATGACACATGCTTGGCTCGGAATACTGTATGTTATAATACCATGCAGTACTGGGTAAATTAAGAATTGATAACGATAATTACAAGCAAAGTAAACAAGTAATAAAAGTGAACATGTGACGCACATCCCTCCTCCCCAGATTACCAAACAAGGCTAAACAAGCCCAAATTAGCTTCACACTGTGCTATTGCGCATGTCATATATTGTAAAATAGAACTTGGCCTATTAAGTATGAATATTATGGTTGGTTTTCCTGTGAAATAAAAAAAATCAGTTTTGGAATTAAGTGAGAGAACTGTAATATTTTTTTGAAATTTTCTCCATCGAGTCATGGACTTATTCTGTGAAATTAGTCCGTTTCTTAACTTATTACCCCCCTTTAAAGTTTATTCCATCGGTACAGTACAAAGCCGTGATTTGAGGGATATCTGCGCATTGTTTCTCATTATTGCATCTAACAATAGACAATAAAGGAAGATATAAACGTTGCTGTGGTACCATTCGCTGTTGTAATTAAGTTCATGACAATTCTAGGTTACAGTTCACTCGTCTAACATCGGATCATTTGTAAGTATCTTTACGTAGCAGAGGTAGATGTTATAATACCATACAGTACTGGGTAAAATCAGAATTGATGACGATAATTACAGGCAAAGTAAACAAGTAATAAACGTGAACATGTGACGCACATCCCTCCTTCCCAAATCACCAGACATGGCTGGGGGTGGGGTGGGGGTCATGATGCTTAAATAATATATATTGGCACCATTTGTACGTTCCTAACAAGTTTTAAGAGAGAAAGGAAGAAATGTGATGGAATAGTTAGGGGGTGAGAAAGAGGAAATGGAATGAAGTACATCATTTATTTATTTAGACGTGTATACTGCTGTGAACAGCATGGTTACCTTAAATACAACAGTTTAACATGAATATATAACATAAAAATGGAAACATACAACACAAGATACTTGCACAGACATACAGTAACGTATGTGTAAAAATATTTTATAAACATACCCTAAAACTAGATGAATTTACAAACTACATTTAAAAATAAACATTGGTACTTTTCTAACTAGATATAAAGAGCTTTTGTTGGTTTACCTTTTTATGTGAAGTTAAAAATGGAATGAAAACAATCATTGAATATTTAACTTTCTCTATTTGAATTAAAAGTGTTTATAAGAAAATAAAGATACTTGTTTTGTCTATGCTTCTTATCCAGTAAAATTAATCCGCTATTTTACCTCAGATTGTAGGAATTCACCTTATAGCATAGCAATCGAAGAAGGTTTGGTACCTGATGTTTTCCCTCTAAAATTCCTTCCAGATAATATATCATTCGCGTTTCAGCTCTATCTTCAAGTCTGTCTATTTCTAGGTGTTTCAGCAGGTTATTACTCATAATGGTATTTAAAAAGTTAGAATTTATAATATAGAATACAGACATACAGACAGATAGATACACACAGACATACACATAGAGAGAGAGAGAAAGAGATTTTTCTAAGATAGAAATTAAGGAAAGGTAAGGAAACGTCAAGATATTTTGAAGAAAAAGCATATCAAAATGTCTCACCCCTTGAAGAAAACACATTTCAACATAAATGGTCATACAATGAGTAAAACACATTGATAAAAATGAACAATTATCATATTAACATTGTTTTTAGAATGGCAATCAATTGTTTTCAATGAAAATGTTGCTGACATTCTGTTTTGACCTGAAAATGAAACAAGATTAATATATAAATGAATATACTGTATATTAACAAAGGCCGAATGTAAATCAGTACGTATAAATTCTAGGCAGTAGGGCCTAAAAACATTAGATATTTATCTCAAATAAAACAGGGCATAGGAACAAATAATGTTACCCCAGATCGCATTCTATGCACATAGTTCATTGTTAAGGTTTTTATCATCACATTAGGAATTGGAATGAGACTTTTCTTTTATCTATCCTCTGATTCATTACAGAATATTCCGAGATGAAGATTTACAAAATTAACGGTTATAAATGGAAAAATCATGACGAATGGTGTTCCAAGTCAAGGCGTTTCAAGAAAATCCCACTTCTTCAAAAAATCCTTCACAAGAAATTGATAAAAATGATCACCTTGACGTGCAGAGACGGATTCGAAGAGTTGCCTAACTTTGAAAAGAGCAAACTAGAGCTGAGAAACTATTTTTCACAACTACCTGCAACTGTCCGAACTTCTCTCTTGGATAAAATACTCACGAGGAATCCGTGGGAAGAAGTATATGGTCACGAGACTTATCCTCGTAAGCTCTATTATTCAGAGGTTTTCTTCTCGTTGGGTGTTTCAATGATACATTTTCGAGGTTTCTCCCATATTGAAGCATGCCATATGAATTCAATCCTGAAGCTTCTGTCCGAGGAAGGAAACAATCTTCAAGTTCTTATATTACATGGCATTTGGAACCCACGCAAAGTGATAAACGAATGTCTTTTAGCAAAGGTGTTATTCACTGCTGCCAAACTCAATACTTTGAACCTTCCACAGTTCTGCAACGATTCCATACTTAAACTGATTGGTGAGAATTGCAATCGTCTGCAAAAGCTCGTTATTCCGTATTCCAGTGTATCGCACAAGGGACTCACGTTCCTGACACAGAACATTGTAAAACATGATGTAAAACAAGACTGTAAGAGTGAACACTGGAACAGCGCATTGTGGCCATTTCCAAACATTTTCCTGCCTTTTCACGAACTAATACCTGATGGTGAATGTTGGGAATTTTACGGACGACAGAAAAGCCCGCTGTGCGACACGCTCAAAGTGTTAGAGACGCAGATATACACAATGGATAAGGACAAGTACACAGGACTTTTGATGTTGTTGGAGTTGGTTAAGAATTTGGAAGATTTTAAGAATATCGATTTCAAGCACTTCTTCCAGATGCTCGGCAGTGAGTTGACAAAGAACAAGATGGAAAACATCCAACTCCCGGACTTGAATCTGTCACGGATCTACACATCGACAATGGATGAGAAGATCTTTCAGTTAACGCAACGATTGTGTCCTAAACTACGTCATCTTGTGATTCGTGATATCACTGGGGGTGGCACATCATCAGTTCCCATTTCAAATCTTAATTGTTTCTTTTCACTTGACACCCTGACGAGTTACAATACACCGTACGTGGATAAAGATATTAGCAGCTTGGTGCCACAGATAAGGGAGAGATTGACAATGCTTACACTCTTTAATAAAATATCGGAAGACCCTTTCAACCTTAATGTCATATCTCAGATGCCTCATCTGCGAAATTTAACACTGTCTTACACTATTTTCACATGGGAGTCACAAGAAGACGAATACTTACAGAAGTATTGCAATCTAAGTAATGTTTCTCTGTGGGGCAAAGTTACTCAGAAGTGTCTCATTAAGCTTTTGGAGTGCGCTCCCAACTTGGAAGATTTGCGCATTCACAGTGTAGTCGACAGAACCAAAGACTTCGTTAAGAGACTCTGCAATATCAGGAAGACTCCGAAGCTTAAAGCATTGATGATGTATCAGGGATATTTCCTGCAGAAGAAGGAAGAGTTGGTGTATTTTCTCACCTGCTACTCCAAGTTAAAGACATTAATAAGGATTCCTCTTCAGATGGACTAAGACGTTATTTTCGGGATTACTTTAAATCTGAGCCTGTATAAATCTTATAATGTTTCGATGTCAGATTACCCAAGTTGAATTACAGTTGTATAATCTTTTAAAATACACAGCACATCTTCAAGAAGATGGTAGTTTATAATCTAAAATGCAGGAAGTAGTTGAAACGATTGGATCTGAACTTCTGCGGTGACTATTGATGGATTTAGGTGGAGGGGCAGAAGCCCCCTCCAAAAAAGGTATGTCTAAAATTATAAAAAGTGATAGCATCATTATTTTCCAACGAACAAAAAAATGTTCGAGCAGCATAAAGCATAAATACGAGGGTGATTCAAAAAGTAAGGTAACGAGCTCTCATGGACAAACTTTATTTCACAGGCAGATATACTGATACACAGTAGTATGGCACTGATACACATTACTTTTCAACATAATCACCATGTTTGTCCAAACGTTTGTTCCAACGGTACACCAAGGTATCAATGGCGGCATAGAAGAAATCCGTGTCAACTCCTTGAAAACCACGTCATGGCGGCTTGCTGAACTTCCGTATTGCTTGTGTACCGCCTACCACCCAGGTGGTTCTTTAATGGGTCGAAGAGATGAAAATTAATTGGTGGCAGGTCGGAGATGTTGGAAGGATGGTCCAGTACCTTCCACCGGAAGTGCCGTAAGAATTCACGTGTGCTGTTGGCTGTGTGTGGTCGGGCGTTGTCGTGCAGCAGCACTACGCCTGTTGAGAGAAGTCCATGCTGAAAGACTCCCGCAACTACGCACTTCCACTTTTGACCATGTTTCCGTGAGCGCAGCCATCTTCCAACTGATATTGCGAGGGTCCGACGCAACTTATGCACCTTCTAACGGCTGTGTGATAAAGCTGTGCTCTTCTGCTGCGAGCCTGGAGGGGAATTCGAAAAACAGGAGGGACATGAAACGCGTGAAAGTTCTTGTTATCTTACTTTTTGAATCACCCAAGTATACTAATAATTTTGAATGGATCTTCCAAATGGTTAAATGTGTATACTTGGTTCCTGGAATCTCTGGAGCAAACGAACGCAAGCAAGCGAGGAAGCGGGATTGCGTGGAGGGATAAAAGCGATTGCAGCTATCAGACTTTGCAGCAGCGCGTGCTGTTTCTCTCCGCCAACTCGCTTTCTCCCCTTCTCTGCTGTTATGTGCAGCCCTGTTCCACAGCGATGTCCGTTGAAGCGTGCAAACGTCCTGGCACTGCGAGTTGGTGCTTGCGGTTCCACGCACACCTTTACTCCGCTTATAAAAGTATGTATAAAATCTTTTTCGCAATGTGAATTGACAACGATAATGGATTTTAAAAACATGTTCAAAGAGCTTGAAAAGAAGAGCAATATTGTATTTGTATGACTACCCAATACTAGGAAAAAGTTGTTTCGCGAAATTGAGAAAAACTGTTTTTTGACAAACTTTAAATCCTTTTCTGCTTGAACAAAACTAAAATTTGATCACGATTGGACAAGCCGTTTTTTATTTATAGAATTTCAAAGAGAACGATCGTTTGCAAAACTAAAAAAACGGCCCTTTTATTGTCCTCACGACGGTAAAAATTATAAGGGATACTCGAAAAAAAATGGTTAGCATACATTAACGCAGAATCGAAAAAGCTAAATTTTGATGTGACTCGTTTTTATGTAGATCTACTGGTTAATTTGTAATGGAAGTCCAAACTCGAGTATCTATAATTTTTGATCCGTCAGTAAGGCCTGTGTTGCTGCAGCCATGAACCTTCGGGTTTAAGAAGGCTAGAGAGTTAGTTAGTTAGTTAGCAGTAGTCGTAAGCAGTGGCGGCGAAAATGGGTGGGGCAAGGACTGTAGATAAGATTTTGGATAGTGCGAGGGCAAAAGTGGGGGCAACTACCCTCCCTCGGCCCTCCCCTAATCGCCGCCACTGGTCCTAAGTGTTTTCTTGTAGCATCTTTGAAAGTTGGTGAATCTTCCTAACATTACTTGTGTTACGAAGTTCCTCGCACGTAGTCATTCCATGCGAAATCAACACAGCCCCCAACCTGACCATCTCCGATTTTCATGAAATTTGGGGAGTTGAAACTATGCATATTTTTAGTTTCGTTTGTCTTGTAATTGTTAGATTATTCAAGGTCAAAGTTAGCAGAAATTGCCCTTTTTGAGCCCGCTTAGCTGTACTAAATGTGCTGTAACTCCGACCCTATTTCGCCTAGGAAGCTCAAATAAAGCTTATTGTACAGGGAATTGAACAAGCTTTCCAGGGATATATATCAAGCCTTTGGATAAAAATATAATTTTCTCACGTGACCTTGACTTTTGACCTTGAATATCTCAAAACATGTCATCACCAAAAATCGTGAAAAAAATATATTTGGTCCCTCATGCCATACTATACAACATATCAAAAAAATCATTCTGGGACTGCAATGGGATCAGAAAATACAAAATAATATGTGTAACTATGTGACTGATAAAAGCCCCATTATATGAACTATGACGAATCAAAAGTCCTTTAACACCCCCTACAAAATGTAAAGGAGTTATCCTGTTCATGCAAGAAATAGGTTAGGCACAGGGACATCTCTAGCTGTGTGTGTCAAGCGCAGGTCCGGCATATTGTTGACTGCCATATTGAATTCAACGCAAACATTTGAAAGGAAAGGGGGTGATGTGATATATCAAATCAGGCTAGAATTTCACGAGAAATGAAACTGCGAAAGTTTTTCCAACTTATCTTTTGCCAGCAAAACGTTATTACTGCATGCTTGTAACCATTTTCTCCTTTTCGAGGTGTTAAAAACAAAGGCTAATTTTTAAGTTCACGGTAAAGTTAATTCAAATAATATGCAATACCTATGATTTGATAATCTACAGTAGACAGATCCCAGCTGAATGGCTGTTGCTGGTAAGCTAATGATGTGGTATAGTGTATGGAGAACGGAAATGGTTGGTCCATATTCAACAACGGAACCTTAAATGATGAGGGCTTCTTGGATGTGTTACGTGTCCAGGTTTTTGATCCTTGCTTACGGGATATGGCACTTTTCCAGAGTTTTGAAACAGGACAGTGTGTGACCACCTATGTGAACATTTTGGCAATTTCTTCATAATAAATTTCTAGGTAGATTGATGGGCAGACGGGGATCTATTAAAAGGCCTGCACATTCCCCAGATCTAACATCTTAGGAGGACTTTTACCTTCAGAAACATTTGAAGAGAATGTCAATATCAGGGACTTTTATTGCATGCACCATTCTCATCACATTTCTCGCAGCACGCCGTCATTGAGTTGAACGCCCAATGGATATTTTGGTCAAGTATTCTCGGTGCAGTGGCGGAGATTAGGGGGGGGGGGGGGCAACTGTCCTTGTCTCCCCCAATCGCCGCCAATGGGTTTGGGTTATCTTAGAATGCAAATATACTGGGTTTCTAAATTACGTCTAAATGTTATCATAAGATTTTTATGCCCTAGGTACTTAGAACTGGCAGGCAATAATAGAGTTTACCAACTGGCAACATATACAAATTTGCATACCTAAAAAAAAGAAACTGCCCCCCAAATGATATCATTCGGGGTAAGATTTTCATGACTTGGCATATTTTTTTTTGGTAGGGTGATGTGTTCCCCAAACATATAGAAATTCATATTATGAAGAAACTAATTCAGTTAAGGCTCTTTTTAAAGGCATATTTGGCCATTTTTGCGTGATATAGCATATTTTGATGGATTTTCGGTCATATTCAGCATATTGTTTGCATTTTCAAGAAATATACAGTCATTTTCTAAGTGGATTCGTTCTTATTCCCATGTTTACTGGCGAGTCTTTTTTTTTGGACTGTAGCAAAATCTTTTTCATTTTTATTTGAAAATTTAGAGAAAGTATTCATTGTGCACTGCAACTCAGGACCCATAAAGTGATCTGAAAATAGTACGTATGTGAAAATATCTCAGCATTTATGATGTTTGAAACAGTCTACTTATAAGGGCATATTTTTCAAATTATAGTGCATATTTTGTAAAATTTTAGGTCATAAGAGCATATTTTATTTTGCATATTTTGGTGATTTTTAGGTCATGAAAATCCTAGCAATAGATATCATAAATACGGCACTGGGTGGGCACCCCCCCCTCCCCAAAGCAAAAGGCTAAATCCTATTTTAGATAGTTGACTGTACCCTATAAACATAAGAAGATGAAGAACAGCGTAAACAGGTTGTCACCGTTGCTATTTCCTTGGAAAATTAACAATTCTCATCTTGCGACTACGTTGCTTTAGGGTTTTCCTTGGACGACCACTCACCATTGATGTACCATAAAGCCTTCACGACAATTTCCTACAACAATTAAAGTCATTCCGGATGCATAAAGTAAACAAGGGGACGATTATGGTTGTTGGCCAAGGATACTCGCAATAACGACCAGCCTAGCGAGACAGAACAAAAGACAACCTTGCCTTCAGCCGCCTTTGAAGCGGTGGCCAAAAAAGGACGTATTTTTTTTCGTCTAATAACATGCTGCGTGGCATCTAGGTCAGCGTTACTGAAGACTTTGCAAGATTACGTGAACTTTTGCTTTCCAAGAAAAAAGGAAAAGCTCGGGATTTCTGTCAGTGTGAACAATTGACATGTGACAACGCGAACACATATCCAGAAGGTCACAGTAGTCTCTCGAACGTCATCAGGTATTCAAGGGCCCTTGGGATCTCTGAACCAAGGGTCTTAAAGGTCTAGGACTTTTTAAAACAAATCAATTCCGGTCCAGGATAGAAAATCAGCAAGCGTAAATGGGTTCTGGACCGTAAAGAACCTTTTCATGTTTAAAGTATTTTAATTCGGTCCAGGAACATTTTTTTCCGAATCAATTTAAATACGGTCCAGGAACCTTTGTTTCCGGAACAGTTTAAATCGGGTCCAAGTTCCGTGTTGAAATGAAACAATACGCAACTTGGACCGAATTTAAATTGTTGGAGAGAAAAGGTTCCGGTCCTGTTACGGAACCCAACAGAACCCATTTGAATTTATGGATTTCTTGAGTTTTAATAACCTACTATGAACTCACATTGATCAGGAATATGTGACGAATTGGGCATTTCTCCAGTTCTTAGGATTGATTGATTGCTTTGCTTTATTTTACTTCGCTTTTCTTGTGCCACTTTTGGCTAATTTGCGAAGATAAGGATGAGTGATGATATGATGAAACTGATGAATGGACAGAAATATATATATTTTTTTCTAAACAATATACAAAATATGGTTACATAGAAAGATTATTATTTTATGTATACGGATGGATCAAAAAGTAGTCAAACTACTTTCGGAGGTAGGCTCTTATGCCCTGGTACCTGAAAATTAACCCAGGGCGTCAGTTCCGAGAAGTTTTACGGATTCCCCCGCTTTTCTTTGATTCATCCTTTATTTTCCATTTTTTATTACAATAATTCACTGTGACATTGGCGTGAATGCCCCAGTGTGAAGAACCAAATTTGTTCGGTTTTCCTGAACAAAGTTGGTTTTACATCATTTTACAAGGTAAGAAGATTAAGATATAGGTTAGAAATAGTAGGAAGTAAATAAGTGTTAGTGTTTAACATTAATATTATTTATGGACACAGATACGAAATTACATAAGTTTTATTGTGTGTCGTGTGCATTAGTGTTGATGAATTAGATAAGGGCTAGACATTAACACGATTCTATGAATGTTAAGCAGGGTCTATGTTCTAGTATGTTATGTTTGAGACAGTGAGAGTATTATTGGCTTTGAGATGTAAGTATTAATACTAGGAAGGGATATGAAAGAACGAGTGGTGCCTGATGCAGGGAGACTTGCGGGAGACCAGCAAGAGTTGGTCGGACTGGGATGAACATCGGTACGACGGTTGGTACCCGGGACATCATCAGGAAGGAAAGAGGTAGGGAGGGATTTCCTGGGAAGTATCGGGTACTTTAGTACGTTCGGTAGTGGAAATATGGATAATTGTCAAGAATCAGTGAGATGAGTTTGCAGAGTGTTTAGTAACGAGAATAAAGAAGGGGGTGTAAGATTACAGTTTAAGAAAGAAACAAAAAAGAAATATCCATGCCCAGGTCAGGATTCGAATAAGAGACCCCTTGCGTCGTAGCGCAATGTGCTACTCCGCCACGGTGGCCGGCAAATGAATTCATAGGAATAAAATAGAATGCATTTAGAAGAATGTCTACCTTATACATACATTACACATACATACAATAAGTATAATAAATATATGGTTTGATTGAGTTGGTTTATTTTTACTTCCCATTTCTTCTACTTTTGGCTAATCACGAGGATGAAAATGAGTGATTATATGATAAGGTGACCAGATTTTTTAAACAACAAAACGGGACGTTTTTCATATTTTTATGAAGAAAAACGGGACAGCAAAATTTTAATATAGCTAAAACCTGTTTCGTAATGAATACTTATGTTTGAAAACTAACTAAATAAATACAGTGCAAATAACTTACATAAAATGCTAATGTGCACTATACTCCAACCAACAAGCCTTTTAGAATTAGAAGTACAGTAAAACCTCGTTAATCCGGACCCCAATACGCAGGACTTCGCTTCATCAGAACAGGCAAAACGAAAAAAAATGAAAGAAAGGAAAAAGAAGAATGCAAGATTTTAAATGTGGCTAGAAGTCAACAAGAGAACTTCCCAAAGAAAAGGCAGTCAACCACTGATGAAATTCTGTTTCCTGCAGAATTTGTATTGTACTGAATAGTGTATTTAGGGCTATGCACTTTAAATACTCCATAATAAACGCGTTTTGTTGCTATAAACTGAGTTTTAATGAACTTTCTACCGTTCTTTTAGGTTATTTCAGTTAATCGGGACTTTCGTTAAACCGGTCAACTTTCTCACCGGACCTTGGTACATGACCTATGTTTGGACACTTAGTCCGGAGACCGAAGTCCCCTTCCTAGGTGCCGGGCCCAGCTAAACGGTTTGATTCCAGGGTACGTGTGACCGGATCGGTTTTTACCCCCGACGAATAGCCGACTCGTGCATAAAGTGACGTTGAATAATAATAATAATAATCAATAATAATAATAATAATCAATAATAATAATAATAATGACGTAGATAATAATAATAATTGATGTTAGCCCGCAGAAATGCTTTGCTGACTTAACGTTGAACTAAAATATAAATACCAACAGTTATGAGGATTAGTATACTATTTGTATGAACACAAATCATAGTCAAACATAGATAACAAAAATGTATATTATATAACACACAAAAATAGACACTCTACACAACCCCTCGCTATCACTCAGCATTCACGCACTCATTCAAACTTCAGGGGACAAATTACATTAATATAAATACATTGGCCCTTTTTAGACACCATGCAATATTTAGTTTTTCTTATGAATATTAAACTGCGCCCGAAGACGTTAATTTGCTTAGAATTAAAGATACTAAACTTTCATCTGCGCGTGCTCATTACATTCTGCCAACGGGCATGACACGTAAACTTTTTATTCTTGCAATTTATTTAGACCTTTAAATAATTGTTGTAGAATTATCACTAATGCGCCTTGGAACTTCAATAACATTAGGCATAGATATCAACTGCAAGGCATACATGTTTACAGAATGAAAAATGAAGACACTGATGTATGAATATATTAAAAATAGCACGAAGTTAACTTACTTCCTCACTTAGCAAACTTGAGAGGTGATCTCTGCAAGAGATACACGATTTACGCAGTTTTAATCAAATATTTACCGAGTAAAGCATATAAGGTCACATAAATAAACATTATTACTCAACAGCTCGGCGCAGAGCGTGGAAAACAACAGTATGCTGTGAATATATCTTCCGAATTAGCAATTGTGAAATTTAGATGATGTTGGCAAGAAATAATTATAATCGATACCTTTGCGACTTTTAACTTTAAATACTGGTATCTTTTCGTCCGACGGCCGATCTTTGGAGTCTTGGGTAGATGATCACTCACACATATAGAAAATTATCAGTAGTATACTATACCATCTCGGCGTTCTAGACGTTCCAGCGACGTTTACCGTAGTCCTCTAAACGGCGGCGGGACGTCAATCCGCGGTCCTCTTTGCGACACTAACACTTCCCCACGCTACTTCTTTGTAGCGGCACTTCGCAATCTTCTTGGACACACTTTCCTTCTACGCTTCTACATCACGGCGATTATCTTGTCGGCCTCGTAATGGAGCGATTAATTGCTTCGCATCGTCTCTCTCTCTCTTTCTGGGAGGACGGCGAAAACGGGCGAAGTTTCTTTACCGGGGGTACTCGTGGATTCTCGCTGCTAATCTCACGCGGGACGTGACGCAGTAGGTGTCGCTTCATTATCTCAATCTTCTCTTCCAGACGGTAGGTCTAAGTGAGGGCTGGTGTCGCTTCATCTTCCAATTTCTCTCTCTCTCTCTCTCTTTCTCTCTCCGTAGAATTCTCGTCGGGCGTCGGCGTCTCGACTGGCGGCTTTCGGCGGTATCATTTCATGGCTTCTAATCGGGCTGTGGGCGTCATTTGTGGCGACGTGGCTTTTGTGGCTTTTGTGGCGATAGTGGCGGCGTTTTAGTGGTGTGACGTCGCGACGCTGAGCGATGATCTGCTGCGTTGTCGGCTTCATGCATGCTAGGAAGACCCATAGCCCTCCTTCTCTTGATTTTAGCCCGCCATAGTTGTATTAATGTTCCTCGTCACAAAACGAATAACGCGAATCCAGTGCACAGGTCACTAATTAACACTGCGTATTCGTACAACTAGTCACTGTCACTCACTCACGCAGGATAAAACACACGGCGCGGTAGAAAAAAGACAAAGTCCCGAATCTTTACTCCGATCGAAAACTGGCGGTAGACTGTAGACTGTTTGTTCGATCTGCCACTATTTAAAGACAACTTGAAATTTCGAATACAACAGACTGACTTTTAGGCGCGGAAATCTGAAGTTACGACGTTGGTGGTCAAGCGTCCCTTTTTTGCTAGGTCCAGCTTCTTCAAGCACACGTGTTGCGTTAGAATGGGGTGAAAAGAATACTTCTACCCTCATCCGGTACGTAACATGTTCCTCCAGTAATTGGCCTCCCACGTGGACTTTCCTGTCGTCAAATACACAAAAGTCGCTCAAAAACAGTGAAAGATTTATCACAGCACATTGTTAGTTCCCAGCTCCTACGACCGAAAGGGGGAAAAGTCGACAGAAGCAGAAAAACACAAAAGGTTCAGAAACGTGGTGTTTTTCTACCGAAGCTTCAAGAGGATACGAAGGTTACCGAAAAATATAAAATAATGAAAACCTAGGATATAGAATAATAAAAAAAAGTAGGTGACAAAAACTGATTGTCATAACTTATTGGTATAGGTGTAGTATGTCTCCACATTGGAAGAATATAGGTGTGATATGTACGTATGTTTCAAGTTCTTTATTTGTGTATCATTTCTTCATTTTACTTTCTTGTTAACCACTTTAGTTTAGGTTAGGTTAGGTTGGGTTAGGTAAGTATAGGTAAAGAAAATAGACAAGAAAACAAGACCAAGACGAAGATGGAGGGATAATGTTAAAATGTTCCTAAAAGAAATCGGTAGGGATGGAAAAGAGTATATAGATCTTGCTCAGGATAGGGACAGATGGAAGGCCTGTGTTGCTGCAGCCATGAACCTTCGGGTTTAAGAAGGCTAGAGAGTTAGTTAGTTAGTGTATGTTTTATTTACCTTGCCTAACCTAACCTAACCTTGACCTAACCTAACCTAACCCAACGTGGTTCACAATGATGTATCGAGAAAAAATGTGGAGACATACTGCCGCGATTAAATGTGGAGACATATTACACCTATACCCAACTTATCCCCCCATTATTTCAGATTAACGAGGTTTTACTGTATTGATAATTTGCCCTGAATGGGTCTTCTTCAGTAAACCCTTCTTTTCAATAACATTCTGAAAGTTTACACACGTGTGATTAAAGTTCACCTTATTAATCAACATAGCTTTCAGATTTTGTACTGATAGAGCGTTGTTGTCACTTTCCACTTTTACGAAACACTCGTTCAGTGGGGGCATTAGTTCCAGGTAAGCAGAGAGGAAACTCCAATATTTTGAGAAAATTGGAACATGGCACATTCATTTGACATTAAAATGTGAAATATTTTTCTACCTAACAATGTCCTAGTTCATAGTAATAGTAGAGAAGGTGTATTGTTGCAGTAATTCTATGCCAAACAGTCATTGTCACGAAAAGAGACTCGTTCCACGTTACAAAAATCTGGACGGAAACTCAAGAAAGGGGCTGTCTCGACTAAAACGTTATCTAAAAACTTTCGAAGATTTGACCAAAAAAATGGAGAATAATAGTAAATGCGAATATAAACGTATCTGTATTTTTCACAAAAAAAGGGAAAACGTGATGCACTAAACTTCCGAATGGGAGGAAATGACATCCCTCACCATTCAAAAACAACATACCTAGGTATACTACCCGATGAGGGACTCACATTTGAAGAACACCTCAAGAAGCTAGCGCGCAAAGGAAACTCATGTCTAGGGCAATTATATCCAATATGGAAAAGCACGGATCTTACAACCAAAAATAGACTAACGATGTTTAACGTTCTACTAAGAACAATGTTAACTTACGCTTGCGTTGTGTACAGTGCTCCAATCTACAAAGGTCCACTACAAAGTATCCAGAACAAGGCACTTAGGATAATCTCTGGCGCAGATCGATAAGTACACTAACATTCAAATAAGAGAAGCATGAATTCATGCAACGCGAAAGGTTGAAATTCTAAGCACAACCACCTCACCACCATAATCCGACAATAAATACCATAGGCGAACGAGATCCAAGAAGATGAATTCACAAAATGCCTACACGTAATTAAGAAACAAATCCCATATGACAGTTTATAATTTAATCTAACGAAAACGAAAATCAAGCAATGTTGTGTCTGGCTCGTGCTTGGATGAGTGACAGTCTATAGTCTACACAATCAAAACATTTCAATTACAGTTAATTAAACGTTTACTACATAAAACTCGTCATGTTCGGAGTAAATTAAATTCGGACTATTGCTCCTACTACCTGCCCCTAAGGCAACACGTGGCGATAGAAATATAACTATACGATGTTCCAAGATTCCCATACCCAAGTAACACGACAGCCGTGCGAACAGGAAGAATAAGGCACTAATGAAAATTGCAACCAAGTCATGAAGATAAGGACACAATACGAACTAGAAGGCAGGGCAACATAGTTGTCGAAACTTCGAAATAACATGATAAAACTTGATCTTGAGCTAATGCGGAACGTATCGCCACCTTATTATATGATGAAATTGATGAAGGGACACTCACAAACATCACCTATGCCCAGGCCGGGACCCTTGGCAAATAGATAAATGGAACTTGTCTGAAAATTAGTGACACTGGTCCATTATTAGCATGCATTCTTAATTACAGGAGTAGCAGTTAGCGTAATGGATAAGTGGTAATTCCCAGTTCTGTCGTAGGTCAGTAGTGGGATTGGCTATAGGATAAGGACCACTTACAAGTGAAGAAAAAGAAGAGCTCAAATGATTGAACAGCCTGATTTGCATACACTTAAAATTATGTCAAGAGGGGCATATGCCCCAATTCTTCAAGTGTGATATGTTTTTAAATTTCATGAATTCTGAATTCTAGTGTAGAAAAAGAAGAAGCCTCTCAGACAGATTTGCCTATACTTAAGACTATGCCAAGTTCTCATATCATCTTATTGTTTATAGTGTGTTTTTCTGTCAAAATCCCAGGAATCTTGAATTGATATAAAGCTCATAGCTATTGGGTTCTGAGATCTGAAACCTGGTAAAAAGTGTTATACAACAGCATAAAAAGAGCAAAATTATTTTATATTGTACAAAAACTGAATTTCTCAGTTTCCTTATTTTCTCATGTTTTATAACCCCCCGCTCAATACAATATGAGAAGAGCGGGCAAGCATAATTAATTGCTTGCATGAATTGATATTAATCTATCAAAAAACTAATGTTTTGTTTGCATGCCTTGCCGGCACGCAAGAGATATAATCTACACAGCTAGAAGAGGCCATTAATTTTTCTGTGCGACAGGGGAAAGTGTAACAAAAATTATTGAGATAAAAATACACATTTTCTGTGCGACAGGGGAAAATGTAACAAAGATTATTGAGATAAAGATACATTTTTTCTGTGCAACAGGGGAAAGTGTAACAAAGATTATTGAGATAAAGATACACATTTTCTGTGCGACAGGGGAAAATGTAACAAAGATTATTGAGATAAAGATACATTTTTTCTGACACAGTAGCAATGAACTGCCTTGCATGGTGAAACCAATTCTTATTCTGATAATATGAGCATAGGCAAGACTTAGAGAATATTATGACAGTTCAAAATCCAATTTTGTCTGTATTAGCTTCTGGGTCTCAGAACCCAGTAAAATGTGGATATATTCCATATGGAGAAGTGTTAATATTGTTGCTTTGTAAGCAAGAAGATCGGGTTTGAGTCCTGATAAAATGTGTAAGATTGAAATACATACAACAAAATAATATGCCCACACATAAGATATTCACTGCTAGCTGATATACAGTTGAGGTTTGTGTGTTGTACAACAGGATAATAGAGCAAATATCTTCTAGAATTGCTCCGTGACTCTCTCATTTCTTACATCATAAACATATGATTTTTCACCTATGAGAATAACACTACATATGGTGTCATCAGGTAATGCCTCATGGAATTCACAGATAATTTTAATGTTTGTCCTGTCATTAACCACAACTTGTTTTCTTTTTGAAGTGTTAATGACAAACATGGGTCTCTGTGTTTTGAATTCATCTGGTGTGTAATACATGTCAGTATTGCCAGTAGTGACCCTTTTGAATGCCGAAAATGCCTCATATAATTTGAGGAAATCATCCTTGGACATGTCTAAATTATAATTTTCTCTAGGAAATACCTCATTTCTGCCATTTTTAAGATATATGTTCTTGATGTTGCAGCTATCAAATTTACTTGAATTTTTTTCCTGATTGTTGTGTCTTCCAGTCTGAAACAATACCACCACAAAATCAGGCATGTCGTATTGTATACTGGAGAATGAATTTGTAGCATCAAACTCATAATAAGTACCAGTTGCGGGCTTCTGTACACATTGATATGTATAAAATTGTAGAGAAATTTGTGGATTTTTTATTATATCTGCTTTGTATTTAAGAGCATAACTGGCCTCATATTCAACAACAGGGATTCTTAACTCCATAGTCTGAATAATGCATTTGCCTGCATCTGGTAGGGTATTAGGCAGAGCTTCCCCTGTAGAGTTTATTGCACTGTACCTCATCAAAGCATTATTATCATTGGCAGCTCTTCTAAATGTGATTCTTAAACCACCCTTCCACATAATTTCTTTGTAATCTGAGAAGAATCCTGGCAATAGGCGCATGGGGAACAGCACAGTGTGGTTCTTAGATAATATCTTATCACCAGCCTCAAATCCACCTATTTTGTAGTAAGAAGCCTCGGTTTTGGATAATTTTAGTGTGGCCAAAGCTGTGGAGGTAATGCCGGGATAATCTATTCTGTTTATAACAACACCATGTTTTCTGATCTCAATTTCAGAGAATAGATGCGGCACAAAATTATCTACCAATCTTATATTTGAATTTGCCGGATAATCTGTTCCATCGAGCTTTACAACATCAAATTTGATGTATAGATCTGCTCTGTGGGGGTGTATAAAGCCATCCCCTACATCAAGATCAACCTCAATCTCTGTGTTGGGTTGATTTAAATTTGCAAATGTCCTCCTGTTTGGAGGGAATGATTGTAGCTCATAACTCTCAATATTTTCCATTTTCTTCTTGTATGTATTTTTATTTAAATATTAATCTCTATGATTGCAGTTGTTGTGGCTCCAGCAAAATCAACTAATTCTTCTTTTTCATTAGTGACCATCAATTCAATATTATCTATTCTATTATGGCACACAGGAAAATATAATGTTGGGGATGGATTGTAGATGATGGGCTCCATAAATTCAGAATTAGGTTTGAATGTTGCAATAATGCCGGTTTGTTTGTGAGTGCCTATGCCATTTGATTTGGTGATCATACCCTCAGCCACATTACAGTGAATATTCAGAGTCTCTATGGCTAAGAATTTGGGTATATTAATAGCAGTGTGTTTGATGCCTGGTTCAAGTTTTGTGTTGTTCTCAAAGCCTAACAGCTCTCCTATAGTACCCAGATCCACTGTTTCTGTAGCAGATACAATCTCTACTCTGTGAGTGACAGAATTTTGACTTAACACTACACCTCTGGGTAATTGAGCATTTAGAGTGGACAGATTATATTGCCCTGGAGTAATGACAATTTTTTCATCCCCTACTGCAATTGTGTTGTTGTAGTGTGTAATATTAGGGACCAAGTACATGCCGTAAAATGCTCTGAGAGCTATTGTTTTGGGATACACTATGTCATCATGCAATTTGAGTTTCAATATTGAATTTTGGCTGGTGAGATGGAATACCCCCATGATGTTTTAAATACCACAAGGCCTTTTGAAAATCTTCAATTGATGGTTTATTTATTTGAGACATATATCTAAGAACAGATAAACACAAATGTCCGCAATTAACATCTTTGAAATTTTGAACACGGGCATTATTGTAATAAAGATTAGCTGATTTTAGATATTTTATTAAATTTTCAGGTGGAACACTTCCAAATGAATCAAACACAAATGCCTCATTTTTTAAATATTTAAGATAGCAGATCCAGTGAGTGCCCTGATTTTTGTACTTATCCAAATTAACAATGCCACACTCTTTGTTGAGTGGTTGTTCTGGTAAAGAATCAGACATGTACACACCTCTAAAATGTTTGATGCCCAGTGGCTTGATTAAAGCTTCAATATCTTGGTTTGTAAGCGGCTCTTGTTTTTTTAAACTTATTCATGGCTCTCTTAACACCTTTGTCTTGTTTCTCAATGGCCAGGTTATGGCGCCTTTGCTCATCTAATTCTGCCTTATTTTTCTTGGCATCTATTACTGTTTTTGGTATGGCAGCTGATCCCCCGGCCAAGCTCCCCACAGCCCCGAGAGCAGCTAAGATGGCAGGGATGGTAAATATAAATCCCCCCACATGTGATTTTTTTCTTGATTGCTGTAATTTTTTTAATTGGGGGGTACTAAGCAACAATTTCATACCATGCCCCTTTGCAAGACAAGAATTTTTTTTCTTGCGCTGCTTCTTGGTCAAAAGGCTATCAATAGTTTTAAGAGATTTAAGACCTGCATAAGGTATTTGATACATAACACCCTTGGCCTTCATTGTAGGTTTATTATATACATATTTACAACCCCCACCCCAGTTTTTGTTTGGTGCTCATAGCTATGGTGGTTCCCAATGCTGCTATTTTTTCACTCAAAGAAGCATCTTTGCTTACAAATCTACCAAATGCAGCCTCTTCTAATTTCTTGTCTGCAACATGTCTCTTGTCAAGATCAGAATGTGTGTTGTATGCTATGTCATGGTCTCTACAAGCAGCATCTAGGGGATTAACACCAGGATCACCTCTGTTTAATCTATGGTCCAATTTTGTACCGGGACCACAATATTGATAGCCTGGAATGTGTAGTTCAAATGGCAGCTTGTTTATAATGTCATTAACAAGGCCCCGACCCTCAGAAATATTCCAAAATTTAGGTGGTAGAGTATTAATAATTTTTATGAGATATCCAATCCCCTTAGTGTCATTCACTATAAAATTAGACAATTTTGTGCTTATCATGTCCATAATTCCAACCTTTTCATTGTAAAAATTGTGGTTGCCAGCATTTTCCTCCCCAGCTATCACCAATAACCTATCTACAAGTTTCCTGACATCATCAACCCACACAAATTCTTTAGGCAGGGTGTTGTATTGTTTGATTCCACGGCCAGTCTTAATTTGTGACCATATGGGCTTGATTAAATTATTGTATTTTGCTCCACTGCTAGACTTGACTCTTTTTTGTGTGGGATCATTGTTCTGGTATAGAGCATCTGATTTTATTAGGCCAGGCCTTTTCCGAGTCATCAGTTCCTACAATCCAGGTGTGCCGGGGTACTTAACAAAAGCACCTTTTTCTCCAAGACGAGATTCTGAATATACAATAAGATCATCCCCCATAAATGTTACTCTGAAATTGCCAATTCTATGTATGATGCTACCATCACGCTCTGTGTCAGCATATAAGCCAAAACCTCATCTTTATTGTCTTTAGGTGTGGTTAAATATTTTTGATCAAGAAGACCCAATTCAATAGGATCCTGTGTAGCTTCAATTCTTCTAGGAGCAACAGGACTAGGTGTATGAATACTGGAAAGTGGGGTGAATGGATAATCTAATATGTTTCTTGCAGCTACAGGTACAAGCTCTGTGATCAAATTTTGATTTTGCTCTGTAACAGTTTTGATATTTTTACCTAATTCACCAATAGCATCAATTATGGGCTGTTCTGTTTGTTTGTGTTTTTCATAAATTCCTCGGTTCTCTGATTTCCATCCCTTAAATCTTTTTACAAGATAATCTCTTAATTTAAGATCATCAATAATTGGCCTTTTCATGGTTATTTATTTATGTTTCAATGTCTAGAAAATTGTTGATTTTATTTCTATATTTGCCACTATTGGGTGTTCTTGTCATATCAATTGTGACAAACCCATAACTGTCCTGGTTCCAGCACCTACTGCAAAACTTAGAAAAATCATTGTAGCTCAAGTCCCCACCTACATATTCATCATGTATGTGTTTGAGGTTGGTATGATCCTGATGAAACACACATATAAAATTGCTGTTGTCTCGGATCAGTTGCTTCGGTATTTTTGAAAAAGTCTGTGCCAGGTAGAAACAATCTATGTTTTTGTGCCGGCCCTGTGTAAATAAAGTCCTAACCTTGTTTTGATTATCCAGTATAATGTCATCAAACACAACAACAGAATTATCAAGACATTCATGAAGTGGCTTAACATCTGGTTCAAAAGTGGCTATATCCAATCCATCATATAGCTTCATCAGCTGCTGATATTTTAATTGTTCCAAGCTCTTAGAGAAGATATACAAGTGCCTGTTTTTCCAGTCTAACCAGTTGGGTGCCAATAAAAAATTATCAACCATTAGTGTAGTTTTACCACAAGCCGATGGCCCAACAATAAGACACCTAATATTATAAGGCAGCAATTTTCCATTTCTCTTATTCTGCTGTTCAGGTTCTGGCAGCCTCTTTATAACATCCCAGGTGCTCATATTATTATTTTGTTTGCATCGATCCAGCTGTGTTCTGGGAGTCCTAGCCATTTGACAAGTAACTTGTTGCCTTTTCTGCGGATGATTTTTTCTATGAGATATGTGTCAGGCTGTTTAGTTTTGCTGAGCTCTTCTTCATAGAACCTGCCTTTGAGAATTTCTCCTCGGTGATCCTTTATTATATATGTGTTAAGGGTCCCGGGTTTAACTTGAACCACTGTAAATAATTCAGTGCTCCAGTTTCTTGTAAAACCTCTTTTGAATAAGTGCTTATATTTGCTGATTCTTACTTGATCACCCACCCTGTATTTGGCCTTTCTTGTTGTTGGCTGATATCTAGGATAATAAACAATGCTGATCAATTTTTGCTCATCAGATGAAGTTACTTCAGAGGGTTTCATGTTGATTGTGGAATGGACCGAGTTGTTATATTTATGTAGAAGTTCTGGAAGAATATTAATCCATTTATAATTACCTTGAAGTGTGAATTGTTTATACATAAGATTTTTTAGGGTTTTGTTGAATCTCTCTACAATTGAGGCCTTGAGATCACTGTAACTCGAATAATGTTGTATTGACTGGCTTTTAATAAATTGTTGAAACACTGAATTATAAAATTCTTTGCCATTATCTGTTTGCAAATAGCGCGGTGATCTTCCACTCTGATTGATGATTGTTCTGATGGCTTCTGTAACACATTTTCCAGTCTTGGATTTGAGTGGCACAGCCCAGGCAAATTTTGAAAATGTATCTATTACAGTGAGTAGATATTTGTAGCCCTTGTTGATTTTGTCTAAGTTTTTCAACTGTCCACTTGCCATTTCAATCAAGTCGCTCTGCCATAAATCATCTATGCCCTTTGTGACTACTGGCAGTCACTTATAATTATGTCGGGCTTGTCTATGTTATTCATCAACAATAATTTGTCTAGACATAATATGAAAACAAGAATATTGCAACTATGGGGTGTTCAGCAGCTGATACTGCAGGATTTTCTAAATATAATTTGTCCCCTATTTGTATTTTAAATTCCAAAGAGCCATCATCTTCAGCATAGGCTGTTTCCAATGTATTGGGATCTGTAAAATCCTCCAATTCTACACTGGTGATTTTCACTTTGTTATCAGCATTTGTTATTGATAAGGTAGGGTAGTGGTGTGCCTGTGGTTGAAGCCAATATTTGATCTTGATTGGTCTCAATGTGCCCCCAACAAAAAACTGGTAATAAAATTGTGCAGGGGACAGCATATATATTTTGCCTCCTGGTGTAAATGGTGAATCATATTCTTTGTTGGGGATGCTGTACAATTCAAGAATTACTGTATGTTTTGGATTTTCAATTATGCCTGTTATTTCTTTTTCTGCTGTAAGCAATCTGCTTGTTACAGATTCAAGATGCTCATTGATGGTCCTAACAACATCATCATGGTCCGGCTTAATTTTTATGTCCACAACAAGTTTCTTGTATTGTTGCACAATTTCTTGAAGCTGGGTGGCAAAAACAGACAGAGCATTTGCTTGATTGGATTCCATGGTCCCTAGCTTTTGCTTGATATTAGCTACAATTTGTTGCAAATTTTCAACAACTGCCAATTTTGAATTTTGAGCAGTAAGATCATGGACCTGTCTTCTGATATCCTCAAACAGGGCATGCAATTCATTAATATGTTGATTGGTTGGTAGAGTGGCCACTGCCTGAGTGAGATGTTTGATCTCTGCCTGGATATTCTTGATATCTTCTGATTTCAATATGCGATTCACTGCTCTCTTAATATTTTTAAGTTCCTGTGATGTAGGCAGATTTGATACTGTATTTTGTAAAAATTCAAGTGCCAATTTTACATTGTTTAATTCAGAAGCATCAGCCACATTTTGCATAGCATTTTGGAGCAGGGCTATATCTGCCTGAGATGGTGTTGAATGTTGTAAAATTTCAAGTTTTGTTTGGATATCATCGATCAAATGATGAAAATGGGATAGCTCAGATTCAGTGTTGAGGTTTTCAAGCTTTGTGATTTGGTGCTGGACACTGACAAGAGTATCTACAATCCCAGGCAATCGGGATTCTAGTACATTTGCCAAATCACTTTGCACTGCTGCTATTGTACCTTCAAGATGAGTTATGGAACTTTGAATTTTTCCAAAATCTTCATATGTTTCAAGTTGCAGCTTAATATTTGCTACACTCCGAGTGATTGCATTCAAAGCATCAGAAGATGGCAAGTTGTTCATAAAATTTTCAAGTGTCACAATTTTTTCTTTAACCTCGGCTATGGCATTGTTCAAGGGGTCCAGATTAGGTATTTGGAGTGATTGAATCTGTTCCTTTAGAGTGGAAATCACTAGATCAAAATCTCCTTGTGATTTTATGCTTTTGACAGTTGTTTGGAGCTGTGTCTGGACATTATTTATCTGCTCTTCTAATTGCTGTTTCAATTGCTCAGAGTTGTTAGCCTGGGTCTTAAATTTGGCTTGAGGAGCTGCTACAGCTTCTTCTAAACTTTGAAAATTATCCAATGTGGCCAAATCAGTATATTTCTGAAGCAGCAATTTGAGTTCAGAATCAATTTTAAGAAGAGGGTCCATGCATTGTGATTGTAAATTTGTAATTTCTAATTGAAGACTGGCATTAAGTGTGGTTTGTAAAGCTTGTAAATCACTTCTTAATTTCTTGACTCTGACATCAAGCATCAAAATCTCATCACTGTGATCTTCATGCCTTGTATGGCCAAAAATATCATTAGGCATTTTTGTTTTAGCGGTTATTTATTATTGAATATCTAATTCTTAATTCTATAAAAAAAAGGTATAAGCTTGTCATAGGATCCAGGGACCTCAATATATGAGCAGTCACCAGCAGAAACAGTATAAACAGTGCCAGAAATCATGTTTGAGTGCTTAATTCTATAAATATTTCTCCCTACTGAAATTTTAACATCACCCTCAGGAGTTGTAATAAATTGCAATTGCCCACCTACAGGTAATTGGTAATGATTTAAATTATTGTTAAATATGTACAATGTTTTGCCTGTTTCATCATCAATATCTGTAAGTATGCTGTTCAGATGAATAATTAACAAAGCACTCAGTTTAGATATTATATCAGAAGAGGCTTGTGGTGTTGGCAGGTCCATAATACCTTGTTTTTTGAACCCAAATAAGTTCATAGGCATGTTTATTTATTTCAAATCATGCTCTATAATTGTGCATTGATTGCCATTTTTCAAATCACAATGACCCCATGGTAGAGTATGTATGCCACATGATAAAATGTATCTCTTATCATCATGTGGGTCCAGAGCCACTTTTCTTACAATATTGCTAGTCAACAAGTGATCCACACTCTGGATTCTGGATTCTGATGTTTTGATTGTGCTACATGATTTGAGACAATTTTTATAATCTTCAAATTGGAGCTCTTTTTCAACAGTTACTCTGCCAATGCCCTTGGCCTTTTTGGCAACAACACCACTACATGTTTCAAAACTGTACATCTTGGCCCTTAACCCAGCAAATGCCACAATAACATCACCAAGTGTCTCATCTTTTAACTTGCCAGGCACCTTTTTGTTGTGGGGTTGAATTTTTGAATGTTCACTGGTATCAAAATATTCAAGCAATTCAGGCTGGGACATATCTTTATAAACATCTTCTGTTTCAATATCAAGAATAAAACTATCCGTGTCCATGTACATCAATTTTACACTATCACCATAAAAAGGTTTCAACACATCATAATACAATTTTAACATGTGTAATTTGGCCAATTCCAATATCACAGCCCCTACATAAATAGGTTTATCAAACTTAATTTTTGTTTTTTTCATGTTGAAAAGTGCCATATTTTCATCATAAATTCTTCTATAATTGAAGTTGGGCTTTGCAACCAATTTTTTGCTCAGGCTGGGGTCAGTAAATATTTTAACATCGGTATGTTTTCTGACATTTTCAATTGTTTTGCCATACACAGAATTGACCATCAATTTAAACAATGCCTTATCAAATTGGCTTTTTGCAGATGTTCGAAGCTCTGTATTTGTATTAATATATGGTTTCAACCATTTTGAGTGCCAGAATCTCAAAACTTTGCCAATTTTGGTCACTTGAACACCATGTTTCATCAGGAACTGGAGGTTTTTGTAATATATGACATAACCCTGTTTTGGCTCCAGTGTCATCATGAGTTTCTTCTGTTTAGAGCCAGGTGAGCACTGAACCTCGGGAATTGGGGGCAGATCAGAAAATGTGTTGTGTAAATCATCAGGAATTGTCAGATCAACCTCTAAGAAGAGGCCATAATTACTGTCATCAAAATTCTTAAGATCTTCAATATTGAAATCTTCAACCCATTCAAGCCCTGAATATGGCAGTTTATCCATCATAGCATAACCATACAAGCTGTTTGCATCTACATACAGTATATATTTTGATCGCAGTGCTGGATCATAATCAGGCATATATTTGTTATTTGCTCTGGCATATCTCTGACAGCATTGCACCATGCCTCCTCTTATACATTGTTCCATAAACAAATACATATCTTGATCTTGGATCAGATCCAATTGCATTTTAGTGTTTAAAAACATTGCAGACCATGCTAGGCCTGGGGCACTGTAAAAATATATTGGATCCAGTTCATAATTTTTCATGGAAGATTTTCTGAATGCCTGCAATATATCAGCTAAGAGGGTCACATCAAGTTTTAAATATGCCATGTGATAATCACCAAATGTCTGGCATTTTAAATTGTTCCACATCAACTGGGCATGGTGATAATCATCATCACTGATTCCAGATCCTCTGATTTTGCTGTAAAACTCTTGTTGTGGTGGCAGAGCACACTCATCAAATTTAGAAAAATCTGTAACATAATCATATGGATATACCCCCTTCCGCCTAATTAATTTCAGGTCCTGATTTGGAAACAAAGCACATGTGATTTTGAATTGATCATCAGATAATTGAGTGGCCAGTGTAGCCAGGCTAGCCGATAAAATTCTGTAAGAATCAAGAAATCTTATGTGAATAGGAACACCATTAACTTTAATTATTTTGCTAATAGCAATATATTTCTCATCATTTTCAGCTAAAATATTTAAATTCTGCTTCTCAAACCCCTCATATCTGATCAGATGATGAAAATCATAATTGGATGCGCCATGGCAAAATATAGGGACAAATTTTGGTCTCTTGATCTTAATATTACAGCTATTACACAGGGCCATTTTGAATTTACCATCTGTATGAGAATGGTGTTTCACCTTGATTTTTGTATCTGAAAATTCAGAATCACATACCGGGCATTTTTCTGCATTGTTGAAATCTTCAATCTGTTTCTCTGTTAAAGGCAACATGGGTTTTGATTTTAATAAGATATTAGATGCTATGTCATGGCACTCATTTTCTATTTTATGTGCAAATTTTTTGATGGCATCTGGTCCCATGTGTGAATATTTTTTACTAACAACACCATCCTGTACAACAACATAATAAAAACTAGAAGGTTCATGTAGCTGGTATGGTGTAATTGAAGATTCTTCAGAATCTGGATTGCATAATGCAAGAGGTTTGAGATTTGATTCAAAATCACAAACTATATATGCTGGGTGTTCCGACAAGGCTTCAAACTTTTTGAATTCTGCATTTTCACTTGGCATTGGCATCACCATATGAACAGGTTTATAGTTGCCACAGTATTTCAGATGCTCAATTAACTTGTTTTTGGCAATTTCTGCATTCACTTCCCGAACCCCATTTACCATTTTCCTGCCATCAAATACACTTAAACATCTTCTGCACAACTTGAATATTGTATTGGATTTGTCTATTTGCTTTCTCACTAAAGCTTCAAGATTATGTATCAGAGTGTAATGATATGTGCCATCCCCTTCAATTAAGAGCAAATCAATCGGAATAGCAGATTCATCATCAAATGTACTGATTCTGAGAGGTTCTATCAAACAATTGCCACGGCCAGTGGAACAAATAAATACATTAATAGATAATTGTTTGCCATTGATATGCCTGGCCTTTTTTTTCAAATTTATCAATATTCTGAACAGACATTGGATATTCTAAACCCTCCATTGCTTCATCAAAAATATGTTCATGTTGTTTGTAATAATTTATTCGCTCAGAATGCCTTGAAACTGGATACAAAGCAGCTAAAATACACCACAAAAAGCATTTCTCATCATTATTTTCAATATTAACCACGGCTCTTTTGTTTTTAATATTGGCAGGTAATGGCAAATATGTAGATCCTTGTAATGGGCTGAATTCAGAAATATTAACATATAACTTGTGTGGAGATCCGCATAGGCTCCATCGAGACTCTTTTGCTGCAAATTCAGAGTGTTTAATATTCAATTGATCTATCAAACTGCTTATTATTTAGTCTGAATTTGCATTTGAATATACCGGTACAGTTTCTGTTATGTGGGGCTGTGTAAATTTTGTGCCATTTGGCTTCTTATATTGAGTAAACAATTTGAGGGACAGCTTATAAGAGCCATTTTGTGCATTTAGAATTGCCTGCACATCAGGATTTACACTGTTCAAAAAATTCTTAATACCACATCTTGGCTCTGATTCAAACCGGTAATCTCTTAATTGGCTATTAAAACTGCTATGGATAGGTGGTGCATAGCGTGGCTGCTTTGCTGCTCTAGCATTAACAGGTGCTTCATGCTTCCTTTTCAGACCAGATGTAGATGGTTGTGAGGGCAATGTTGATGACTGTACATAAGAATTATGGCATCTTGGACACAATTTAGTAGCTTTTCTGCATTTCTTACGGTCACAAATACGGCAATGCCTAGCCCAATTAGAACTAGATATATTTTTATTACACTGATTGCAATATTTTTGTTTTGGCATTTTTGTTGTTTATTTATATAAAATTTCCTGGTCCAAAAAAACAGAACTATGCCAAAACAATTATAACAGCAATAACTATTCTCTGGTGATTCCCAATATAAAATAATTTTGCTTTTTTATGCTGTTGAACAACGCTTTTTACCAGGGTTCAGATCTGGGAGCAATCAGTTGTATATCAACTAGCAGTAATTATTCTCAAAATCTCACGTGTGGAGATATTATTTTGCCACATGTATTTCAATCTTACACATTTTATCAGGACTCAAACCCGAGCCTCTTGCTTACAAAGCAACAATATTAACACTTTGCCATCAGGGGAGGCTTCATATTTTATCAGGACTCAAACCCGAGCCTCTTGCTTACAAGGCAATAAAAACCATGGAGCTATGCACCACACTCTACTGGGTCTCAGAACCCAATAGCTATGAGCTTTATATCAATTCAAGATTCCTGGGATTTTGACAGAAAAACACACTATAAACAATAAGATGATATGAGAACTTGGCATAGTCTTAAGTATAGGCAAATCTGTCTGAGAGGCTTCTTCTTTTTCTACACTAGAATTCAGAATTCATGAAATTTAAAAACATATCACACTTGAAGAATTGGGGCATATGCCCCTCTTGACATAATTTTAAGTGTATGCAAATCAGGCTGTTCAATCATTTGAGCTCTTCTTTTTCTTCACTTGTAAGTGGTCCTTATCCTATAGCCAATCCCACTACTTAGGTCGTAGGTTTGAATATTACCATCCGCTAAAAGAACAAATAAATTATGTAGAAGACGAGAGGGGGGAGGTTTCTGGCGATATATAGTTTTAGTATGCACTAGTGTACCATGATATTGCCAAGAATATTTCATTTTCTGACTAGATGTGTTTGTTGTCAGTCTAATGGATTATGTAAACATTTAAAAGTTAATTTGGCTTATTGCGTAATATTAAAATCAAAGTAAATTTTGTCGCCTTGCAATAAATTAATATTCAAATGTTATGTTGAAAAAGTAAATGAAATAGATTCAACTATAGTTTACATTACATAGACTCAACATGAGATTAAATCATAAGAGTAGAACGAAAAAGGTAAAGCTATCCACTCTGCATTGATTGCTCCGTGCTATGACATGTAGCGCTCCACATATTCTCGATTTCAGTAATCGTTTGAGATGCGTGATCATCACCACGCTTCGTCCGCCTATATCCCCCTTAGTCCAGGTTTACCTGGTTTATCTTTTAATTTGAGGCTGGGTGAACCCCAAAGCGTTCTACACTGGGGCATTGTCTGAAATACTCCTAGCTGAGATCACCCACCTTCGAAATGGAAACTGGGTCTCCCGTGTGGCAGTCAGACACTGACATGTCCTTCCTGGACGTATGAACAGACTGCTGAAGTATACCATCCCGCCTGATAGATATGAATCTTGTTGCGGGGGATAGAAGTTACGAGATTAATGGAAGTTCATGTGATAATTTTTGTGCTGCTGTTACTATGACTTTTAGTGCATTTCGTTATGATTTAAAATGTTGTTCTTAATTGCATAATCAAGATAAATAGATTCGGAATCCATATGTTAAAACGTAAGATCTGTGTTTTTCTGTATATTTGCTGCAAATCTTAATGTTTACCCGTGCCCTAGGAGGTATCACGTGTATACCGATATACAGTCTCATGTTACTCATTCTCAATTTGTATTGAGATAAATCTATTCTCATGGTTATTAATATCCTATAGTTGAACCTGGCACGACCGTGTCAACACCTTACCTATTGGACCACCGCTGGTTTAAAAGAAAATAATAACCTGTTTCAATCCGATTTAGTATTACTTTCTAATCGTCAAAAAGTGCCAAAACACGCCGTCGCAAAGTTTTCAAAATCTTATCTGATTATACTGAGGCTAGTAATGAACGAATCCGAATACACTTGATACACGTGTAGCCTTTTCCCTCCTCAACATAGACACACAAATACGTACTAACAGTTCTGTGAAATGAACTAATATAATGAATTTTCTGTACGCCCTTTCCATAAATCATTAACCAAATCTTTGTAGACATTCTCGGGATGGTTATAGTTTATTTTATGTGTGTTCCATCCATGGTGATGGACATGGTGTTGGGTTTTGTTACTTATGCATTGGGTGAATGGTTCTTATGACAATGATTTGGTGCTCAAAACAATAACAGAAAAATGAAAGATACAATAAACCTAAGAGCGACGTAAATAAACATTAGTGTCCTCTGGAGAAATATTACTTTCAGTGTAGTGCTAATGAGTTTCTTTGTGCATTTATAACTGTGATGATAGTGAAATTACTTCTCCGGACTGCAGTTACATAGGGACTGTCTACCATGATATGATTATTCCATTTATGCTTCATATATTATGTGTATATTTCAGGAAACACTACCTCTCGCACCCCGTGTGCTTCGCTTTGGCAAGAGGGTGTGTGTGTGTGGTGGTGAATGCCGCCTGCACTAGCTCACTTCCTGCGTACACAATGTTAAGTCAGCAGATGAGAAGGTGTTTGGCCTCAACTTTTCGGCAAAGGCAGAGAATAAAATAGGTGAGGAGTCGGAGGAGAATAGTCAGTGCTTGATTGGATTGTGTGGAGACAGGGAGGAGGCTTTTGATTAGTGCGAGCTACATAGTGTGGAGCGAACGTGCACCATCATCGACAGGTATTTGTTTTCCAAAACAGGGTCGGATTCCTTATTAAATAGCATCATCAATAGTCTGAATTTCTATCTTTCACCTGTCACTTCCTTTAATTGTATAATTTGAGGCAGAGTCATTTGGGGATGGTTTCCGAATATCGCGGGCATCCTCTTTTATACATATTGACCGCCCCAAGGGTCTCTGTACACATCTTTCAGAACTTGTCCAAGCACTCGTTCAAATCTCCCTTTTATTCATTAGCATTACTCAGAATCAACGCCGTCTATAAGTATATTTTGGCTAATTGTATTTCCAAATGACGCAAGTAAACTATCGTTGTGCCGCTGAGTAGATGTTGAATTCGAAAATTCAAATTTTCCTTTAATTTTTACTATAATTTCTCAAAAACGTATTATCCTGTTGACATAGTAATTGATTTATTGATTGATTTGTTGTTTTAAGTCCACCTTATGCACAGTAAGGCTAATCGGGACTGGGCCTACAGTTTAAAGTGGGATCCGAACGACTACGTGACTCCACCGGGTATCGAACCCAGGACATAGTTATTGATTTATTGATATTCTATAGACTGAAATATTAGATAGAAATAAAATATTAAGAAATATTGTTATGATTATAATATACATTGTTTTGAGCAAAACAAAATACGAATTTATTAGTTATAGAATCTTAATGACTTTTAATTTCTATAATTTTATGAATATAAGATTTGGGAGAATATGTGAAAGTGTTAGGAAAATAAATTTGTTATATATTCTGTGACTTGGAAGAATTATCTCTTAGCTACAAAGATTATATGATTTTTTACTGCATTCGGTTACTTAATGCCGTGTGTTTTGTAGCTACGTTAACTGGGAAGATAAAATTGAATGACAAATAATATATTATATAAAATTATGGATCTATTATTAGCTACAAACGTGATTTTTCTTTGATAATAGGTTTGATCTTAAACCAAATGTATTGAGAAACGGACTATAGAGAAATTCTAGAAAAAATGTCCCTAAGATACAAATTAAATTCTAAAGTCAAATCCCTCATTATTGCATTTTCTCATGTTTTACGTTCTTATTAGACTGATTAGATTCCCCAATGAAAACACGGTTTATCAGTTTATATTTTACCTCAACACTTATACCATTTTATGTTTTCAATTCGGCAGGTGCAAAACCACGCCAAGCACAGATATTAGTATGTTTAGAATATTTAATATTAAAATAGAAAGTCTGCACTATGCAAAATTAAATAAGACAATAAGAGAATTTAGAATTGTTTAAAACATTTTTCAATTTGTAATCAGAGAACAAAATACAATAACCGAGATGCATTCTTGCATAATTTTCATTCACAGGAAGTATTCTACAGACGTAATCTTACACGAAAAAACTTTGATCGTACGATTTCTTATATTTATCAGATAGATGACAATGATAATATCAAATTACTCAGAGCCGGATCGGTGACCAGAGCTTTAAATGTTCGACTTCCGATCTCTCCACGAAGTTCCGGGTTCGAGTCCGACCTGCATATGGATTCTTTATGAGTGTCCATTCATCGATCCCATCTAATCTTCACTCATGATCATCGTCGCGATATCCCAAGAAGTTGCAGAATAAGTTACACTAAATAACTAAATACTCAGGAAATATTACGTTAATGAGTATCCGATTTAGGTTAAAAACCTGGGCAATTGATCTCCCAGAAGATATTTCGGGGCACCGGGACCAGAGCCGGATTAAGGTGGGTACTATTGATGCTGCAGCATTAGGACCATTCCTGAAATAGGCCCAGATGAAAACAGACGAGAATTTTCCGAAAGCTGAACAGTTTTCTTTTGCAATATTAGCCTGAAAATAAATCTTAGAATGAAATTTGGAGCCCCAATTTCGGACGCCTAGACACAGCGTTACTTATTATACAGTTACTATTATTCTTTGCGCTGTGACGTAACTCTAACGTCCGTTGTGTTTATTGTTCACCGAAGATTTCAAGCATCAGGCCCAATTTCGTCTTGGCCCTTACTGGGACCACTAGCAAGCTGCTGACAACCTCCGCATAAGCATACGTAAAAATATATTCCTTAAAAACACGTAGAATGCAAGAGGAAATTTAATGAAAATAGTCATGCACAGGAGACAGGTGAGTGGAGAAGGTTACGTAATGTAGAACTACACAATTTGTATTCATGTCCTGATATTATTAGAATAATTAAATGAATAAGACTTGTTTGGGCAGGCCATGTGGCACGAATGGGAGAGGAAAGAAGAGTTTGCAGAATCCTTGTTGGGAAACCTGATGGTAAGAGACCTGTAGGAAGGCCAAGACGAAGATGGAGGGACAACGTTAAGATGGACCTAAAGGAAATCGATAGAGATGGAAAAGATTATATAGATCTTGCTCAGGATAGGAACAGATGGAAGGCCTGTGTTGCTGAAGCCATGAACCTTCGGGTTTAAGAAGGCTAGAGAGAGCGAGAGAGTAATGCACAATTTGACTAGTAATACTCGTGTGATCCACTGCACAAAATGTGGAACAACATAGAAAAAGCTTTCGAGCCAATTAAAAAACTTCGAATAGTTGTTGTTAGCAGTTGTTGGACGTTCCTGGTGTGCGTACCATAGCCAAACGATAAAACTAAGAATGAAACTGAGAATCGAACAGAGTACCTACTTGCACCAAGGGTTGAAGCGCTAACAATTCGTTTACCACTGTCTATAAGAATTCCGTCACGGTCAAGTGTTGCTCCACGCAAGGCGGAACGTGTGACTGTCGTATATTGTTACATCACGCTGGTCAACTCTCACTTAATAACAACCCGCCATCGCATGCAACGAAAGTGTAACGTTTCTTTTTCTTTTTCTGCACGAAAATCTGAAAAGAGGATCGGCACATGCACACAGCTGACATCTGGCGGCTGGGGAAAGATCACACGGAGTTCCCGTTACCTGTTTGCCCTGACGTCACAGTGAGTGGTTTCTATAAAACGTAAGGCGAGCGCTGAGCGACTGCTAGTCTGTCATTGCAATCTTTGGGTGTTCAGTGTGATCTTCCTGTTCAGTTATACTAGTGATTTCGACGCCCACCAGTGTGTCTACGCGATACCCTTAATATATCTTTCCTAGTTCACGAAGAATTCAAGGTAGGTTCATTTCTTTTTATGTAAAAATTTGGTACTGTTTTTTTCTCGTTTCATCGATCAAGTGATTTTTGTAGCTTTGTCAATTTTACAAAATAATGACGGGGAAAAAATATTTTTCTTGAGGTTAGGGAACGAGAAAAAATATTTCGTGTCGCAATGGCCCTCGCTGATGGCACAGTGGTACCGTGGTCGCCTTGTAATCAAGGGGTCTTGGATTTGATTCCCGGCGGAGGCACATAGTGGTTCGAATAAACTGTATATCCAGTCCCGATTAGTCTTACTGTGCATATAGTGGACTTAAAACACAAACTCAATCAATCAATCAATCGTCACGCGGTATGCAATGTCAAGTTGCTGTCGGCCTTCGTGGCAGAGTGGTTGGCACAGTGCGCTGCGACGTCAGGAGTCCCGGGTTCGTATCCGGCCTGGCCTTGGGTGTTTGTGAATGTCCCTTCATCAGTTTCATTGCATCACTCATCCTCATCTTCGCGATAACCAAAAGTGGCAGAAAGACAAAGTAAAATAAACCAAATCAATCAATAAATAAATATCCAGTTACAGTGCGTAATGAAGTTTTCATCAGAAATAAGTTATTGCAAAAATTAAGTTAAAAATATATTCTACAGGATAAATTTTCCCATCTGCCTGTAAGGATTTAAGAAGAAATAAAGTAACGTAACACACAATAAGTATAATAAACAGTATTAATAGGTTTTAATTACTATCGGATTATGAGTTGAAGGCTCAAATCGTCATCTCGTCTGCTCAGGTTCTGGTTTCGAGTACAGGTCAAAGCATGGCAATTCCGAAGTGTTCTTCTTTGAACCATTTCATCGTTCATTCGCATCGTCGCGATTAATCTATATTTGCCACGAAATTGACGTTAATCGACACAAAATTATAACGAAAACCCTTTTACCTAAAAAAATGTGACAACGTAATCAATTATGAAACTGATAACTGCTGACTTATGAACAGGGAACGGATTTATATGTAGTATATATTTTCTTACCAAAATGTTGAGTTAAATATGGATTTAAAATTGCAATATTTATCTTTTTAATAATACTGTATAAGACACTATACAAGCTACATAAAGTACAGTATGCTTCATTTGACAATAATTATAAAACAACACAAAATGTGTTTTCATTTTCTGTTTCCAAAATAATGAAAAATATAAATTTGTTGCAAGAGTTCGAACGTGAATTTCCTTCTGTTGTCTTTTAACATGGATTTATAATTTGTAAAATTTCATTCAACATCGCAAGAACTAATGGGAGTTATTATCAGTTATTCGCAAGAAATTCATCCAGCTCTTTCGGTCATACGGAGACATGTAAGCAGTTAAAATGTTCCGAAATATGGAAATAATATGTAAAAATAACTAAAATATGTGAAATATGAGCCAAAACCTAATATATATAAAAATATTGAAAATAAAAACGGAATTTTTGGAGTCCACATGCCATGATGCGCAAAGATAATACAAACTATAACTGATTTCAGTTTCATACATAAATATGTATTTATTTACATACAAATCCATTCTTTACTCATGAAAATGTGGTCTCTGAATACCTTTTACGGCCTTAAGTCTCCTTAGCTCATGATGATGAAAATTGATCAATACCAGTCAACAATAAACTCCGATAGGATCATCGGAACTAATCCTACTTTTTTCAAGTATACCCTAATCAATGAAATATGTGCCCACCACAAACTGAATCACTTGATTACAAGGTGATACGATTTTCACCAGCGTCACATTTGTTTATTTATTTAAAATTTAGTCACTTTCTTTTCAGTTATTTTTTATTGTAATATACAGTGCTATTAAGATGAACCAGTTCTTATATATTTCACATTACGTAGGAAATTTTGAATCGAAAATTATAATAATTGCATCATTTGACTCATCAGCGCTCCGTCTTTCGTGGCGGAGTGGTTAGCACAGCACGCTGCAGCCCCAGGGATACCAAATTAGAATCCCGGTCTGGGCATGGGTGTCCCTTCATCAATTTAATCTTATCATCACTCATCCTCATCGTCGCGATTAGCCAAAAGTAGCGGAAAAGCCATGCTAAATAACACAAATCAAATCAATTTATCAGTTCTGTTATGTTTAAATTATCGGGGAGAGACATGTTACGCCAATATCTTCCACATGCACTACTTCCTCCGGAATTTTGGGGTACACGTCCTCTCTGTTCCCCCTGTTATTTAATCGAACGATTTAATGATACCTCCTTCACCATAAAAAGTTATCGGTGTCCAGCTAAACTGCTTTAAGAGGTTGCGTGTCTTTTAATTGTACAAAATTGTACGGAGCTCAATGTAGGATATACGACACGCAATTGTGTTGCTAGAATTTGAATGACATCATATGAAAAACTTACTATTTTGTGCTTCGTCATGGTTGAACGGAATTAGAGAATTTTTCTACATCCTAAGGGTATCAAGGTTTAATCTTAAAATCTCATCTTCATTATTAATTGACCATTCTTTCTCAACTCCAACATTAATCTAAGTGTTGTAAAGCAGCGTAAAATAAACTGAAACACACATATCTTTCGTCGGATTCATTTTCATTTAGGAGATATTTAAATGCGCATGTTCACAAACTATTTTCTGTTGGAAGTAAGTGAAAGAAATGGGGGTGTTTTAACACGCTATAGTGAACGCCTCTAGTTGGAGCGTGGGTGTCGAAGTCTTCATTGCTGTAACTTGTGGCGAGAGATATGAAAGGATAATGACCGAGGTGAAAACAAAGTAAAAGGTATTATGTATATAGGACTATTATGTATATAGCCTTCCTTAAAGCATGAGTGCAAATTTACTTGGAACATATCCTCCCCGAAGAGTTCAAATGTTTTCACTGAAGTGACAGTTACTTGTTACTCTACACATGGTTTAGTACTTTTAACACATTAAATCTTTTTCAATTTAAAATATGTGTTTATTTTTTAACCTAACCACACTAACTGGTTATTGCGAGAGTCAGATAGGCCTACATTCTGACTTGGGCGCCGCGGACATATCTTGAAACACTGAGGGCGCCGGGAACCCCTGACATAGATGCTAATCGTATAGGTTCACAAGGGTCAAACATCGGAAGCTATCAAGCCACTGAAAACGTATATAATATAATACCGATTCTTTAACTCAGCCATTGGACGGTAGATTATTGAAATGATGATTTGATATATGTATTGCTCCCACATACTACGTAAAGTTAACTTTCCGACATTTTTTCTCTAGACATGTGTTTCTGAAATATTAAGTTAATTTCATATTCGATTCATATACCCAAAAAACATTCTTTAACGATGGCATACATTTAGGAAATTTATGAAAAGTATTAGACCACAATAAATTACAAGTCGACAGACCATTGATAAAATTCTTATACAACTACATGGTTACATTCTCAGCATGTATTGCACTAATATAAATGCTTAACTTAGAGCCAGTTTCATAGGAAACATTGTGGATATAGGAAACAGTAATCGAATGGGCGGGCAAGAACTACTTTCCTCTACTCGCATTATTGTGGTTCTGGAACAGGCAAGGGAAGTACAGTAAAACCTCGTTAGTCCGGACTCCGATAAGCCGGACTTCGCTTAATCTGGACAGGCAAAAGGCAAAAAAAAAGTGTGATGCAGAACCAGGTCTGTCGGGCACATCATCATAATATGGGTATCGCGTATACACAGCATTGCTTTAATGTTACTGTACTGTATAGTGAATTTAGGCCCATACCCTATAAATACACCATAATAAACGTGTTTTGTTGCTATAAACAGAGTTTTAATGCACTTTCTACTGTTGTTTCAGGCAGTGGCGAAGCGTAGAGTTCCTAGCAGGGTAGGCACAGAAGTGCGATAATTTCCATTAGTTGCTTAAATCTGTAAAAAGAAAGGGAGGAGGGGGGGGGGGTTATGTCATGGAGAGTGGTTCAATGTCTCTCCAGACAGCTTCTTTACTTGCCAGTGGCGTGACGTTTTTAAAAGTGTTGTTACCGGCCATCAGTACGATAATTATGTCTTAGACGTTCTCCTCCCACCCACCAGATGTCATCGATCTAGATTTTTATTCATTTCTGTTTTTTTATTTGTTTGTATTTTTTCAACCCCTGATTTATGCACACACCTCCAGAAAGAACTACCAATCATGAGACATCGCGTAAATCCAACGAATAATGCTCGAACCCTGTTGTCAATTCTTCATCACTTTTTTCTAAATTTATTTATTTATTTTGCAATTGAGGTGAAAAGGGCTAGAAGAACCCCATAATTTTCGGGTCAGTCTGACGTTTGTGCCGTGAGCAGACGACAGAATTCCGCACTTTCAGCGACTGCCAGTTCGGTATGTTCTATTGCTGCCAACTTAGTTTTTTTTAGCAAGACTCCCTCGCACCGAGGAAAACACCATTGTTATCTGTTGTCTAACTAAAGGAATGGTTGTAGTTAATTCCAGTCTTTTCTTTCTAGATAAATGAATTTCTGACACCTGTATGTGCAAGTAAACATAATTTAAATTTTGAATATTTTCGTCTCATTTGTTCTGGTCTATGCTAATCGTGACGATGAGAATGTATGGAGAATGAATTAAAGATGACCAGGAAACATTGACATGACCACAATTAGTCACCTGGCTTCGTAACGTGTTAGGATGACGACTACGGGGCTTTCAAGAAAAAACATAAGTATGTATACTTCGCATCCTAGTTTGTTCTACCCCTTGTGTTAGTAGACACCTTTACGTGATAACAGAACATAGGATCCTTGTTTGGGACCCGGCAACACGACAGGTTACTATGTAACATATAAACAGGTTATAATAAATGTAGTTGCTTGAGAGAATAGAATCCCAATTTTAGGCGCAATTTAGCTCTTTTCTGCCAATCCAATGTGACAACACTGGCCTGTTCCGCCAGACCTGAAACAGACATGGCCCGCGCAATAACCCCAAAACCCTCTTTGTCCTAAACCCAAAAAAGTCTTCCCTTGCATTGTATTTGGCCGCCCTCTTCTCTTGTTATCCCTTCAGGATAAACGCTTCGCTTGTGTCGGCTGCATAAAAAAATATCTGCTTGTAATATTTATTCAACGACAGTGTTAACGCATTAAATAACGTTTCAACAACTTTGAATTTTTTTAAATATTTTGCTGTCACTTGCCACTGCTACTTGCAAAGGAAAATATAGTTGAAAACATTTTAGAAATGATTGTTATAAGAAGGAAACATGAAAGACAAAAAGTGGGTCCTACCTTACTGATGATTACATCTTCACTCAATTAAGAATTCGATTGTTCTTGTTGTTCTTGCATTTCAGTCCAGCACTTTTTGCATAAATCTGATCGCTGCACACGACACCAATCAAAAACAAAGCTCTACCATCACGAACCTCGCGCTCCGAGCCAAGCGCCAAGCTCCCTTCTAGCGTCGTGAGCAGGAGGCAAGTTTTCCCAGAGGGTGAACGAGCGGGAGAATCCCCGTTCACGATAAAAATAAATTATTCTATTCCCAGTGAAAGTAAGACTACTTTGTAAATATAAGGCGTAACTATCATTTTAATTTACGTAATTTGGTATGAAGACTTACTTTACAAATATAAGTTCTTTGGACTTTCTGTTTACGTTACGGTGTTGGGTGAATCGACAAGACCATCAGCACTCTGACCAGAAAACGAAGTCAGAACTACAGTACTCCGTAATTTTCAATTTCACTTACACTTGTCGATGAAAGGAAGGAAAACCTAAGTTTCGTACAAAATATGGAGAATGTACAATGAAATAGAAGTCTCTCTGCACGAACACTGGCTAATGTTTATAAAAAATGCTGGTACACCACAAATTTCCAACCCTGGCGGAAATGCAGTGTTGCTGATATGCTGTTCGTCCTAGTGGGTAACACCGCGAGGCCGGCCTCAGGAGCACGTTATAAGCATACGTACAGTACTCGTAAGATTAGACTTCCCGCATATACGACCGTAGGACGGAATGTGAAGAGAAGAGGCCCCAGCAAATGTGCCTCACTCCGTGGAAAGTTCGTATACTGGACAGGGTTAGAATTTTTTTGTAATTATCATAAATGAAAATTCCAAACTTTTCCATTGCATTACATATGTTTTGACGAAATAAGTAAATACACCTTTAAAAGAGTAATGGCGTGGGTAGGCCCGGCCTCCTGGCCTCATAGGACGCTTCGCCACTGGTTTCAGGTTATTTCAGTTAATCCGGACTTTAGTTAAACCGGGCAACTTAACCCCTCCCATTAGTCCGAATTAACGAGGTTTTACTGTATTATGAACATTTCGTGCATTTGTAATACGGTCACTTATTGAGATTAGAATGTAGAAAAGCAGTTATATTTTATACGTGTCGCATTTCGGATCTAGTTAGTTACGAATTAAAATAGGTACAAAGAAATCAGAAATAAATGTTTGGGTGCCAATTGGAATATAAGCTATTCTAAAAAATGCTTATTTTAAAAATTTCCTTCAAATTAAGGGACCTATTCAATAAGGTATCAATGGAACCACTTACAATTTTAGAAATTTGGTAGGCTCCTCCGGAAATCCCCACATCCGTCAAATGTCACGAAATTTCAGAATACCTCCGTCAGGTTGACATAGGCGTTTTCGTATACACGTGCACATTTTTTGCGATTTTTTTCTCATCTTTAAAATACCTACCTGTTACGAAGTTAGAGACTGATTGGAACTAAACCCACTTTTGGGGATCCATTCGAGAGCAGTTCAAACCTATAAATACTTATTTCCTACAAAATCTGTTTAATATTAGCAGCCCCGTCAAAATGAGTTTTCATTCAATCATTTATTTCCTAGCAGGACTCCATCGAGCTTCAAACCGCCAAGCAACCCTCGAAGTTCCTCCTGCGTTTTCTTGCAATGTTTTTCTTAGTTGATGCAATGCATTTATTATCCAATGCGAAACTTTTAGCCTGTGTTGAAGTTTCAGACTCACTCTATGTAGCCTATGGGAGAGTGTAGTCTGTTTCGTATTTCGTAGAGGAACGGAGGAGTCGTAGGCCACCGTGAACTGTTTGAAATGAGGCTGAAGGCTTGTTTACATTTTAGTACTCCTTGTCTCACCAAACATTGCGGGTCCAATAACAAATAACTATTCAGGGGGAAGGGCCTGACTAGTGTTGCCCACGAGACGAGACTTTGGCCTGTCTCGTCTCGTGGAAATGCTGTGAAATGCTGTCTCGTCTCGAAAATATTCGTTTGTCTTATGACACATGGTCAATCTCGTCTCGTCTCGAATTTTTAAAAGCCTGTCCCGTCTCGTCCCGTGGGCAACACTACTCATAACACACACTGAATTAAGAGAATCATTTTGTCTTTCACCCCCTCCGAAGGGTTGATAAAGGTTCAGGAATTTTAAATATCAGGAGAGAAAATCAGGAAACATAAATGGGTTTTGAACCGTAAAGAACCTTTTTATCTGTAATGTATTTCAATTCGGTCCAGGAACCTTTTTACCAGATCAATTTAAATACGGTCCAGGAACCTTTTTTTCCGGCTGAATTTAAATACGGTCCAGGAACCTTTTCTCAGTGAAACAAAACGCAACTTGGGTCGAATTTAAATTTAGCGAGAAAAAATGTTCCCCGTCCTGTTACGGAACGAAAGAGAACCCATTAGAATGTATGGGTTCCTGCTCCTCCCGCGTTTCATTTTAGTATTTCTTCTAATATCGAGTATGTGATATCGCATGACATCCTGAGGCAACAAATCTAGCGATCGGTGGTCAAATATGAACTTCTGGTTCATAATTAATGTCTGGCTTACCCAAAGAATTAGGAATTATAAAGACGCATAGAACGGAAGAAGAACATCTGTTGCTTTATTGTTCTATTCTCAATCTCAGGTACTTTCAGCTATCTCCTGAATAAACAAGTTCAAAAGGTCGCAGAGAGGAGTGTTTGCAACAAGGAACAACGGAATGCCAATTCGCCACACCAAATGGGAAAAAGGAATGGGTGGGTGTGTTGTAATGTTGACAAAAGTGCTCTCTGAAACGAGTAACGTGTCTTGCTCTCAAAGACTTGTGAGTTACGGTTAACGACGTGCTTGTGGAGATTTTCCGGGGTGGCTCCTGTAGCATTGAATACCACAAGAGGAGAGATATCCACAGATGAGACAGCTGACATGATCCACAGAATGATGTATATCGCGCAGATGTCCAATAGATGGAATCTAGTTAGCGTATCGACATAAAATGCAATTAAGAATCTAACTGTTAGTCTAGTCAGGAGTTTGCTATACTAGCTTACTAACTTATTCTCGTATAGAGTTTCAAATGATGGTCTAATAACTTGTGATCATCTGTAGCGTGAAATGATAGGGACTTGGCTTCACCTCCAGTTAGTTGATCTAGTAACTCTTAGTATTGTCTCAAGCCTAGGATATGCTAACTTAAAATTAAGGGCTTAAAAAGCAAAGGAATACATTACGTCCATTAACTTGTGATTATGATTAATTAAGTTGAAGAGAGCAATATTTTGATATGTATAGAATATGTATAGATCTAACATTTCTTAAATTGTCCATCGAGACGAGAGAGTCAGATGACAAGAAATCCAAACGATTACCAGTCTCTTGCTCCAATAAATGTTGCAGATTCCAAGTTGCACTACGAGAAAAAAAGTTAGTTGAGTATTCTAGTTACATTATGGGAGTTGTTTGACAGATTTGTTATCGTCCCTTATTTGTAGAAATGGGAAGATGAGAGGATAAATAAACCAACACAAATTGAAAAGAAAGTGGGGCACCATGTGTGGCCTTCGTTAAAGTTCCCATCGTAACATTCTTGCCAGTTCCTGGGAGGAACCATGAAGAAATCTTGACCAGAATGCCCAAGGCCATAATAGTTTGCCACCTAGTCAGTGGCGGCGATTGGGTTACAAAACTGAGGAGGGCAAGGACAATTTACTTTCCCTTGGTAGATAAGGTTTAGCATAGTGCGGGAGCAAAAGTGGCAAAAAGTGGGGGGGGGGGCAACTGCCCTCCTCGCCCCAACCCTAATCGCCGCCACTGCACCTAGTAATAGTGTTCAGTGGGTTCTCTTAAGAACAAAACGTTGCTATTTGTGGAGCAGAGTGGGCAATGGCCGATCATGAAATAGTATGAGCTTACCCCCAAATAAATATTTTATTAATTTGATTTTATCCCTCGTAGCAGAGAACATCTAACAATATTTCGAGGCATCTTTTCACTTGCCCGAATGAAATCATGTTACGACAATATTGCATCAGGATTTGGTAACGATTCTATCCACCTAAATGTCTACAGTTTTATTCTGGCTTAAGAACTAGTTAGCGAGATATTTGCATCGACCTGAATCTAGGTAGAATTTTGTGGCCGATTGTGGTTTCGTCACCTACGTTTGGTAAAGGCGGAGGGAAGCGGAGGTACGTGCAAACAACATCGCATGGTTGTTTAGTATTCAGGGGCCAATACTCCTGCAAGAGCGAGTAGTCGGTCTACCAGTTATTCAGAAAAATCTAGAATGACTTGAGTGTGCTCCATTCACCACTTGGAACCAGTATTGGCAAAAGGTAACAGTTCCGAATTGCATTACACCTTTATTTTATCTGTGCTGGTCAGCGGAGGCATTGCAATTGTTGCTTTCTTACTCTCGGTAGATTTTATTTTATTTTTCTTTATCGTACAACTAACTTAATCACGACAGAGATGATATCGTATAATGGTTTTGTTGAAATGAATGAAATGGAACACTAGTGATCTATATATTCACAGAAATTCCATTGTAGCCATTGTGTGACTCGTCTGCAAACAAAATCGGAACCGGTATTTGGGAAATGTAACAGAAAAACATGAAAGAAGTGTCTTCAACACAGACTTAAACGACCTATTCGAGACCTTCGTCTTAAGGCTATACTGTTAGAAATTACCGTAAATTTACAATATTCTATTCATTGAAACTGAACAGTCTCCCTGTTAATTTACAAAAACGGATAACCTCACTTGATCCTTCGTCATTACAAACTTAGTCAATTTCCTGTGTCGCTGATAAAAAAAAATCATTTTTTTTTTTGGAGGAAATGAATGCAAATGAAATAAGGTTTCAATTGCAGATAATTTCACCCATTCGATATTTTTATAATAGTCTATTAAAGAGTTCAAAATTATATAACTCTAAACAGACAGTATAAGGCTATAATGTTTTAGGGAACTGTGAGAATCAAATGATCAACGGAGGAATTTATGTAAATTTATTACCTAAAAATATCACTACTTTTTTAGTTAGAATTTGCAGGGTGCACAATGCGAACTCCACAAAAAACTTTGGAAATCACGCATGAAACATTCCGATCTACTGTTACCAAATTTTGTGGTGTTCGCACTGTGCTTGACAACTTGAAACGCATTTCCCTCACAATGTACGTTTGTTGAGTTCGCCCTTCTTATCCGCAACGCCTCAAATAGACAAGAACAAGAATTTCGTACATCGCTCATGTTTTATGAATTCTTGCAAACAGACACATTACTTGCAAGAAATTTGCTTTTCACTTAGTATCCCTTATTTGAATTATTAACTTATGATCAAAAAGATGATTCATGTTGTGCATTGTATCTCTAAATATTTTACCGTTATTTTACGGTAATGCTAAAATAGTATATTGCTTCACCATATCTAAAACAACCATTGATATTTTCCTCATTGAGACGAGTACAATAACTCTTGCCCTAAATTCGGAAAAATCAGACCTGCTGGTAAATTTAATGAGAGTGTGAATGATGAAGAAATATCCTGAGATTCCCGTATACCAGCATTGTTTCCATTTGCGTGTTGCAACGCAGTTGCATGTTCGGCAACTTGCGCCCGTAAAAAAGAAAAAGTCTTGCCTGTACTGTCTGATAAATGAACTCCGGGAACATTTCAAATCATTTGTCGATTCTTTACATAAAGTAAAAACTCAATAAGAAAATAAAACATTATGACATTGCCAAATATACGTACAGTTTTGAAATGGAGTTATGTTCTGGTTTGGTTTCTAATAATTGGATCCAGGATTTTGCCCTAAATGTTACTTTGTTTCGGTACTACTATAATTGGTCCATGTAAATTCTATTGTGCCTAAAATGCTTTAAAAAGGTTGGTTTTTTCGTGTTTTAAGTCTACTTTATGCACAGAAAGGATAATCGGGACTAGACCTACAGATTAAAGTGGGATCCGAACCACTATGTGCTCCACCGGGTATCGAACCCGGGATTACAAGGCGGCGACGCTACCACTGCGCCATCGGGGAGGCCACAAAATGCTTAAAAGAATGACGTAATATTGAAATGTGTTTGGTATTCTCCTTCTGGGTTTTCCGCCGACAGTTTAACTTTCAATAAATCTTCAATTAACAAGAATAAAAAGCGATTGTTGTCATCGTCAATGTCACAGTTCTTCTGAGACTTATATGCACCAATCTTGATATATACACAGGCCGTCTGTCTCCATGCTACCATTCGTTTATTCCAAATGCCCCATGGTTGATTGATTGATTTTGTTTATTTTACTTCGCTTTTCTGCCACTTTTGGCTAATCCCGGAAATGAGCGTGAATGATGGTGAGATGGATGAAGGGACGACCATAAACATGAGCTACACAGAGTATTATAACGGCTGCGAGTCCACAAACGCTAGAGCCTTGCTAGTCTATGGTGAAAGGGAAACCTTTCGGTGTCTTCGGAAAGGGCACTGCGGATCACTTATGGCACTTTCATACAGCACATGCGACCAAACCGACTGAAACATTCATTGGGGACGATTCAAAGTACTCGATATAGGAAAAGTTAATGTTATTTATACAAATTAATAACGAGTACTACATTTTCCATAATTTTCAATAAATACACATATCTACTAATGCATTTACTACAAAGAAGTTAAAAATACAGAATTCTTAGGAAAGAGACGAGGTATTCGTATTTACTTAATGCTGCTTAATGAAGCTGTCCACGGCCTGCCTCCAAGCACCGTAGCGATTGGAATCTGCAGACGACAGTTATGTAAACCTTCTCGTGTGTGCTTGAAGATTTCGTGGTTACCCTCTGCTCCTTCCTGAAGAGCCTTCATCCTTTCTGCTAATATATGCTCACCGTGAGCACGTAAAGCCGACAAAATGCTTTCTAAACATGCATCCATGCCTACTTAAAGCATAGAGAAGAAGAGCTGTTAATTGCCGAAGAGAAAAAGGAAAATATTTCTGAAAACATCGTCCAACAGTGGAACATCCGACCGTGGCACCTAATTGCCATTCCACGTAACAGCTATCTTCCACGCCGCTGGACCCAAGGAGGCGCTTCGGCATTGTAAACCGGAAAGTCGAGACTCATTGTAATACCGTTTATGTTAATAACGTTTAACTGTTCACTGCGGAACACCCCGAAGCTCAAGTGATGCCGCTTGCATCTGGGGAGTCTCTTGCGGTCTCTCGGTGTGACTGATGCTCCTCCGGGAGCCAGGAGACCAAGTGGCATGGATATTTCTTCTGCACGCAGGGATGCATAAGTTCTTATCCATATGATAGAATCAATTAGAATAACTCTTGCAGTTTGCTAATTTCCTTTCTTAACTCTTTGCGGTACGGAATCATTGGATAAATTTTCAGTTCCGGGACAACGGCGTACAATATGCATCACTAAAAAAACAGGGAGAAATGATAAATAGAGGGTTGGAGAGAGATAGAAATAGAGAGAAAAGATAAAGAGAAATAGAAGGATGGAAAAAGAGACAAAACTGTAATAGCATTAAAACGTAAATATGAAAAATGGAAATAATTTGCGAGTGTGTACATATAATGGCATAATTATGATAATTATATAATGTGTTATTGAGAAAATGAACATCTGATGAACAGTGATGCAAAAGTAAATCACCTAACAGCGTGAAAGAAAATAACATACGTAAATAATTGTACTGTTTCTGTATTCAGTGAGCTGTCAAGCAAAGGAATATATCATATTTTCAAAGCTTCCAAACAAAAATACTTCTTAGTATTCTCCGTACCTCATTGGGTCAGAAATTTGATGATGCAGAACTTGCGTCACTAAACTGAAAAGAGTTAAATGTTCTTAATGTTTCCATGGATTTTTACAGTCAACTTTATGCTCAGATAAGCAAATCGGGACAAGATCTAGTTTACAATGGAATCGAAGCATTGTGCAATGTGCTTATCCGGTGATCGAACCCGAGACCTGCTGAGATAGGGAATTGCAGTAATAGATAACACGAAGCTATATTTCTTAACAGGAATTCAAATGTTTTCTTATTTTCATGTTGTACCCTTTTTTATATATATATTGCACTTCAATGTTTACGACCCACTATTACATGTATTTTTAAAGTATTTGTAATCTCTGCGTATATTTTTTAACATTCTCACACCCATGAATTATTTTATGAAAATAAATGTATTGTTCATGCAGTAAAATATTGAATTACAAATGTAATGTATCATGTTTTAGCATTCACATTTAACTCGTAGCAGAAACCTTTTCTTGTCATATCTAATTTAATTTATTCGTTATGTAAACTTTATGTAAACTGCATCAAGTTAAAATGTACATGATTCAGTTTATGTATTATTGAATTGTGATACAATAAGTAGCTAATAATTCAATCTCAACTTTTTCTCTGTCTCCTTCTTATTTTATTTTTCCACCCATAAGTATAAGCCTTCTTGCCAGTGAACAGTGGCGTACGCCGTGTGTTTTGTTTACTTGGGATTCATGCGAGTACGCTAGACTATTTTCCTCTCAACTCGTAAAATAGATTTCAACGAATGAAAGAAGGAAACGTATAGAACTAATATACTATGCAGATTTCGAGACATGCTGCCTGATCTTCTGAATCCTTCTTCCATAATTTGCGTTTGAACGTAGACCACTTATCGAGATGCACTTACAAAAGTTTATTTGATATTTTCAAACTTAAAGTACGTCAGTTTTGAACATGAACATGAAGCACACAGATTCTAAATGGTTGACATACCACTGGTGCCAGTCTGCACTAGTTCTTGATCTTAAAATCTTCTAGCTATTTAAACCATGGTTGAAACATACTGGTAGTTCTCAGCGGAAATCGTGAAGCTATTCGCTACGTGCGTCCTAAGGGCAGCTCCCGAAGTGGGCCACTTCATTTTAGGCAAGGGGGCAGTGTGGCATTGGTTCAGCAGCTGACGATTCTCGCATTTCTATCGCAAAGAAATCAGGAACACTCAGGCATTGCAACTGAAGTTAATGTGTTTGAGTACCACAGCTGCTCTTAAATTATAAACCATTGTCCGAAGGAGCGAGACAACCTATTGCAATAATTCTTCTTGGCTCTTGGCTATTTTCGAGCCTGCGCGAATAGCAAGGGGCAAAAACACGCCGCACCGTGTCACGTGAGTGTCCGATGTCATCAATTTTGTCTGCGATGCGACGATGTGACACCACGCAAATGTATGCGGGTCGTTGGTATGCGTGCCTCGTACGCCGGTTGTCTCGGCAACTAGACTTCTTCCGACTCATTGTTAGTCCACATGGGGCTGAGCCTCGTTTGGAAGTTGCAGAGCAAATATTGCCAACTTTGGACAGGCACTGGATTCCCTTGTGGGTCCCTAATAGTCTGGGAAATGTACTGAATATGTAAATACAAATTTAGTTATTTTCACTTAAACATGGAGTTAAATATAAACTTAAAATTGTGAAAATTTACCTTTTTAATGATATAAGACACTACACTAGCTGTTGAAGATTGTAAATAGTATTTCTTTCCGCTCCTCATTTGTTTTTATTTTACTCCTTCTGGGAGCTTCTTGTAAGAACGTGGAATTCTGGGAGCGTGATATTCGAACACAGCGGCATGGTGCATGTCGGCTGGCGGCAGCGGGAAGAACATTTTTCAGCTAGCCTATCGGATGTGGGCTTTTGTGTATCTTGTTCAGTGTGCAAACGTATTTAATTACTGTATAATGCCAAGTGAATTAAAGGACTTGTATCATATGCAAATTTGTTGCTTTATCCGTTGTTCCAGCCCTATGGTAAGGTATTCAATATGGCGTCATCCCCAGAGGTGCTAGTTTTCTTTCATGGTGTTACCTGGAAGGAATCTACAGACACTAGCAACATAATATACAGTACGCTTATTACATTAACATTAATTATAAAACAACACAAAATGTGTTTTCATTTTCTTTTTTCCAAAACAACAACAACAAAATTGTTGTAAGAGTTCGAACGTGAATTTCCTTTTGCTGTCTCTTAAGATGGATTTATTATTATATATTGAGTAAAACTGTGTACAATATCGCAAGAAGTAATGGAAGTGTATTTCATATTCGCAATGTCTGCTTTGATGAACCTTACGAATTTCTTCATATCCTGGGTTCTTAGAAAGAACGTTTGCAACAACCAAGAGCCGATGCTTGAGCCCTGAGTCTCTATCGTTGACAACAATTGTAAGTAAACTGGAATTTCAAGGGTTTTACAATAGCAATAGCAAAGAATTGGGAGTTGAAAAGAAAAACATTATTTTTCGGATGACAGAAAACTTGTAATTATCGCAATTGGAAGGTAAAAAAAGTCATAAACTTTCGTTTCATTAACGTCGCTTTGGACTTTGTCAGTTATTCGCAAGACATTCACTCAACTTTTGCGGTTACACGGTGACATGTAGTCATTGTGCGAATGTGGACTATATGTTGAAAAATGTTCTGAAATATGGAAATAATATGTAAAATAACTCAAATATGTAAAATATGAACCAAAACCTAATATATGTACAAATATGGATAATAAAAACTTAATTTTCAAGTCTACATGCCATGATGTGTAAATATAATACAAAATATAACTGATTTCAGCTTCATACATAAATATCCTATTTACATATAAATCCGTTTTTTGCTAATAGCTGTTGTCTTGTCACCAAAGGCCCATGGTTCGATTTTCGATGGATTTCGATTGTTCGCATTAGAATTTTTACTACAGTTACCGTCTTGATTAAGCTAAGCAAAAAGTTGACTTATGTGTGTGTATGGACTTGATCTAGAGGACATTACGACCATAAAGAGAATGGTAGCGGCTGCCTCATATGTATCAAGAATGCAAGGTTAGATATCAGAAGATCTAAACCTGTAAAAAGGATTTTGAAAGATGCTTGAAGAGAGACAGTGCTTAGAAACGAGAAAACAATGGAAGACGTGGGAAAAAAATCCGAGGGGAGGAAACAGGTCAAATATAGGAATCTGAAGAATTATTGTTGAGCGAATAATGTGCTAGGAGTGTTTGTATAATAGCACATCCATATTCACGTTGAGTTTTTTTTAAGTTCACTTTATGCAGAGATAGGCTAATCGGGACTTTACCTACAGTTTAAAGTGGGATCCGAACCACTGTGCAATGAGCCTCTACCGGATATCGAATCCGGGACCTCTTAATTACAAGGCGACGACCTTACCACTACGCCATGAGGGAGGCTCAAAAATCAATTTTCATGAATGGTGTATTTTATTGTAATGCTATCTAATATGAAAGTGAAGAGTAAAGGTTATCTGACTCAGACCTTAAATATCAGTTTATCGCTGAATGGAAGTTCTTGCACTTTTCATGGATTGCTAGTAAAAGAGAGAAATTATGTGACAGTATTTAACAAGTATCTACTTAGAAAAAAAATGTTTGAATGTATCCACGTGAACCATACGACATGAGAAAATGAAGAATCATAAACTTCGAGTGTTAAAATCATTTGATGGATTTAGAAGTTAAGGAATTCCTGTTTATATTAAGTTTTACTTGCGGGAAATGAACCCTGGATTATTTCATTGTTGCAGTAGAAACTGATACGGTAGCTTTTAATCATAATACATTTTTAGTGGAAGTTGGAACATTGCATGATATTTTTAACTCTCTGCGCCAGGAAAAATGTAATATTTTAAGCAGACATGCTTGTAGTACTCTAGAGTAGTGGCTCCCAAAGTGTGCGCCGCAACGCCCTGGGGAGCCATGGCTGGCTTACAGGGGCGCCGCGAAATGTTCCAATATTTTCACTGAAATGACACTTACTCGTTAGTCTACACATGCTTTAGTACTTTTTTACACATAAAATGTTTCTGAATTTGAAAGATGCGTTTATTTTTTAACTTGAGGAAAGCAACCTTACCACATTAACTGAGCGTTGCAAGTGTTAGATGGGCCTAGATTCTGACTTGGTGCCGCGGAAATATCTTGAAACTAGTAAGGAGCCGTGAAACGGAAAAGTTTGGGAACCGCTCCTCTAGAGTATATGTGAATGAGGAATAGATTTCGAGTTCATTATAGTTTTAAGTACAATGAATAATATCTTGTGTCGTGTGTTTCCTTTCCTTTCCTTTTACTTATTTCTTACTATTCCATTTCTTCTATTTTCTTTCCTTTCTTTTCCTCTCCTCTCCCTTTCTTTACCATACTAATTTTTACCTTCATGTCCTTTCCTCTCGTTTAATTTCCTTTTCGTCTCCTTTCTTTCCTATAATCTCCTTTTCTTTCTTCCCTTTAATTTCCTTTCCTCTCTCTTCTTTTCCTCTCCTTTTCCTTCCTCTCTCTTCTTTTCTTATCATTTCCTTTGTCTCTCCTTTAGCTGTCCTTATTTCTTACTTATTATTCCACTTCTTCCTTTTTCTTCCTATCTTTCCTCTGCTCTCCTTTTCTTGCCCATGCTAATTTTAACCTTTATGTATTTTCCTTTCCTTTCATTTACGTTCGCCTCCTTTCCTTTCCTCTCCTTCCCATAGTGTCCCTTTCCTACACTTTCCTTTGCCTCACTGTTCCACGACTTCCCCTATCCTCCTTTTTCTTTCCATTTCTTTCCTCTCTATCCGAGATATATCATTGACTGTGCCTTGCAAACATAGATTATTTATCAACCGCTGTGTGATTTGCTTGGCAATGATCCACAAGAACCCAATGCAAGCACCGTGTACCCACATTCAACCGTATAAATAGGAGGCAGATGTAATCTCTAGAGCACCAGTTTCAAGCCAATAGTTAAAAGCACAGCACATAATATATTGTTTCCCTCTTATTCACACCAAAGCCGTACAGCACCTTACAAAACCCGCAGAAAACACCCACCCACCATTCTCTTCTTTCTTGACACGAACCTAGACGTCGAGACTGTGCATGCATCCTCAAATTCACATAAGCATCTCTAAAAGTTATCATTTACAGCTGTTACTCTGGCTCATAAAACATACACAAATTGCATAAATAGCCTGACTTTATTACTAAATATTTTAAGATTTTCCCGCGGGAAAAATTATAAAGTATGCAATTATGGTTGGGGAAAATCTCACACTAAGCGCGCTGGCTTTACATTTTTCCTCACTGAAAAATGTTCCCACGTGATAGTAAATGCTAATCTTACATACGTACCTGCTGCAGAGTTTATCTCTAATTTTTTTTTCCAAGGCAAGTGTAGAACTATGATGATAACACTAAAAAATATGCATGAACAGTATAGTATTATTGTTAAAAGAACAATGGCCTCGTGTAAGTTTACGCCAGTGACATACAGAATGCGAGATTTTTCTTCAAGAAAGGAAGTTACAGAATTTCCATGTTAATTAAATAATCCATTTGTGTCACAATTTAGGTACGCTGACTTCATCCATCTTATTGGTTCATTGTCTAAGTGATGTTTGGTAGCTTGTTTCAATTGGGAGTCTTGTGACTTCCTTAAAAAGCTTTTGTTTCTCGTGTGTGTTACAAGGAAGTGTTCTTGGCAGGTGATGTGTTTGACATGAGAAGACGGGGGTGGGAGGTGGGGGGGGGCTATTGAAGACTAATGGACAAGATTGAGGAATAACATATTTCCTTCTTCGGATATACATTATACAGAGTTACCGAAAAAAACATAGACACTTTCTGTGTTTTATAGAAACCAGAGTATTATTGAAATTGCCCATATGCTTTTTAGCATATGTTTTTAAGTGTCTATGGCTAACTTACATATGTTCTATGCGTGAGCAGGAGCACCTTTGTCACACGATTCACGTGTTCCTCTGCTACGCATGGTCTCTCGAAACAAATCCCCTTTCATAAGCAAGCAGTTTGAAATTTCTTCCTCCAAACTAAGATGGCATGCTTTGCACACTCACCTCACTTAGTACTCCGGCAGTTTGTTCCTATATACTGCATATTGGCAGAAGATGCAATTCAACTTACACGTGTATCAATATAGGCTGTATAAAACACAACTTACTACTAACTTCGTTGACCCTGTACCTTATCGTGTTCTAAAATGCTGCTGTACGACAGAAACAGAGAATGTTCTCGCAAAGTCCAGCACACAAAAGCCTTCTCTACCAGAGTTTAAACAATTTTGCTTAGCTGTCGCAACGAACGCTCATATGATAGTGACGTCACGACCAACTACAGTTGCAACAACTTTCATCCCACCTGTACGCTACCAAGCATAATTCGTGTCTTCCTGTTTAACTATTTAGTTCTACATAATATTTGAGTGCCTATTTATAAATACTAAAACTGTATTAAAAGTACTAAAATACTATATTTAAAATACCCAAGTGAAATGATAGTAGTTGTGACGTACTCAACGTGTGCCAGTACACACTATGGGAGTTTCGTCACCTTGATGAATAGGTATGCTAAATGGAAACTACCACATTACGAACAATCCCATTTAGATGAACACTGAAATTAGTTTAATTCTGCCCACAATTTCAATGTAACCCATTACCCTGGTAGCGCTGGTTGCTGTGTCCGATAATCTACAGGATTACGTATCAATAGGCATACTAAGCACTAAAGTAAAAATTTGCATACATGTTCACTTCATTCAATTACATGAAATTCGTAGAGAAACAAGTAAGTTACACCCAACTGAAATTGTAATTTCTGTGATTGAAGTGCCAATTTACATCAGTTCACCCTATATGTGAAACTGAATAACTCGCATACTATTTACGGTTCATGAAAACTGAATAGTAAACAACAATTCCCATTCCAATTGATAAAATTTTGATTCACCATACAATTTTACCCTCTCTCTTGGACCTGACTCGCTTGTGTTAATATCAGCTGATGTACAGAAGACTGGGTCTCAAGAAAAGTTACCCAAGGGAGGCTGTGTGCATAGATTAAGATCTGAACTTCAGTGAACATAACCCTTTAGCCTGACCTAATTGATAACCCAACTGTCAAAATATTCCCGGGCATTATTCATACTTAAGTGACCAGCACAAAATGAACTTTTTCCTGAAAAGCAACATTTACATTAATTCATATATGTATATTCATAATGCACAGAAGGAGCCTTTGTTTTGATAAATGTCAACACAAAGATATGAGATATTAATATGTTTTATTATTACTAGAGAGGAAAATAAACCAATAAACTAATTTTCAGTACTTATGGCATTCAATTTACCTACTGTGCCCTATAGCAGGTTACATATTGTTTCATTCAACTTGAAGAAAATTATTACTCCCTGTGACTAAAATAACAAAAGAAAATGTGATACAATGAATCAGCTGTTTTAGGCTGTCATATCATGACCTAATAATCCAGCACAATTAATTCGACAAATTCTATCGATTACTTTTGTGGATATTATTAAAGAAATTCAATAACAGAACTTTGTTTATACCTCGCTTGAACCTACATTAATTATTTAGTCCTTAATAGATCGTGTATTCAATATTGAAACACTTCTACAAAACTTCAACTTTTCGTGCTTACAGCAGGCATAGTTATATCTATATGCAGCACAATGTTTTACCCTCGTTCAGCTAACAAAACTCTGACAACATAGTAATAATATGAATTGTGTGCATTAAGTAGAATATTCAACGAATATTTACGTTTAACGATTTACAGTTTGCAATTGCTGATCAGCTGTATTTTTACGCCAATATGGCTACCCCACGCGCTGCTTTCCCGCTCAAACTAACGGTGCGATGCATACAGATTAATGGCCATTAACGACGCACACGAATGCTAGCATATTTTGCGAAGTAGAAATCTTTAATGCAGTTATTCCTACAGACGTCTGGGTGCACTTAATATATAAAGTTTGGTACTTACAGCCAATGCCCGAATCACGATCCGTAGATCACTTGCACAACAAAGTTATCAAATATCGGCTGTATCCTTACTTGGTGAACCGATATTCTTTGCGTTGCATGTTTCCTGAACCTTTATGGATCATTTACGCCATATGGATTGCATGGCAAATTTCCAGATGTTCGGATATTCCTTGATATTCTTGTCCGAACAAACCTTATGGGCTTTCCATCTTCCTTTTCCCGGACGAACGAACCAACTGAGTCGATCTTTTACCCGTTCGTCAACAAACGAGTCCGCTCTTCAATTCGCCGTAATAAGTTCAATGTTTCGAACTCAGCTGCTTCAAATTCACTCATTAAGTTCGAGTTTTCACTTAAATCCACTTATTAGAATGTCACATTACTCACATAACCAACACAACCATTTTTCTGTCCAGAATCGGCCCGGAAACCGTAATCCCGCATGGTATGTGAACCGATTATATGAATCATTCCTTTAACCGTTCCTTACACTGTTGTCTTTTCGTGTACAAGATTTTAACTAGAAAGTCCACCAACAGAATGATAAACGTAGCGTAGCAGTTTTGATGAAATTTACCAAAAGTAAACGTGAATTATTGAAGTACACTCAAATAAGAACATACAAATATGTTCATTATAACATTTCTTGTTATAATTGGCGCCCAACAAGAGGCTGAACCCAAATAATATACAACTACCTATACAACCTACACACAATATAACTACTCACACTATTACATATAAGTACAAAACACAGAATATTTACATTTGCACAAATCACCTTATATCTATAATGACCGTTCCTTTATATTATTTACATTCACCCTATCTTTAAAGCGTGGTGATTACAAAAGTTCCTACAGAAGGAAAGAAGTTGAATTCGTAGTGGTCACCCATACATGTGCCCTCGAACTGGTATTGACTTAAGATTAACTCCAGAGTTTGCGTGTCGTCTCGCCGCAAGGTTATGTCCACTTGACCATTCAGTCCGCCGCTGACACAAGCCCACTTAGACCACACAACCGCAGAAGCCATCTTGTCAACCCTTCATCGACACCTGACATCACCTGTTCAACTACTTTGTACGAGACTAAAGATCAAGCACGACACAAATTCCTGTTGCCGTCATCTTGGCACAAAATAAAATAAATGTTTGAGCCTGACTCTACCGAAAAGTACTTCCAGCATACTACCTTATATGCGTTGGAGCGTAACTGTCTCAAACTTGCCATATATTCCCTAAAATACCAGTCCCACCATCGACTAAAACCAATAATTGCTTTGAGCAAACAACCAACATGCATATTCTCCATTTAAGAATCGCCAAGTGAGATAGAGACAATAGGAAGTATTCTTTTGTTCTGGCCCGCCGCGAAATAGTACCAACTTGACAAATCTGCCCGCCGCAGGCACTACTCACTTGACTCACAAAGGAAATTAAACAACCTATGTTCATTTTTCTCATTGACGTTCTGAACCCTGACCACAGAATTTTCCTGACTCACAGGAATCCATTAATTTCTGAAGCAACTCCTCTATTCCAACCAGATTCAAGTCCTGCACCTTCATCACCCAATACCTCAATTTATCCATTGAACACTTCCATAATTTGCAGTGTTCAATAGATTGATTGTTCACTATTTCCCCAGTGACACAATCAATCAACGAAAGTGTTGAATCACCGTTATTTTTAACACAAATGTAGGGCCCAACAAAGAGCTCGCAATATTTCTTGATTACCCTATCTTTCATGCCACCAGGATTTTGATTTTTTACGAAGATCAAATTCCCCTCCTCAACGTTAGGATTAGCTGCCCTTTTGGCATTAAGTTTTCTCAACCTTTCCTGTCTTTTGCCGAAACTGGTTAAATTTGACATAACCAATTTGCCATCCCAGGTCACATTATTACCCACCTCCAAAAGCGGTATGTCGGTCAATCTCCTCGGCATATTTAACCTGAGTTCCGAAGGAGAGTATCCCGTTTGAGGAGTGATTGAACCGTTCAAGAGATATAAGGCTTCAGCAACGTACTGTGGCCACTTTGCATGATTTGAACTACACAGCACTCTCATCAGGCGATTCAATTCCGAATGATAGCGCTCAACAAGGTTAGAACACGGATGATACGCTGGAGTGTATATGAGTTGTACCCCCCATGCTTTCATTGCTTCTTGAAAAATGTTTGACTTAAATTGAGGCCCATTATCAGAGACTATTTGTTTTGGAACCCCCAAATGTACGAAGTAAATTTGTGATAATTTATTCACAACGGTTTTTGCATTGCTATTAGTAACGGGGTAAGCCACCAAGTACCGCGATGCCGCATCCAAGACCGTGAAAAGAAACCTTTCTCGTTTTGGTCCTAAAGTGAATGGGCCTTGCAGGTCAATAAACAACAGTTGCCCTGGCTTATCCATTACATGTGATCTAGCAATATATTTAGCCGGATGCTTGTTAGGTTTAGTACGCTGGCACAACTCGCAATTTTTGATGTAGGACTTGATATCAGACTTCATACCCTTCCAGTGAAAAGCTTGGTATATCTGCGACAAGGTCTTTGCCACACCAAAATGCCCCATATCATCATGACAACCTATTAATACCTTTCCAATTAACTTTATAGGAATGCAAATCCTGTACCGTGAGTATACATGAAAGTCCTTTATGTACAATACACCATTATCTAAACTGTACGTTTCATTCCATGACCTAGAACGAGAGTTTACATCCCCTTTAATACCCTTTAAATGGTAAATGATTTGCTTCAGATCGGCATCATCATTCTGCAAGGAGATTAACTCCTCTTGAGAGAAAATTTCCTTGACCGACCGTAAGACGGTTGAGACATTAATCAAATAGTGCGTGTCTGGAACACCAGGAAAATTCCTGCTCAGTGTGTCAGCCAGCACGTTCTCTGAACCTTTACAGTATTGGACGACAAAGGAGTACTGCTGTATCTGAATGAACCACCTGGTTAGTCTGGCATTCCAAGAGTGAGCAGATTCCAACCAAGTAAGAGCTTTGTGATCGGAAACTACAACAAATTGCCTACCCTTAAGGTATGTAGAAAATTTCTCAATGGTGTATAAAATAGCCAACACCTCAATTTCAGTAGAAGTGTACGACTTCTCGTAGGATCTTAGCAATCTGCTGACGAAGCCTAAAGGTTTCATAATCCCCTCTATAACCTGATAGCAAAAACCCCCTATTCCAATCAGAGATGCATCCGTCTGGATGTAGAACTTTTCTTCGAAATCTGGAAAATTGAGAGTGACCTCTTGGACCACCAATGACTTTAAGCGTTTAAAAGCCTCCTCAGCCTCTGCGGTCCACTGCCACTTCGTCTTCAACTTTAACAGAGCATACATGGGATGTGCTATGAGAGCATAGTTCGGTATATATTTTGCCAACCAATTGAAACATCCCAAGATCTTTTGAAGTTGTTTCAAATTCTCCGGCTTACGCAAGTTAACAATGCTTTCTACATAAGACGGATCTTTTGTAAAACCCTGTGTGGAAATGACGTGTCCCAAAAATTTGAACTCTTTTACTGCGAACCTACACTTCTCCAGCTTTAACGTGAAACCTGCACGCCCTAGCCTTTCCAAAACCAATTTCACATGCTTTAGATGCGACTCAAAATCCTTAGACTTTATGATGATGTCATCCACGTACACCACCACAAAGTCCAAGAAGGAACCCAACACTCTATTCATAACATCTACAAACACCGCAGTGCCGTTCACAGAACCAAATACCACCCTTTTGAACTGATACAGTATACCCTCAAAAGCAAACGCTGTGAACTTGCGACTATCAACATGCAAAGGCACCTGCCAATATGCATTGCCCAAGTCGAGCGAAGTAAAGAACTTACAGCCTAGAAATGACGTCAAGAGCTCGTTAACTTTCATAGGTGTAAGTTGCATTGGTCTCACGTGCTGATTTACTCTTTTTAAATCGACACATAGACGAATCCCTCCATGAGGTTTTGGGGCTACTAACAAAGGCGATCTATGTTCTGAATCAGACAGTTCGATTATTCCCCATGCTAGCATTTGATTCAATTGTTCCCTCACTCTATCCCTGTATGCGTAAGGAATTGGATAATTATTCGCGACGATTGGTGCATCAGTATCTAGTTCCATATGATGTACATATTCTTTGCACAAACCCGGAGTGTCAGAAAAGATTTGTTCAAAAACGCTTAACATTTCTTTGAATCTTAACTTTGAATCGCCTTCCAAACTTAGCGATTCTTCAATTTTAAGTTCGAAATTTGAATGCTCAACTGCGGCATGATCAAGTTCCGAAGAAACGTTAGTTATCGCCATATCCGATTCAATGGTGTCCACATCTTTGAGAGGAGTAAATTTTAAAAATGTTCTACCGTTAGGAGTACAATAGAAAAATGCATCCTCATCAAAATTAAGTTCCCCTTGTATCCCGTAAATTACATCTAAGCCCAACAAAACTGGTACATTTAAATTCTTAACCACAACAAATCGTACATAGTAATCATAACCCCCCAAATTGATCATTAACTTAACAATCCCTTCAACAGATTTTGATTTTGTACCCGAATAATCTATTAATTTAATGTTGGAAGCCGATTCCAACCTAGGCCTAGAAATCAAGGAAGAAATTGATTTCCACGCGTTGAATTCAAGCAGACTCACCTCAGCGCCACTATCACAAAGGGCGTCATACGGTTTGCCTAATATAGCTATCTTAATCAAAGCTGATGCATGTCGCTGAGGACCAGCATTAATTGGTATTTCTAAACTAATTGAATCGTCGATATCACTCCCTTCACCAACATCATTAATATGTACAAAAAATATAGCAGGATGTTTTATCTTGCCCTCACCCCCTGCCCAACGGTAAGAGCTCCTCTCCGGTTTTCCGAACTTGGACATTCCCTGGATGGCTCGTCCATCGCATGGATCTCAGTTTCAACTATGATTTGAGAACCAGGTTCGGAAACCCCTTGTCCTATCTTTCTTAAAATTCCCCTTTTCCTAAGGAAATTGAGAACCTGAGACATTCCTTCTCTGTTCCAATGTACTCGATCAACTTTTCCCCGCGAAGGATTTCCCAAATATTCTTCATAAACGTCATATCGAATTTCACCCGAGCTATCAAAAAACAAAGACGAGATATCGTGTACTTTGACATTTCTTGCATTATGAAACGAGGCTATGAAATCATTAATCCCTTTCCATTTGTGCCAGACATTGGAATTTTTGTTGCGCATTATACGTGCTATGGGAGGTAGGGTCAACCAATTGATCTCCTTAGTCCTTCCTTTTAACAATTCCAGCGTCTCCGACAAGTTGCGCTTTATAGTTTCTTCCGTCTGGAAGTTAAGTATATCATTCGTACCTATCATGACTATCACTGAGTCAGCCAATTTTGAGCACGACTTTAACCTGCCGTTTAATTGCTCGGTAGTTTGTCCACTGACTGTTAATCCTATCCTGCGATTTCCTTGTTCATCGAAATTGAACTGATAATTACCAAACTTCTGAGCTACTCTGAGTAACATACTGTCGCCGATTAATTGTTTCCCTTCTAACACCGGTTGAATAGCACCTGTCTGTTGTTCTGCTTCCTTACTTCTTTGAGGTAACGCAGACGCAACCCTATTAACTGGAGGTTTATTCATGCCTAAACCCACATCACCTCCTACGATGTGAGTTGGTCTCCGTTTCCCAACAAGGAATCTTCGGCTGAATCTCTATTGTACTGAAAACGTCGTTTCGAATTGGGACTGAAATTTGTGTTCTTTCTAACGCTAGTGGGTGAAGTCTTTAAAGTCTGAGCCCCTGGTTTACCCTTCACCTCAGAGCCCTGAGCCGCGGCGATCGTGACTTTGTTTACCCCAGCTTTAAAGCTTTTGCCCTTTTGAAGCGGAGCTAGATCTCGCTTCATGGGTAAATCCCTCAACGATTCAAAATTTTCTATAGCATGCGTGGCATCTGCAAATGACGAGATGTCTTGCATAACGAAGTGCTCTCTTAATTTATATGGCAAAAGTGAGCCTAATTGAGCAACAATATGAGACTCTTCCGCCTTAGGTTGTATTGAACGTAGCAACTTGAAGTTCTTAGAAAAATACTGTAATACACTTTCCTCAGAGGTTTTCTGGTAAGGAGAGTTCAGGATTTTGGCAAGACAAGTACTACGCCATCTAGAACTTTCGTAATGGCTTATGAATTCCAATTTAAATGCATCATAAGAAACCAACTGAGCTTTTCTCTCTGAAAACCAGAGCTTCGCACTTTCGGTCAATAGTTTAGGAACATATTTAATGTAATGTGCTTGATCAATTCCATATAACTCCAAAAGTTCCTCTACCTTTTCCAGGAATTCGGTTGGAGTTACATTCGTGATCAAGCCATTGAATTTCGGGAACTTTACTAAGTCCTGAGGCTTTATGCTATATGCTTTCAAAGGAGCAACACCATGAACAGCATTAAAATCAGATTGTTCCTTCTTCCCTTCATTCACTCCCTTCGGATCATCATCTTTTTCCCCAAACCCACACATTTTAGATCTTCTGTGCCTGGTTTTTAGGTAACCCTTCTTACTTATCGCTGAATTAACTCTCCAAGATTTCTCAGCATCAGTCGATGACTCTGCACTAGAAACACAATAGCCCGCAAATGGTTTCCGCATTATACCTGACTTGACATTCACTGCATCCGAATTGTCTGTGGAAGTGGCCTTATCCAAACGACCCACCCCAGTGAATTCAGTTACTGAGCGATCACTTTTACCCTTAACCGGTTTTTCTCCACTATTCTGCATTTCAAATACCTTACGAGGACTCCCCTGCTCCCAGTTGGCCATAACTCTGCTAACCTTATCCATAGAATTTTCGAGAGACTTTAGTGTTACCATAACTTCTGGCGGCAGAGTATTCACAACCGAAGTTTCCGACCCTAGGTGCTGAGAAGAAACATACACAACCGGTTGAGAGGATGATTGAGACTCCCTCTTTACCACTACCACTTCACTATCACTGATCGACTTTCCTAATTGATAATCCTTAGAAACTCGATTGGAGTCCTGACTTCTACCTGCAATCTTAACCAACACCTTCTCAACAATTTGCCCTTCCAAATATCTAATGTGACTTTCGTTATCAGTTTTAATTTGTTCCAACGATTTCTGCACACCCTGTACTTCCGAATCTAACCTACGTGCCAATTCATCATACTTCCTGTCTAACCCTTCAGCTCTACTCATGCATTCTAATCTGTATTGAGATACTGTCAAAGTGAGATCATGAAGACCCTCACTTGTTTTGACCACATCTTGTTGCAAGTCTAAGATACATTTGCTGGTATCACTGAGGTCTGACTGAAGTTTCCCCACCAACCTACTAGTGTGAGCGGTAAGTTCAGACTTCAGCAATTTGTTACTGTCATTCAATTCTGACTTCAGCAATTGGTTACTGTCATTTAATTCTGACTTCAGCAACTCAATACTTGCTTTTGACGCTTGGAACCGTTGATCATTCCTTTCATCACTCTGCTTGATGAACGCGAACAACGATTCCAAGGTCACAGGTTCGTTTTCCGTTCCCATCTTTTTTTTTTTTTTGCCCAAAAATTAAAATAAAAATTTGCTTAATGCCTATAAAACTTTTAACACTGACGTCTCGTAATCTTAATGTGACGTACTCAACGTGTGCCAGTACACACTATGGGAGTTTCGTCACCTTGATGAATAGGTATGCTAAATGGAAACTACCACATTACGAACAATCCCATTTAGATGAACACTGAAATTAGTTTAATTCTGCCCACAATTTCAATGTAACCCATTACCCTGGTAGCGCTGGTTGCTGTGTCCGATAATCTACAGGATTACGTATCAATAGGCATACTAAGCAATAAAGTAAAAATTTGCATACATGTTCACTTCATTCAATTACATGAAATTCGTAGAGAAACAAGTAAGTTACACCCAACTGAAATTGTAATTTCTGTGATTGAAGTGCCAATTTACATCAGTTCACCCTATATGTGAAACTGAATAACTCGCATACTATTTACGGTTCATGAAAACTGAATAGTAAACAACAATTCCCATTCCAATTGATAAAATTTTGATTCACCATACAATTTTACCCTCTCTCTTGGACCTGACTCGCTTGTGTTAATATCAGCTGATGTACAGAAGACTGGGTCTCAAGAAAAGTTACCCAAGGGAGGCTGTGTGCATAGATTAAGATCTGAACTTCAGTGAACATAACCCTTTAGCCTGACCTAATTGATAACCCAACTGTCAAAATATTCCCGGGCATTATTCATACTTAAGTGACCAGCACAAAATGAACTTTTTCCTGAAAAGCAACATTTACATTAATTCATATATGTATATTCATAATGCACAGAAGGAGCCTTTGTTTTGATAAATGTCAACACAAAGATATGAGATATTAATATGTTTTATTATTACTAGAGAGGAAAATAAACCAATAAACTAATTTTCAGTACTTATGGCATTCAATTTACCTACTGTGCCCTATAGCAGGTTACATATTGTTTCATTCAACTTGAAGAAAATTATTACTCCCTGTGACTAAAATAACAAAAGAAAATGTGATACAATGAATCAGCTGTTTTAGGCTGTCATATCATGACCTAATAATCCAGCACAATTAATTCGACAAATTCTATCGATTACTTTTGTGGATATTATTAAAGAAATTCAATAACAGAACTTTGTTTATACCTCGCTTGAACCTACATTAATTATTTAGTCCTTAATAGATCGTGTATTCAATATTGAAACACTTCTACAAAACTTCAACTTTTCGTGCTTACAGCAGGCATAGTTATATCTATATGCAGCACAATGTTTTACCCTCGTTCAGCTAACAAAACTCTGACAACATAGTAATAATATGAATTGTGTGCATTAAGTAGAATATTCAACGAATATTTACGTTTAACGATTTACAGTTTGCAATTGCTGATCAGCTGTATTTTTACGCCAATATGGCTACCCCACGCGCTGCTTTCCCGCTCAAACTAACGGTGCGATGCATACAGATTAATGGCCATTAACGACGCACACGAATGCTAGCATATTTTGCGAAGTAGAAATCTTTAATGCAGTTATTCCTACAGACGTCTGGGTGCACTTAATATATAAAGTTTGGTACTTACAGCCAATGCCCGAATCACGATCCGTAGATCACTTGCACAACAAAGTTATCAAATATCGGCTGTATCCTTACTTGGTGAACCGATATTCTTTGCGTTGCATGTTTCCTGAACCTTTATGGATCATTTACGCCATATGGATTGCATGGCAAATTTCCAGATGTTCGGATATTCCTTGATATTCTTGTCCGAACAAACCTTATGGGCTTTCCATCTTCCTTTTCCCGGACGAACGAACCAACTGAGTCGATCTTTTACCCGTTCGTCAACAAACGAGTCCGCTCTTCAATTCGCCGTAATAAGTTCAATGTTTCGAACTCAGCTGCTTCAAATTCACTCATTAAGTTCGAGTTTTCACTTAAATCCACTTATTAGAATGTCACATTACTCACATAACCAACACAACCATTTTTCTGTCCAGAATCGGCCCGGAAACCGTAATCCCGCATGGTATGTGAACCGATTATATGAATCATTCCTTTAACCGTTCCTTACACTGTTGTCTTTTCGTGTACAAGATTTTAACTAGAAAGTCCACCAACAGAATGATAAACGTAGCGTAGCAGTTTTGATGAAATTTACCAAAAGTAAACGTGAATTATTGAAGTACACTCAAATAAGAACATACAAATATGTTCATTATAACATTTCTTGTTATATAGTGACGGAGTGATTAACTGAGCGCGCTACTACGCCAGAGGTCTCTGGTTCGAATCCCGGCCTGTGAGTGTCCCTTCATCAATATTATCACTCATCCTCATCTTCGTAACCTGGCAAAATAGCGAAGTAAAATAAATCAAATTAATCAATGAAATAATGGTAAGCAAAATGTAATCACTTGCAAATATACAGCAAAGTAGGGAAACTTTTCAACGCCAGACGAAAGACTTCCTCTGCTCAAGGAAGTAGGTGAGTAACATATCTTGTTATACGCGCTTTCAAATAGCTCTTAAAAAAATCGAAAGAAAAAGGAGGAAATTAATATTACTTCGTACGCCGGATGCCCTGGGGATAATACTGGATGTATATTGTACCTTATTATTACTACTTGTAATAATGGGTCCCAGGTCGATACCCGGTGGAGGCACATTGCACAGTGGTTCTGATCCCACTTAAAAATGTAGGCCCAGTCCCGATTAGCCTATCTGTGCGTGAACATAAACAACATAACAAAAAAAAACAACAATCTAATGCCAATGAGGCTATTGAGCAGATCAAACAAGGAAGTAAGGAAATTTACGAAAAAATATGCCAGCCTAAATTACCTCACACTTGGCTTTGCCACGTGAAGGTAGTATAAGACAGGCATTTATCTAAAATTTTCCATCGGGAGGGGAAGTAAATTCCTATTTAGGGTGGGTAAGTTTAAATTTAGAGTCAGAATTTGGTCATTGTGAAAATGTTCAGGTGTTCGGTTGTATGGATAAATCGCTGGTGTCAGCTTACATACTATAAGGCTAAACTTGCGAACCTAAGTGTTTATTGGCTACGCATTTTTGTACGCATTTCGCAACGTTATCAATCGGAAGAGACCTATTATCTCAGAGCTACTAAACTTGTAGACCGATCTTTGTGTTCGACTTTGACATGTGTTCATTTGGCTTTGGTTTTTTCCTATGCTTTCCTGTATATTTTAATATTTCTTAATGTTTTTGCATTTGAAGAGATGGGTATTTATATTAGTAAAAACTATTCACTTCATATTTATTTCACACTGGTATTTTCTATTCCGCCATGTCTCCCTTTGGCAGCGAAGCATCAAAGTTTCTTTCAAGAATACTTCATGTTCAGACAGGTGAATCGAATCGGAACTGGACCTGTAATTCAGTGTGGTATTCAAACTTCTGTGCAATGTGCATACAACGGGAAGCGAACGCGGTACCCCTTGGCCACAAGTCAACAAGGTTACTACCACTATGCCATCGAGCAGACGTTGTAGTCTACGTTTAACGTTATTTTAACCCTAATGGTAACAAGCATAGTCCGTGTTAAAGATAACTTGACGAATACCTTCTTTCCGTTTGTTCTTGTCATCCAGTGTACAGATACTAATAAATTTCTCTTATATTTTGAAACATTTCGCGAAAGACAAGATTCACAAAATCTTGTTTGTCAAAGGTTTCTAAACGCCTTCTCGCTGTGTCACTTTGCCGCAAATCGTCAATCTTATCTTATAAGTTGCTCATTTCCACCTGTCAATTACACGTGAAGAGCAAAGTATGTCAGTGGTAACTGAAGTAAAAAGGCTTCCGGTGATCGAAGAATTTTGAAGAAAAAGAAGAAATTTCAGGAAATACAAGAAACCAGTGAGAGATGTCTTGAGAACAAAAAAAGACATCATGATAAACGAAGAGTACTAGTGAAAGAAAAAGCTAAGAATGCAGTATCAAGGACGAAGATTTAAGTCGAACTTACGTAGAATATAACAGCAAGTTTTAATAAAGATTTCACGACAAAAAGGTGAAACAAATGCAATTAATGTTAGGAGAACGATTATTAAGAAATCAGAAAAAAGCTGTAAGAGTTGAGAAAACGAAGATACGAGTATATTACTGCAACAATGGATATAGTTATGTAAAAGTATCAGAATATAATCAAAGTTTGTAAGTAAAAATATTTACTTTTCATCATCGGAAAATAATTCAGTGAGAAACACCAATTACTCAAATATGATAGTACTGTCACATATCAAGCAGGTATTTCGTTTGTTTTCTATTCTCATCATGCTCATGAATAGACTGTAGAACTTCATAGTGGAAAACATTCACAAAATACGGAGATCACATTCATTCTGTAAGAATCTCTTAAATGTGCATGAAAGTATGTGCGTGTGTATACAGTAATTTATTTTGGTTAATACCATGGTTTTTAATTTGTTTTTCCAGTAACAATGTGTTTGCAGTGTTCAAGATGGGAAAATCCATTACGTAGAAAAATTATTTTGCAACCAAAGAAGTATAAGAAAAGTACGTATAGAACCAAACATTTTTGCAGAGATTCCATTGTAAGGTGTCTTCGCTTGACATCTTGCGTTGTTTTATAAGCAATGATTACGTGGTATGAATATTTTCACGACACACCTGTAGATTCAGCGTAATGAGAGCCTAAGTAAATTACATGATTGTTCTCTGGGAATTGAATTGTGGAATTCACTACATATAAACAACAGAAAGGAATGAAATTAAGCGAAATTTAAACAACAAATTCGGTTATTAGCATATGCATAGCGACACCATGCCTCATTTACCTCATTGCCTCCCTCCCATATAGCCTATGCTAGTTTCGAAGCTATTGATGGGACATTTCTCTTCCTGTTTAAAAAGAAAAATAAGTATTTGAAATTTTCTTTATTGGATAATTTCCTATATTTTATATACGCCTATTTGTAAATTATTAGAATAACACTTCGATTCATATAGGTCGAGAGCTGCTTTATATATTTAGAAAATCAGTAGATAATAAATTGTAAGATTAAATGTAGCTAACTCTTCTGCATAAATAATAATAATAATTACAGTGCCAGGTTTTATGAAGAGTCATACTTTTAACAATCTTGGGATAAAATAATTTCACGCTTTTATGCAGAACAACCCCATGCAAAATGGAGTCATCTTTGTAGAATTTAAGCGTAATATGCAAATTTACCTCGGGATTAAATCTACTTGTAATGATTTGAGTTTTCTTATAAGTCCAAGTTAGGCACAGAAAGTCTAATCGGAACTGGTCCTACAGTTTTAATCGTTAATCGAACGCGGACCCCTTAATTACAGAGCAACGACGTTACAGCTATCCCATTGGAGAGGCCAACTTATTGCAATGATGGCGAAGATATATATATTTGTTTGTAAAATATGCAAGGTTAAAACATTCGAATTGCATATAAAGTCCACAGTCTAGTTGTTTTCTTTATTTTCTTTCAAGCACAGTAAAGGAGATGGGTGAACTATTTGAATATATTGTCTGGGCGAAGTTGATGTTGCAATTCAAATCATGTCCACATTCGGATGTCAAATTGAAATTAAATTATTGCAAGTGGTGAAAGTTCACAGCAAAATGTATTACCATACAACTAGCAGGAACAGCTGCACGCCAAAGGTGGCCATTGAAGCGGCATTATAACAAACCTCTCCTTTTCTGGCACACAAATGAATGTTAAATACCACTGTACTAACAACACTGCAAATATTTTAGTCAATTAATACTAAAACAAAATAAGTCTGGTCCCTCCTCTGCACTGCACACACTGAGCAAGTAAGTGGCGCTAAATACTAAGAAAAATACCAAAAGATAGAAATGCAATGAGGGGAAAGGATTCAAAATGATTTTTTATCATTTTTAGTGATATTTGTTAGTAGTCACCACTGGCTGTGATTACGAAGTAGAAAATTGGTCTTTATTTGTTACTGAATTTTTGTTTTATGTCTACTTTATGCACAGATAGGATCATCGGGACCGGGCTCACAGCTTAGCGTGAGAATCGAACCACTATGTGCCTCCACAGGGTATCGAACCCGTGATCCGTTGATTACAAGGCGACGTTACAAGTCTGTATTTGTGTTACGTTATCGCGATGCTGCATATGTGATAACTGAACTGTTATGTCGACTGAGGTTGCTTAATGCACACACACACACACACACACGTATATATAAATGTATAAGTACACAGGGTGATATTTGAAGGGGATATGAAGTAGCATTTTCTCTTTCTGGTCAAAAATATGTGCCTATTAAATTTTGGCCTTTGGAGAAGGATGATTGATCGATTTGTTTATTTGACTTCGCTTTTCTGCTACTTTTGGTTAATCGCAAAGATGGGTGATGGTAAAGTATGATGAAATTGGTGAATTGGAATTTACCACCACTGACACACGCGTGTCAAAATTTAGATCAAATCTTGTGGCCTCCCCTCTCCCTCGCGAAACGGAAATCCATTTCTCACAGTTAGGCAAGTCAGCTACTATATTTTGAGTTTCTAATTCTATTCGTGTCTGAATAGTACTAAATCATAGTTAATACTAATGTTATTAAAAATATATTAATATTAAAAGCTTGTTTTAATTAAATATTGAATACTAGAAGCACGATCACTAATGCTACTTGTTACAACAATCGGAGAAGTAAAATAGTGGGAAGGTGCGAGGCGAAAGATACGCGAATTGAATTGTGGGCTGGCACCTACCGAGTGTAACGGATTCGTGCTGACAGACGAGACTCGACTTCCGCCCACGCCTCGTCCCCAGCGCGTGCTGCTTCAGGATGTGGAACCTCACCTCCTTTGAACCTTCCGCCACGCACTGCGTTCGGTCTCAGATCGACTCCAAGCATGGATCTCTGGAAGGAAAAGTAGGGAGAATGAATGGCAGGGGGAAAATGCATAATGCATACATACATACACTGTGCGAATTAAACCTTTTGCTTTGGAGGGAGGGGGTGCCCACTCAGTGGCGTATTTGTGATTTCATTTCGGTGGGTAGGTTTTTTTGGGGGGTATGCTAATTTGTATATGCGGTTACCGGTCAGTTATTGCGTGGCTGTTCTACTAGTAAGTGCCTTCGAACATTGGTTCAAACCCAGGCCATTAAATTTTATAACATTTACACGTAATTTAGAAATACTTAGTACATGCATTTACATTCTAGGAAAGTCAAAACTCATTCACAAAAGCAGCTATCGAACTAGTAACAGCGAAAACATGAACAAATTTCTATTGTTAACCTACATATAATGATTTTGCACTTTGGACCTGGTAATTAAAAATTAGTGGTAAATGTTCGTGGTAAAAACGCCACAATTCCACATATTGAGGGCATCGACGTATTCAAAAATACTTTCTTTGCTCCTTGCTAACACCTTGGCTCTATGTGGAGAAATAATCTGCAAACAACAATCAGGTCGTGGATATGAAATTAATAACTCGTAAGAAAATTGGGAAAAAATTAACTTGATGTAAGGAGTGGCCTTTTCAGAAGGCAATAAGGTGCCAGCTCAGTGGTGCCAACTTAAGATAAATTTTGGGGGGCAAGGTAAATTTTTTGGGGGGGAAGATCGGCATAAACAATACTTTATATACGTAACTATACATAAAATGTGTTCTACGTGAATTTGAGAGGGGGTCGGAAAGTGCCTTGTTCCCCCAAAGTGCCAGACTCACATATAGGTGGTACACCCTGGTCTGCATTTTATAGACTAGCTTTCGGCGTCTCGTCTTAGTTGGTATAGCATCTTATCACTCTTCATCACGATTAGCCAAATGAGTAAGAAAAGGGACTAAAATAACTAAATCAATCAAGCAAGCAAAAATGCATGTCAATACGCATACGAATGTTAGAGGTTCGTATGTGTTTGTTTACCAAAAAATATTTACACCACTCTTTTTCTTCATGAGAATTTTAAGTTCTCGTGGATTCATTTCCATTTCCATGAATATTATATTTTGTTTGTTTTAATAGTACTAAATAATAATAATAATAATATTAATAATCAGTTGCCCACACTTTTTGCCCCCCCCCCCGCAGTATGGCTTCTTAATGCTAAGCCTTGTCTACCAAGAAAAAGTAAACTGCTCCCCCCCTTTTCAGGTTTGGCACCCAATCCCCGACGATACTTCTCTTCAATAAATAAATTTACTGATTACAACTGGCTACAACACCACCAACCATGGACGTCCACAGGAATTTTCCCCAGGAAGGGACAAGCAAGGTAAATTTTTCAAGGGGTGGCAAACAAGGCATATTTCCCCCCATAATAGTGTTGCCCCCTCAAAAAACACTTCTTCAGATTGAAGTTATCAACACCCTTCCAATAATTAACACAAATTACTGTCACGGAAATGAAATGTATCTACTTATGTAATATATAAGTTTATGGTAACATTCATTTTCCAGGGGGGCTGTGGCCCAAACGTGCCCCCCTTCCGGACCCCCATGCACCCCCCAAAGCAAAAGGTTTAATTCGCACACTGGTTCTACTTAAAGCCCCATTCTGGTATCTCGCCTTTTACAGTAATCATGATGCATGAAGATATGTATTCAATATTAGCTTCTCTTCTTCTTTTGTCCATTCTATTTGTTGCTGATTCACTTCGTTAGTCTGAGCTTGAATTCAATTCTTCCATGCTTCATTTGTGGTGGGATTAGACGTTCACCGCGTGTAACATTCATGACGTGGAAATCCATGATGTCAGTCCATTGTTACGAAGCAGATTGCTTTGTTGATAATTCCTGCTTTTGTTTGGTGCGATTCACACGGAAGATAAGTAACAGCGTTGCGTAAATATAATTAAAGGTTTGTTGTGCGATAAGGAAATTGCAGGTTACAAGTTTGAATTGAATGCAGCTAACAGGCACACAGAAAGAGAAGAAGTAATAAATATGGGGTAAAGTGAGTTGATTTACTAAGAAGAGGAGTTCATTTAAGAAGAATCGTATCACGCCTCGGCGTGAGTCGAACCTAGGACCCGGGCAGCATAAATAAATAAGCTAATCATGTTCTCACAGGACCTAGGTACATGACCTATGTTTGGACACTTAGTCCGGAGACCGAAGTCCCCTTCCTAGGTGCCGGGCCCCGCTAAACGGTTTGATTCCAGGGTACGTGTGACCGGATCGGTTTTTACCCCCGACGAATAGCTGACTCGTGCATAAAGTGACGTTGAATAATAATAATAATAATGACGTAGATAATAATAATAATTGATGTTAGCCCGCAGAAATGCTTTGCTGACTTAACGTTGAACTAAAATATAAATACCAATAGTTATGAGGATTAGTATACTATTTGTATAAACGTAAATCATAGTCAAACATAGATAACAAAAATGTATATTATATAACACACAAAAATAGACACTCTACACAACCCCTCGCTATCACTCAACATTCACGCACTCATTCAAACTTCAGGGGAAAAATTACATTAATATAAATACATTGGCCCTTTTTTAGACACCATGCAATATTTAGTTTTTCTTATGAATATTAAACTGCGCCCGAAGACGTTAATGTGCTTAGAATTAAATATACTAAACTTTCATCTGCGCGTGCTCATTACATTCTGCCAACGGGCATGACACGTAAACTTTTATATTTTTGCAATTTATTAAAACATTTAAATAATTGTTGTAGAATTATCACTAATGCGCCTTGGAACTTCAATAACATTAGGCATGGCACGCAACTCGTGCAACATAGATATCAACTGCAAGGCATACACGTTTACAGAATAAAAAAATGAAGACATTGACGTATGAAAATATTAAAAATATCACGAAGTTAATTTACTTCCTCACTTAGCAAACTTGAGGGATGATTTCTGCAAGAGATACACGATTTATGTAGTTTTAATCAAATATTACCGAGTAAAGCATATAAGGTGACATAAATAAACATTATTACTCAACAGCTCGGCGCAGAGCGTGGAAAAACAACAGTATGCTGTGAATATATCTTCCGAATTAGCAATTGTCGTGAAATTTAGATGATGTTCGCAATAAATAATTATAATCAATACCTTTGTGACTTTTAACTTTAAATACTGGTATCTTTTCGTCCGACGGCCGATCTTTGGAGTCTTGGGTAGATGATCACTCACACATATAGAAAATTAACAGTAGTATACTATACCATCTCGGCGTTCTAGACGTTCCAGCGACGTTTACCGTAGTCCTCTAAACGGCGGCGTGACGTCAATCCGCGGTCCTCCTTGCGACACTAACACTTCCCCACATTACTTCTTTGTAGCGGCACTTCGCAATCTTCTTGGACACATCTTCCTTCTACGCTTCGACATCACGGCGATTTTCTTGTCGGCCTCGTAATGGAGCGATTAATTGCTTCGCATCGTCTCTCTCTCCCTTTCTGGGGTGACGGCGAAAAGGGGCGAAGTTTCTTTACCGGGGGTATTCGTGGATTCTCGCTGCTAATCTTACGCGGGACGTCGGCGTCGTCTCAAGACGCAGTAGGTGTCGCGTCATTATCTCAATCTTCTCTTCCAGACGGTAGGTCTAAGTGAGGGCTGGTGTCGCTTCATCTTCCCATTTCTCTCTCTTTTTCACTCCGTAGAATTCTCGTCGGCGTCGAAGTACTCAGGATGCTGATTCGACTGGCGGCTTTCGGCGGTATCATTACATGACTTCAAATTGGGCTGCGGGCGTCATTTGTGGCGATGTGGCTTTTGTGGCTTTTGTGGCGCTTGTGGCGGCGTTTTAGTGGTGTGACGTCGCGACGCTGAGCGATGATCTGCTGCGTTGTCGGCTTCATGCAGGCTAGGAAGACCCATAGCCCTCCTTCTCTTGATTTTAGCCCGCCATAGTTGTATTAATGTTCCTCGTCACAAAACGAATAACGCTAATCCAGTGCGCAGGTCACTAATTAACACTGCGTATTCGTACAACTAGTCACTGTCACTCACTCACGCAGGATAAAATACACGGCGCGGTAGAAAAAAGACAAAGTCCCGAATCTTTACTCCGACTGTCGCAGAGGTGTTGTCGGTTCGAAAACTGGCGGTAGACTGTAGACTGTTTGTTCGTTCTGCCACTATATAAAGACAGCTTGAAACTTCGAATACAACAGACTGACTTTTAGGCGCGGAAATCTGAAGTTACGACGTTGGTGGTCAAGCGTCCCTTTTTTGCTTGGTCCAGCTTCTTCAAGCACACGTGTTGCGTTAGAATGGGTTGAAAAGAATAGTTCTACCCTCATCCGGTACGTAACATGTTCCTCCAGTAATTGGCCTCCCACGTGGACTTTCCTGTCGCCAAATGCACAAAAGTCGCTCAAAAATAGTGAAAGATTTATCACAGCACATTGTTAGTTCCGATCTCCTACGACCGAAAGGGGGAAAAGTCGACGAAAGCAGAAAAACGCAAAAGGTTCAGAAACGTGGTGTTTTTCTACCGAAGCTTCCAGAGGATACGAAGGTTACAGAAAAATATAAAATAATGAAAGCCTAGGATATAGAATAATAAAAACGTAGGTGACAAGAACTGATTGTCATAATGTTATAAAAAGGGTCCCGCTGAAGTATTGGAAAATAACTTCTTAAAAGCTAATCACGCCAGCAACCTTCAGCGAAGTTGGAAAAAACTCCGCTGACATTGCATTAGGCCGGTACAATATGAAAATCAGGAAATCCGTGTTTTCCCTCAGAATCGCCGTTGCCAAAGGACGCGATCAATTCCTCTCGCTTAGCAAGCGAGTGGCCAAAAGCTGTCATAGCCTATCTACGATCCTCTTAATCTAAACAACGTTGTGTTTAGACGGAATTAAGGTTATTTCTCAGAATAATACACTGCTTATTACTTGTGAGTTAGTGTGGACGAATCGATATCATCCTTGTGTAGGTCTGTTCATAACCGATTTTTACGTGATCGACAAAATTAAAGCAGTTTGTTTCCATCAAGAGATTAAATCTGACTGGAATGGAGAGGGAAGGGACATAGACAAGGAAATGACCTTCTTGGCTAGAGTCACAGCGGAAAATTATCCACTATGATTAGTCTTGAAATTGTATCTTGAGATATTGCCTTGCATTTAATTTAATATTATCATCATCATGTGTTCATTCACTGACCTTTTTTCTCCATTGTTAAGGTCTCCGGAACAATAGTAACAACCAGTGTGCTAATTAAGCTTTTTGCTTTGGGAGGGGGGGGGGGAGCCAATGCAGTGGCGTATTTGTGATTTAATTTCAGGGGTTTAGGTTTTTTTGCGTATGCACATTTGTAGCCATATGTTACCAGTTAGTAAACTAAATAATTGCTTTGCAGTTCAAGTAACAGTGGTTGTTACCTAGGAAATTAAATGTTATGATATCATTTACACTGATTTAGAAATATTATATATATTTACTAGGGTGACCAGACATACTCTTTTTAAGAGTATTATACTCTTTTAGAGGTTCATATACTCTATACTCTTTTCAATTTGCAAAAATCCCTAAATATACTCTTTTCCTTGCTATTTAATTTCATTCATTATTTTACGCATAAAAATACCTTAAAATCCACAGAACGGAAAACGTCAAGATGTCAACAAACTGAAGTATTTTACTCCTTGACTGACAGAATTTCCTATGAACAATTTCAAGTGTCATTTTCATATTCCATCAACAAGCAAAACATATTTCAAATTCATTGGAATTTAATGATAATGATTAGGGCTGAGCCGGTACCACTTTGAACCGATACCACTTTGAACCGGTGCCGATACTCTTACCGATTCCCACCGATACCAATACCGATACTTGAAAATTGCAATAATTAAAATTTCTTCAAAATATTCATCAATATTGGTGTGTAAATATTCTCCTCCAATTATATGCATCAACATACCAAGAAATTTGCTTTAGAATATTCAAGAATTGCATCAGAATATTAAAATAGATATTATGTAGTCACAAAATATAGTTTTTTGTGCAAAATTAGTGTAAAATGAAAAGGAAGTTTAAATTTTGCATAATTTCCAGGATAATTAGACTGTCAAGAAGTCGCGCGGGATTTTTGCGGACCCCGTGAAAGAGCAAAATTCATACGCACCTTCAACCTATAGACTATACTCTTTTTGGTCAACAAATATCTGGTCACCCTATATTTACATTCTAAGAAAACGCATACACAAAAAGAGTTATTGAAGTAGTAAAACTGAGAAAACTTGAACAAATTTCTATTGCCCGTTCAACTCAGTGATGGGGCGTGCGGCGAAAAATGGAATTTACCTCCAACGAATCAAGCTAATGAAATCAAATCCACTTGCCATGGCGGTGGGTTTTCGCAGTTAACAATGAGAGTAAACGGGTTAGTCTGGGAGTTTTTTTGTGAAACATCTGCACCCGACGACAATGTAAACAGTACACAATGGGCGATTTAAAAAATGGGTTACTTGAAAATAGAACTTCAGATGCAATTGTGTTAAAGGTTAAATAACTATTTTCCCCGAATGATATTTCAGTGGAGTTTTTTCCACAGCTACATGCTTACAATTTCATTTTCCTTTTGGAGGCGGATACAAACATCCAGTGATTTATAAAAAAAATATTCTGCCAGGAATGAACATTTTGTGTGGGGGGGAGGGGGAGAAGAATAATGAAACTTGGTAAACACGTCTTAGTGACTGTAGTGTGTCCTGTCGTTTCATTGCGTGCCGGATTCGATCCCCGGTGGTTGGCAGATGGGAAACAGGTAGATCCAGTCCCGATTTACCCATCTGAACATAAATTGAAGGTAAAACCAACTTTGTCAAAACTTTTGCAGCGCTTGTGAAACATCTATCAATAAAGTAATCTATTCAAACGTTAACATATTGTCAGGCCTTTTGCTCCCTGGCACGGGCCGCACCCTCAAAAGTTTGGTGGGAATTTTTCCTTAAAGTAATATAAAATTCAACATGTATATATTTTTCTAAAATATATCTACGTCTCTGCAACATGCTGCAATAAGCGCGATGAGGCGAGGGGAGGGGAGAAGCAGGATACATTTCCTCAGTAATTCAATTACTTTAGCTGGTTCCAAGTTGCTTTTGCTACTCGGTGCACCATATTTAAACCGTTAGATGAAGAAAAGGAAGAATTTGGGGGGAGGACAAGTAAAGTGTTCAGTTAAACTTTTTTAAAAAGTAACTTTCAGTAGAGCATAGAAGTAGACACGCTGTCGTAATTATATAGTTTATGGGAATTATGACATGATCTAGGGAGAAGCGTCATTGGCCATGCAGAGAATGGGCAACCCCTGTTTCCCTCAATGGGTATTCTGATCTATTCCTTATGGAAACATTTGCCAAAAACATAATTGCTGTCTATTTATGTTGGTAACAGTTTCAGAATTCTAGGGAATTGTCTCGTTTTCGTTAATATGAAAATCAAATTATGATTCTTGCACATGCAAGCAGAAATTATTATTAAATTTTAAAATATTTATCCAAAATATATAATTCTTAACCTGTTGTTTCCATAGTAGGCGGGGTTTTTTTCATGCCGAGGGGCTTAATTGTTTCTAAATGTAGTAATGCAATTTCATAATTTAGTAGATCAAGGAAATTGTTAGAGTCTAGAGTCACAACAGAACATTATCCACTATGATGAGTCTTGAAAGTGTATCTTATATCTTCACAGTTTAAACTATGTGTAACATAACTATTGTTGTAAAGTAGACGATCCCAGATACTTAGGCCATACATGTTACTTGTTAATGGATGTTTTCTTGTCTTTTGTTTCCTGTAACTCTTGCCTTCCTTTCAATGGGTAAAAGGAACCATTAAATTTCAGTTCCAATCAAATTTACATGTTTTATAATTACATTACGTGAATCTTGACACAAAATAATGCGGAATAGGTTTAATGTTAAATGTTTTCATAAAGTCAGTATATATTGTATATTTCTCAAATGTGCATGAACCAAGTTTCATGAAGTTCTGTGTATCACTTGGTTCGTGCAAAGCCACTGTGCATTCAATGTTAATGCAATTTATTGCGTAACGATGTGTCCGCTTGCGTTTTCCTGCAAAACATGACCATCAGTGAAGCTCCGTTCGTTGACTTTTCTGGTGCTGTGGTATAAAAATTTGTCCGCCCTTAATGCGACCCTCAAATTGCGCAGAATTACTTTCAGGAAGCGCATGATAACATAACCCAAAAAATAAAATTCCAAATCATATTAATGAATTCGGTTTTTATCATCGGACGCCTTCCAATTTGAGATGCAACATCGATAATTCTCATTTGTAATTGGAAAACCCTTTTTTACCATCCCATCGATGGTAGATATCGCGGTACGTGTGCTCGAAGAACATCTTCATACAATATCGCATTCGGAGATCTTGATGTTTATTCTAATTTATTACTCAGGAAATCGTATAGCTTTGCTTGTGTGGAAAGTAAATACTTGTACTGGGGCACCGCACTGTCTTTTAGGAGGGGATATTGGATTCATTAACAACAACAAAAAAACAAACTTTTTTGCCTGGTAAATAAAAGCAACAAGGAAACGTTTTGCAGTCATATGAAATGCGGAGGCTGTTGAAATAAATCACTTTGTTTTCTGAAGAAACTGTACATATAACAGATAATCTAAATGGCGTACTCTACATATACCCACGGGTTGCGCGCTCAATCCTACTTAGGGAGTGGGTGGTGAACTGATGTGATACATTTTGGTCAACATAAGCCCCGTCTAAAGCTGTTAAGCGAAAGAATAAACTTCAAAATTCTATTTTTGTCTTTTCCGTCGAAAGCCAGGGAGGCTTACATGAATCCCTGAACCAATCGGCTTGGTCCAGTTGCCTTACTGAGGGGAAATTCTCGTGGTATTCTGCGTTGCCAAATTTTGCGTAGCAAGCGAATGGGTCTCCGATTCCACACCTCTCTCTGAAATGCGAGCGAAGGGTGCATGTGGACAGCAAAAGGTACGACTGGACAAAAATGAGAGTGAAGAGTGCTGCACGGTATAACCCAAACGTGCAAGAAAGAGACAGAGGAATGAGCGAGTACATTGTTGGCTCTTACGTAGCTACTTGTGCGATTAGCTTCAATAAATAAGTGCCAATTTGAAAAATTACTACCGGTATGCTTTTTGGCATCTTATTTCATTACCGGTATGCCATACTGGCTCATACCGGCCCAATTCCATCACTGGTGAAAAATCTGTGCAAAATGGCCGCCCGATGAGGAGGGGCGTTGTCCTGATGAAAGAACATAGCTGCAGCCTTTTCTGGCCGTTTCTCTCGCAAAGGCGGAAACAATTTTGCCCTCAAAAAGGTTTCGTAGCTTGTACCCATATTTGTGGTACTCTTAGAACAATATATACCCGCCTTTGGTGTTCCAAAACATCATTTTACTCAACACTGGCGGTAATTGACGGCTGGTTCATATTTGAGGTTCCTGTGGTTTGTTTTCACGACATTCGGCCTTCCTTGAACTGTCACACCCACGAACACACATTTTTCACGTCCATGACATCACCACAGAATGTCACAGTCAATATTGTAGATGAATAAAAATGGGTGTTATTCCACACTGGTCAAGAAATTGGATAAGAACACACTGTTCTTGCAATGAAACCACGCCATTCCCAGTATGGAAAACACGTCCAACGCCAGACAGCGTCACTAGCTTCGTATGAGCTGAACTGTGCTGCCATCTGTCCTCATCAAACTTCAAGAATAGATGCTTCTTCTCAAACAACTCTCACCCTTAAACCTGCTTCTATTCAAAGAAAAGAAAAAGGAGACCTTAGAACTTGAATGCACCTCGTATTATTGCTAATTTATTATTATCATATAATTACAAATACTGTTCCACTCAGTACAACAGATTTGTGAATTAAAAAAGATAAAAGATAAAGTGCTCCCTTGTGCTTAGCACCACGCCACGAAGGCGTACAGGGGGTGTGGGGGTAACGCCCCACACTTTCTTGATCCGGTCATGAGTGGGGGGATGTGATCAGTATCACGCCCCTGACCGCCTCTACCCCCCAAGGTTTCCCCCAGGTACTCATGCCGGGGCCGCTTCCAACGTTTAGAAAAGTTCCCGGATTTGAACCGGCCGGGGATCGAACCCGGGACCTTGAGCATGGTAGCCAGACGCGTTACCGACTGAGCCACCGCGGCCAGCCACCCGCGGCCAGAATTGTGAATATCAGGCAAAATCGTTTTGTGCTATGTTTTTCATATTTCATATTGTTAATATACTGAACCACATATTTATTCTATTTTGATAATATTTCGTTAAGAAGAAATTTTAATTATGAAAGTTGGATTTTTTAAAAACTTTTGTAATCTTTATTCTCTGAATTAAGACAGAATATCAAAATATGAAGTCTTGAATTAGTATAACTTATACTCAAATTTTTGATTTAACTAATTTTCCTTTAGACATACTTTCGGAATATCAAATAACGTAACTTTATTTTTGTTTTGAAAACAATGAGATTTTTGTTTTCTTCTAATTTGATTTGAACGATACCAATTTCCAATAAGGGGAAGAGGTCGACTGACCGTTTTGACACCTTCGCGACACCCTTTCTAAGCAGGCAGAAAGTGACGTGAAATGTCCAAAAATAAAGAAATTACATATACATGAAGCTGACCCCCTTCTTAAAGTGGCAAAGTATAGGAATATATTTTTCAAGTTCTGCTACGTCGGTTCATCTTTCAACCAGCATTTCTTGGTTCGAAACGTGATGAAGCACAGATACATGAACACGTGTCATCCACGTACGTACATCGCTGTTCACGTAGCTTTATAAGAGACACGACCTCTATACCCTGCATTGCAGTCTCTTGGCCACAGGCCATACAAGACCCATAATCAGGAGTTTGAAACAATAAATCACAATGAAGAAGCTTCCAGAGTCCCTTTCAAGGTTTTGAGGCAACACATACAGTTGTTTCATCTCTTTCTGGCTTCTTATGCGTCCTGTCACATCATTGAAAACTGCTCTTACATTAGCTATTTCCTTTCCTCAAAGCAAACATCTTCAATCAAAACAGAAATGTAATTACTAATCGAACTGTTCGCACTTCTCTTGCAAAACTGCCTGCGTCTTCATTTTTTATTCCATTGAATTCGTTATTAGCTAAGTGCAGTTATATATCATTTTTTATCATTTACACTTACCAGGGTTATACTAGTGTATCATGGGCAATCGGAATCTTGCTAACTAACTAATTCTCTAGAATTCTTAAACCCGAAAGTTTATGGCTGCAGCAACACAAGCCTTCCATCTGTCCCCATCCTGGGCAAGATCAATGCAATCTATTCCATCCTTACCGATTTCCTTTAGGTCCATGTCAACGTTATCCCTCCATCTACGTCTTGGCCTTCCCACAAATCTCTTGCCATCAGGTTTCCCAACAAGAATCCTTTAAACTTTTATTTGTTATACTTGCGGAAGAGAATGCTGTTGCTTCTTGTTGTATTTCCTGCGATTGAGTTTTATTTATTTGCTGTTGTTATTACTGTTACATATTGAGTTAATTGAGATATTTAATGTATGAGCTATGTTGAAGAGTATTTATTTTGTGGAACGAAAGATGAATGGTATCTTTAAAATACGGAAAGTTTCGTCCAAATCAGATTGTTGGTTCATGATATTATAGATAGAGCAATTTACAGTTTTACAAGTCTGCATGGAAACCAAGCATATTTACGAATTATTTTCACGTCGAAAAATGAGATATGGGAAAATACAAAAGATCATTATTGTAGACGGTTTCATCCCATTATAATATTCTGTGTATATGAACCATGACTAGGTTACAGTAAATATTAGTCATATACGTTGCCATTTACATCACGTCCTGAAAAGGTTCAATGCAGACATTTTGCAAGAGAGTCTCATAGCCCTATTGCTTCAAAAGATTAAACAAGTTACCGTGACGTAGTAATCCTTACTCGAGAGGAACGTCGTTATACATATACTAGGATACTTGCAAAGAAAAAAATAGAGCACTGACAAGTTAAATATAAAGAGCTCGCCCCCATTCCCCACGATGGCTTGAAACTGTCGATGAGGTATATTTGTGGCTTTTCGCTGAGATAGAGTAAATTCTACATTTATACGTCATGCTACTCTAGTAATCCCATAGCCCTGAACTTTAGTACTGTTTATTTTTTTTCTTTATGCTTTCCTCTCGTACATTGATTTAGAACAGAAAAGAGTGTTTCACTTAAGAATTCTTTAAAATTGCAGGGATATTTTCAGAGCTGAAATGGCAACACTGCTTCTGATCCGAAATAAACAAAACGTAACGAAATAGCTACGAGCTGTTTGCAAGTATTCACTTGTCCAATTTTCAAAAAATGGCCCCGACACACATTCTCACGCACACGCGACTAAAAAAACGAAAACCCTTTATCTTCAGAAGTGAACCTGCTGGTAATGAAACCCTGTCATGACTCTATACGTCATGTATCTTCACATAATCACGATCCCATTTAAAATGGAAATAAAAGAAGAACGAAGCAAGACAGAAAATCATGGACGTACGAGTGATCGAAGCGGAAATCGTTTTATATTCTGCAGTAAATAATAAAAAGTAGAAAAATTGTGTTGTATACAGGAAGCGTTATGTAAGAGGTTCTGCAGGAAAAAGCCATCCCCCTAGAAAGCTCCGTGCAAAACCTGTAAATCAAGTTGTTAAGCGAGCAATACTGGAAATTAATTAAAAGTTATTTCAGGCTTATGCTTTTTTACAGCTTGTTATGCTAAGCCTAAAGTAGGGTGGGAAAGGTAAGATGACATAAGAATGAACGGAGGAAAAACGCTCCGCTGCAAGAAAGTCAGCTTCCGGACGGGGGTTATTGCAAGGAAGTAATGAGTGCTTAGGGTACTTACACGTCAAACCAGTATTGACACATTATCCATTTTTTTAAAATCGATTTGAGATCGTGGGAGAATACTCCCTCCGTGTAGCTTTTTATAACCTTGACATCAAAGTTAAGTTGTCCTCTTTCCTATATGAGCAACTCAAGAGGTAACATTTCAATTATATATATTTGTAATATTCAATATATTAAAAAACAATTAGCATAATTGGGCATGTAGGGCAAAAAGCTGTTTATCATAGAGAATCAATGTTAAACTGTAAGCTTAAGTATAACCCTACTTCAAATACTAAATAATAATTATTTTCGAAGCAGTTTTATTTATATTTTACTTTTTGTGTACGACTCATGAAATATATAATAAAAATATAATCCAGTAAATTTATAAATATTATTACTTCTTCTAACATAGCAAAATTGCTTCGAATGTGTTGTGCCAGCGATATGCAAAAATAAATTTGAAGGTAACAGACTGACATAATTGCCAACCTATGGATTTGGAATTTCGGAATCAAAGTTAGTGGAATAGTTCTTGATGAGTATTTTTAACTCACAAATGTTCAAGTTTATAAACACGTGTATTGCATATTCGCAATCTAAAGATGTTCTAATTTAGAACAATGTACAGCCAATTGCTCTTCACTGATATATAATTTGGGCCATGAAGATTGATTTTTTTCTTGAATTGCTCAAATGTTTTTAGAAATAATCTAAATTTTAAGCAAGAAATACAAATTAATCCATTTTTTTAAACAAAAATTAAATGTTTGTTCAAATAAGTAAGTTGATTCTCTTTTCATTTACCCTTTCGTAGTGTCCCAACAAACGTACCTTATAAACAAATAACATTACTTACGTTGAAGAAAATAGGCCAATATAATTATTTCATTCAATTTTGCTACCCATAATAGCATTCAAGCAAGTACATATTTAGATGTCCGGGCACCCCTCCCCCGCCCCCGGAGAGACTTGCCAAGTACTAAAATTAAATAATGATAATATACTTGCTTAGTATTTGTAGCATAATCGAGGGTTATTTATTATCGCCGAACTTACCGGATAGCAAGAATTAGATTGAGATCATGAGGCTTTGAATGACAGTACCAAGGAAGATTTATGCACTCCACTACTTAGCCTATAATTAATATTCATAAAACTTTAATCAGAAACTGTACTTTCATCCTTTTTTTGTTATTCAATAAATATTGAACTCTTTATCTATTTGACATTAATTTCCCTGTCAGGGCAGTTGTTTTTATACAAATTTTGGCGCTCTTAATTACACGTAAGGTAGATAATGAATACGTGCTGTGCTGTTACATATCTTTTCCTAAACCGTATTTTTACCTATTCATGTACGCGACGATGTATTATAAATTAATGTTCATATTTGAATTCATACTTTTTTTTTGATTGATTGATTTAGTTTATTTTACTTCGCGTTTTGTGCCTCTTGGCTAATTTGCGAAGATGGGGATGAGTGATGAAATGATGAAATTGATGAATGGACATTCACAAACAACCAAGTCCGACCGGGATTCGAACCCGGGACCCTTGGCGTCGCAGCGCGATATGCTAACCACTCGGCCACAGGGTTGGGCGAATTAATACTTTTATTTTAATTTAAACTATGATTATTATTTTTATTATTTCTGAGACACTTGTTCGAACTCGCCAACCGGAAATATGTTTCTAGATAGACATATATCATGTAAGTACATTCAAAGTACTCTTGCAAAAGCCGAATCGTTCTTCCTCTACCCACGGTTCAATATAAAAGACGTGGCGCTAGAAATCTCGGAAGCGTTTCCTTTGCCTCCCTGACCACACCGAAGGAAGAAGTGCAGCAACCTTTTCCTACTTGGCTCGACACCGTGGACAACACGTGACCCATCGTCACCGCTGAAGCGAAACTTCAAAAGTTCATTCTTCTCTTTTCTCTAGAAAGAACCGGCCGCATTCCAGGAACACAGCGCTCCGGAAACGTCCGCCGAGTTCAAAGCGAGGGTCTGCGTTGACACAAAGGCACCTCCCACAGGAGCGAGACGATCAGATATTATGATACGATCTCTCATAATGCCTGCATGTACCTAACAGTATGATCATAACACTGCTCTTCAAATTAAACTTTTTGAAAGCTCTTTTGGGAATAATACGTGATTTTACATACTTCCAGAATGCTGATCACTAGGGCTAGGATTTTCATGACTTGTATATATATATTTTTTGTAAGAGTGAAGTGTTCCCCATATAGAAATTCATATTATGAAGATATTAATTAAATTAAGGTTCTTTTTAAGGGCATATTTAGGCATATTTGGCCATTTCTACGTGATAGAGCATATTTTGATAGATTTTTCGATCATATTCAGCATATTTTCGTTTTTTCAAGGAATATTCCCCGATTTTCGAAGTGGATTCGTTCTCCCACCCATGTTCACTCCAGTTCTTGAGTTTTTTACAATTAAACGTCCCAGTTTTTTTTTCTGAAAAATGGTTAAAATCAGTCACTTTTTATAATGGAATGAAATCAGAAAATTGACTTATACCCAAAATAACTCTGAGCAAATATTAGCTTATAAAAACTCAGGGGCTCATAAAATTAACTAAAAATATTGTGTGAAAATATCTCGGCATATGTTAAATATTGATGTTTGAAACAGTTCAGTTGTAAGGACATATTTTTCAATTTATAGTGCATATTTTTTTTAGAATTATAGATCATAAGAGCATTTTTGTATTTTGCATATTTTCGTGATTTTAGGTTATACTGATTATGATCATAAATATGTATGTAATTCAATTATTACCAGCATGTCAGAGTTTTTCACAAAAGATTTGCAAAAATTCATATTTGCATTAGAATGCAGTTTATAACTAGACTTTTCTTTCGAAAAACATGATTTTCATAAGAATTCTAAAAATCATTGGAGAAATTGATTGATCTACTTCTTCTTGCTCTCTTAGAAACTCCAAAGGGTGGTTTTACTTTTGTATGTAGCTCCTGGTTACATACTACCGTGCCATCAAAATTGTAGGCAATGTTGTAGTTCGAAAGCAACTGACATGATTGCTCGATCATAAAACAAGGATTGGGATGAGTGATTAGTCGATACACTACCTGCAAGCGGATTTTTAGGTGTTAAAATGTGGAAAATGTTTATTTTTCTGTACTAAATATATGAAAAACATGTAAATACTAAATTCGAAAATTATTTGGTAAGATTTTGAAATTTTCTTACCCATGTTGGCATATTTACGTAACAATTTTTTTAACATGTGGAATGTATTTGTAGATGTTTCATTGTAAACTTCGGAAATTTCCGAGTTTCTTAACTGTGATTGGTAAATTTTTATGTTGAATACTCAATTAGAGTATCAGATGAAATGGATCATACACGAGCAGCAAGAAATACTAATTGTAATAAATTGTTTCCATCATGGTAAGTCTTGAGACAAGTTTAGAAAATTTTGCAAAATTGTGTTATGAAATAAAATTTGGTATTTAGGTCCCCGTTACCACGATTAGAATTTGTAAGTTGTTTGCAACTCATTCGTGTAGATGTTTATTTGCTTAAAATGTGGCATTTTCATATTTATGGTTCCTGGAAAATTATGACAAACATCTGCGAATACAGACCAAGCTTACCTTTCAATGTTAATCATCCACGCTCAAATAACGAACTCTTCAAGACCTTTCTTATCTGAGTTCCGATGACTGCCTTCTTTCAACTTGGATTCTGTCAGCACTGAAAACTTTGCACTGCCAATCCTCTTTGCTGAGGAGGAGGACCTTAGTGGTTGGGATTCCACTTTAAACTCTTGAAACCTGAGGCTTTGTTTACAGTAACAAAAATATTTTTGTGGTTTCCCCTAAATGTTTGTAGCTAATTGAACACAAAAATTTCAATTTTGAAAATATTTTTATTTTAGATTAACGAAAAATGGTGGTTCCAATTAGTAGAACAAAATGGAAAATTCTTTAAAATTACCTGATTTGTTTATTAACTTACTCGTATATTCATTTTTTATTCTGACAATATCGAACTTCTGAACCATTTTTTATATTATTTTTCCTCACTGTACATGTACGTAGCGGAATTGTTAGCGCTATAATTTCAAGCACCAAGGGCTCTAGTACCAAGCTCGTGGTTCCAGGTTCGATCCCAGATGCCAGTTCTATAATTTTGTTGATCCCGATTTTCCCCAAAATATTTGGTGAATATGAGGGAGAATTGGTACTTGAAAAATAATATCGGACAATAGTCTCGAGAGCTAGAAGAATGATGTTGACTCCATGCGCTGACCACTCACCACTTAGTTGTTCAGAATCTCCAAAATGGCCATACCTTACTTCGGGTATAGTTTGTTTGCTAACTTTCCTCTGTTTCCTTTTTTCACATATCTGAATGATGGTAGCAAGAATCAATTATGTAAATGTTTAGAGGATGATTGTGACATGATTTGGGCAAATTATGTGCAAAATGCAGGCAGGCTATATCCGATAAGTGAGTGAGTGAGTGATTTGGTTTATTTTACTTCGCTTTTGTGCCACTTTTGGCTAATCGCAAAGATGAAGATGAGTGATGAAATTGAAGAAGGAACAATAAGAAACGCCCATGCTCAGTCCTGTATTCGAACCCGGGACTCCTGGCGCCGTAAGCACTGTGCTAACCACACCCCCACGGAGGCTATATCCAATTAGAATTAACTGGTGATCTTAGGAGTTCAGACATTTAACATCTTCCGTGCAGCAGCATTTTATTATCACGAGTTCAATAAAATCTGTGAATATTGGCACTCTAAAGTGTGCCCTGTGTCCTGATACGATACCAGCGGTCCCGGGTTCGAATCCTGGCCTGGACATGAATGTTTGTGAGTGTCCGTTTTTCAATTTAGTCATACCATATCTCATCCCCATCTTCGTAATTTGCCAAATGTAGCACAAAAGCAAAGTAAAATAATGGAAATTAATCAATCAATAAAATGAATTAAGAAGGCCATGCTTATTATGTTATAAAACACAAAATTGAAGTAGAATGTAACATACAAAGCACATAACTTCTTGGCCATTCCTATATTCTGTAATCACAAAAATTCAATTACGTTAGATCGTGTCGATTTATTTCATGAGTGTCTAAAATGTCAGGAGCATGACATCTTTCTTATTGTAAAAATCTCTTCCAGAATTCCCTATGGACCTCATACATTGGATACGAGGAATATTTATTTTCCTTACCAGTGGCGACGATTGGGTTCCAACACTGGGGGATGCTGGTGCCAAAACTAAAACAAAATACATCTCTACAACATGATATAAAAAAAAACTTACCTGCACACAAAACGTCACATGACGTCATTTTGCTATATCTACAAAATTGAACGAATCAAAGGACAATCAAAATGCAGCTTTGAACGAAAATCCCGGTAGCAGCGTGGAGACTGGAATTGTATTTTTCGGCAAAATTTCTTGAACGGATCTTAGTAATATTGTCAAGCAAACTAACAAATTGATATGGATTCATATACTCCTTTGACGTCAATACGCTGCTTTATGGCACTAATTTTCTTGTCCTCCAGCCGTTTTCTACAACCGGAACGTCTGGTTTTGAGTTCTTCCAGATACGAGAAAAAGCCAGCATTTTTCTCCCTCAATTTACAACCAATTATTCCCACATCTCCACGATATGAGATGTGTCGAGCAGGTTCTAACAAGCGTCTTTTTTATGGCAACATACTTTTTTGCCAGCGAGTTTCTGCAAATTCTGTAATTTATGTCGTCTTCCCCTGTGCCCATTTCGCTCGTGGGAGTAGCTCACCAAACTTGGTCGGGAGGAGATTAAGCCATAAAAGGCGACGCAAGCAATAACTGTCGGCGAACACGCGCTGTTAATAAATCCCATTCAATGGGCGGACGTTATTTGTACAACAGGATGTAAGCCGGTAGATATATAAAGTCTGTAAATTGTATGAGATAAACGAATCTCTAATTGTAGATAAGGATAGCAGGTTGCCGTAGCTAGAGTTATAAGTGTTTCCGAAATTATTTTACATTTCTAAAATCAGGATTGTTGAAGGTCAAGAATTTTTAAATATATTAAATTCCGGTCCAGGTGATAAAATCATGAAGCGTAAATGAGTTCTGGACCCTAACGAACCTTCTTATCTGTAAAGTATTTCAATACAGTCCAGGAATCTTTATTCCGGATCAGTTTAAATAGGGTCTAATTTCTGTGTTGAAATGAAACAATGCGCAGCTTGGACCGAATTTTAAATTGTGTTACGGAACCCAATAAAACTCATTAGAATTTATGGGTTACTTGACCTTTGACAACCCTGCCTAAAACAATAGAGTCAGAAATGAAATAAATAAATAAATAAAATATTCAGCTTTGACTAGATCCACAGACAAAGCACTGCGACCAAATATTCTAAATTTTTACTGGAGAACAGGGTGATGTCCATAAATAAGTAAATGCATAAATAAAATGTCCATCGTATTCCTGTGTGGGTAGCAGACTCCAAAATGCAAGAATGCGAAGTCCTCTGTCATCAGATGCCTCATCACAATAAACTCCTCCAGCATTATGAACCTACCAGTGACAACCTCTTTTGGGTTCAATTACCCAAACCGGAGAACAATGCAGCTTACTTGGAGCCCCCTCCACCGAGCGATCCAATGGATTTCTTTTGTGATTTCTCTCATTGACTAAACTACCCACTTGAAATTCAACTGGAGGATGTTGACGAAGTCGGAGATTTCTGGCACCCTTTCAACTTGGAGGTTAGGGGTAACCTTCGCAGACAGCACACAAAATCAACCTTAGCTGCAAAGGCTCTGGACCCACAGTCAGTATAATCCTCTGAAAAATAAAAGATGTTGAAGCCCAAATAGATAATGCAGATATTAAAAGGTAGGTTCTGATTAATAACTCTGGTGAGTTAAGGAAACAAGTTCCAAGGTATGTTAGATGCAATGGTATAGCCATGCATGGCTCACTGGACCTGGCCTCTCGGAAGTAATGGAAAATTTGCACTAGTATAGAATGGATTTTTACAGGAATAACAGCATCCGCTCTTTATATATATTTGATAGCTGAATTGACAATTGACATTAACTTTTGTTCAAGTTATAGATGGAAATGTAACTGAAAGCACCTTGAAATGTGCTTGTTATGACAATTGACTGTTGGAAAGCATTCCAGAAAAAGGTAATATTTTATGAATACCATAGCCAGAATTGATATAAGTATTGACAGGTACATTACAAGTTACTGTTTCAGTACAATTTCCCAAGACACTGCGTATAAATTCCAAATTTTGGATCAACACTTAAGATAAGTCTGCCTGACTACTTCTATAATGTGGTAAACTTTATTAAAGTGCTTTCTGTATCAAAGTGTGCATGTGATAACTGGTAACTTTTACCTGGATCGTTTCTTAAACTCTAATACCTCGGTTAGTTAAGCAATACTGCAGGATGTGGATTGGATTTTTTTAAGAATGGATGTGGATTGTATTTTTTGAAGAATAAAAAAAAAGAATCCTTAGTACTGATCTAGAATATACCTGTATGTTGGTGTAATATATCCTAGATACGTAAATCACAACGCTCATGATGGCACGCAATGTTTATGGTCCAAAAGACTCCTGGAGAACCAGTAGTGTGAAACTTGTAGCAAGACAAAATCGCTATCGGCGAAACGAGTTCTTCTCCTTCTGTCCCTTGCCACCAAGATCTCCTTTGAGAAAAAGACTCCAAAGAACCAATATTTCACCTGGAGTCCCAGCAGCCCACATTCCACCGGCCACGGCCACCTTCTTTCACGACAACCTGCTCTGTCGGTCACTTGCATCGGTAGAAAGCCCAACGCGGTTCATCCCACGCCCACTGACTTTGTTGCATAGCAGGGAAAGAATCCGAAATATTTCCCCCCTCAAAAAACCAACCTTTTTTCCGTCTTCTTCCTTCTTAATCATTTACGTCAGTCATTCGTCACAGACTTTCACAAAAATTGTCACCTCACTCCAGCAGGAAAATTCTGCTTCTTGTTACAACCTGAGACAAAACGGAAGGCAGAGTTCAGAAGTTTTCTTTTCTGATGTGGAATATTCTAACTGTCCAGCTATGCAGTTATGCAAAAAATGATAAACCGTACTCTTTAATCCTGTTACCGCTCTAACTTCAATTGTGCAATTTGAAAAGTTAAACACAATGTATTCGTAATAAATAAATTTACTGCTTGTTTCGTGATCCGTGTTAATAGCGAAAAAACAATAAGAATAATGTTCAAGAACCAGTTACAATAGAATCCTAAACTTTCCGGTTATTTTGAAACAATATTGTAAATCTGTTTGAGTATAGCGATAAATTGAGCTGGTACACCATAATTTGCATTTATGTACACCGCACCTCTAAGGCTCTGTGCTTTGGGCTCCGACTGTGGGACGGCATGGGTTCGAGTCCGCCTGAGTTCAGTCTCTGGGTTTTCGTCCTGTGTATATGATGGGTGGCAACCCACCATCGTGAGGAAATTCGGGAGCTACGAGCAGGTAGCGTAATCCGGTCATAAAAATCTCCTATAACGGCTGGGGTTCGACGTGCTGACCTCAAGTCACCCCATTACCGGTTGAAGGGAGACTGGCAATCGCGAGATAGCCCAAGGTCCTTACGGGTAAGCCATGGGTAATTATTATATGAACTGCACCAAGTCTTGGAAAATGGAAATTAGACAACTGCAATAATATCCATGCTTGCAATTTGAATCTCAATAATTACCATTTAATATCCGATCGCATGAAATATTCTCTAAACATAGTTTTGGTAGTTTCGGTTCGTAAAAATTTTAAAATCGCGTTTACTATAGGCATTCTTATAGATAATGCAATTGCATTGTAGAACACGTATCCCGTTCGAAATAATTTTAGTAACGATCTATACCACCTTTTACCCATTTTTGAGGTTTTCTAACTTCTGCCTAGACTACATTTGTGAGTAGTACTTTAGTACAAAGGCTTTTTGACCGGTATGTCTACGGTCTACCCGATGGAGGCCCATAGTGGTTCGGGCCCCACTTTAAACTGTAGTTCACGTTCCGATTAGCCTATCTGTGCACAAAGTGGTCTTAAAAACAAACGCGACTTGACGTAGTTCTTGAAATCACGCAGGTTGGCATAAGCTCCATGAGTAATACTGAAAAATTATCTATCCACCGTCTAGTAGCTCGAATTTGTTACGAATCCAAACAAACAACTTTATGACGCCTTCTCTTCACTCTTACAAGTTCAGTAATCGATATTTTAATACCCTGCTCCGAAGGCGGTTGTAAAAGCCTGGAAAATTTCCCACTCATAAATAGGAAACTCAAGTGTTGCAAGTGTAACGAGGCGACCGGACCACGCCTCACTGCGGATGACGTTCAACCTCTTTACGATGTAAAGTTATGCAAACCACTTTTCCTTTAACCTTTGTTAGAGACGAATTGGATTGTTTGTTCGTATATCTGAATTATTTTCCACCTGGATTGTGTAATTGGCCATAAATGTCATTGATTCGCTTCCTTCTGCATGGCTGTGTGTTGTTCGATTGAAATGCAGATTACCGTTTTGTATTTCACAATTTTGTATCTGTAGTCGATAAGGCACATAGCTATCTCATTGCAAATCTAAATACCAGCTTCTGAATACGAACTGAAATTCATTATAACTGCAATTGTTTTGGGTTAATAAATATCAAAGCGTGTTCAAGATTTTATGTATTAATTGAAAACATGTTTCTCCCATAGTGTCTGTTTTACGAAATATTGGATTGTCGTTTAGTCATGGGTGTGGCGATGGCATTCAAACAAATCAGTAGAACACTGAAAATTGGTATTGTTCAATTCAAATTAAAAGTAGCTTAAAGAAATATATATTAATTTGAGAGACAATAAAAGTAAAATTGTTTAATATTAGTCAAACTTTTATTTTCAAAATTTTGAAGTTTTGTGATATTATAGAATAAAGGAGGCCAAAGCACATCATATGTTCAACAACTTTCGGACTAGCACTGCGTAATAACCATTAGAAGTAGGGTTAAGATTATCCCCCCCCCTTCATGTTTATTTTGAACCCCAAAGATAAGAAATTACGAAAACAATATCTGTAGTATAACAAACTTGTAAGTTTAGAGAGAAATTTCACGAAACAAAATGAAAGCGCGTTTATATCTGAAGACAAAGGGTTTTAGAAGAATTACATTTGGAATTACAGAACAGAAGTTACAGCGATTTTCATAAATATCTGAAAACGCAACTAATTGAAAATAGCCGCCAGATCTAAACGCAAACCTAAAGAAAATTTCATTGTCGATGTTGAACACTGGAAGTGATTAAATTAATATTTTTTTTAAAAAAAATGGTGAATTGACAAGGATTGGTTCAATTTTTATGTGATGTCCCAATCACGAGTGAATACATGAAATGCAGTATGCGAAAAGGATGAAGAAGAATATACATGCCATTTATATTATCCAGAAAGAATTTCAACGGCTAGAAATTTCATTACTTTTAAGCCTTTTTTAACATTAAGGTCTGAAATTCCTTGAGGGAAACAAAATGTTTGATTAATATGGTAGCTTCAATTCAACTCCTCAAACTTTTCAAGAACTTTTCCAAAAATTCGTTAGAAATTTTCTGATGTCGATGTGTTGGTCAGTAGCATGAGTGGGGAGTAAGAATGGGTTCTTTTTCCAATGTATTATATACCTGGCATCAAACGTGTGTTATAATCCACTAAAACCCCGAGAGACAGGCCCCTAGTGAGACAGGGGTCAGGAGAAAGGAAGTGAGTCCCTCTGGTACTTCCGACAGCTCCCCTGACAATAGGTGAAACTGTTTTGTATAATTCGTTTGCAGTGAAGAGTGAAAATGTAGACGGCAGGTATTATTTTGCTCACTATTTAGTGCAGGATAAATTCACAGAACATGAACAGTAGCTAATACATTTGTTCATCTTGTTTATGAGCAAAAGTCTAAGTAGCGGCAAGCATTTAGATGATTCTATAGACTTTAGCAAGTTCTTTCATAGGGGAGCATCCTTATCTGTACTTTCGCTGTCCCTGTTGCGACTTCCCCCTTACACAGAAATCTGAGACTTTGATGTCATCATCCACATTCCTTCCACATCTCCGTCAAAGGTCAACAGCTACCAAGTTTTGTGAACGAAGGGGAGTTTTATTGTTTTGGTAGGCACCATGATTGAATATTGCGCATTTTCTTTGTGCGTGATATGAATATCTGCATAATCAAAAGTGGTGTGGAGTGTGTAGTAAGGATGATGCCAGTAGAAGTTAATCAATTAACACTTTAAGAGATGTTTTAGAAAATATAGAAAAAAAGAAGTAGTATTTGTATGATATTTCTAAATTGTATGTTTTATATTAACTTAATCCCCCCACATAACACTGTTAAACTCTTGGAAAGTGGTCTTAGTTTTCAAAGCTCTCCCCTCTGATAACACGTGAGCCCCCTCTCCTCCTGGATATCAATTCTAGCAACGAACCTGCCGGGAGAGCCACCGATTGACACATCACAAATTTCAAGCATGAAGCAAAATAAATGTCCAGGTAACGTTCTTGTCCTACATAGCAGAAGACAAGGGAAGGACATCAATTAGTTCCAGAGCAAAACGGAAACAGCGGATTTCTTTAAAGGTAAACAAACATACATGGAAGAAAAATTAAGAACGCCGCTTCCTGTCTCCTGGGATGTAACACGTCGCGAAGGAAGTTCGTTAACGAAGACACGAAGTGACCTTAACTTACTTGCGAAAGAAAACACTTACCCGCAGGAGAAGGTCATTGAAGATATATTTGTCTTAATTGCTACTGCTTGATACAAAACTTTTGCTCAAGAACATCAGAGATGGAAAGTGTCTGCAAATTTCAATTCTTTATCATTTGAACTTATATTTACCGAACTATTCGCGTCATTCTTGAAACATTCATTTTAAAACATCAATTTTGAAATACACAGGGTTCGTTCATTGGAACCAGAGAATTAAACATGGAAAATAAATTAAAACAATAAGCTCACGTAAAAAAAAAAAATCAGTGGAAATCTCAATTTTAAAGGATATTAGGCCACCACTTTGGTTGCTCACATTTTCTTCGTGGAAGCAAGTAAAAGTTAATCCATTTCGGATGCTCACCAAAAAATTTTCCATAATTCGTTCTTCAACATCGTTCGTGGTTTAGGGGATTTCATGTCACGAAAGGTAATCAATGTTTCAAACTAACTTAGATTTTAGTCATGTATTGCATGCAAGATACAATATATTTCTGTAGCATACAAAAAAATCATTGTTTTCTGGCAGAAAAAAATAAATATGACAGTGGCAACCGTGCATCTGACCCACATTGCACCTTGTCTGAAAATAGCACCATCTAGTTCGCTGCAATTTAACTCTGCACTCACGCGTCTAGTTGGTTACACGGTGCAACACCGACTCGTGTACTTCGTTTATTTGGTGTCTGCACTGTTTGCACCACGTTCTGGAGCGGTGTAATGTGTGCTGTATGATCACCTGGTGCGTGCTAACTAATCAAATGAACGTTTAAACCAACAGACAGGCATTTCTTGAATCTTCTCAACTTCAACACTGCTATTCGTCTACTCGGTATAACGTCAATTCCTTGCACCAGCCTGACACCTAGCGTCAAAAAGTGCAGCGAACTAAACGGGGCTTATGCATATGTTTGTGTCTGTAGCACAGTATATTGAGACATATAAGAAAACTAATAATAAAAAATGCATTTGCGCACCCTAAACATATTTTTTTTAATTGTCTCAAATTAAATTAATTGCTGTTAGCTGCGTAGTAGTTATAAACAGTCAATGTTCTTACTGTCGCTGGTTGGCAGTCAACTTTTTATATTTTAGAAATTAAATTAAACTACAAAAATAAGGTTATGTTGAAAAAATCCGTTGAAATCTGAATTTTAGTGGATATTGGACCAACATAAGAGCGATAGTGATCTCCTCTCTCTTGGATTCCCTCCACCCCCCTCAAAAGCAACCTAGCGCCCGAATATTTTTGTTAGTATTACCAATTTACTAAAACATGACACTCATATTACACAGCTTGTCTTAGGAACTTCTGCAACTGGTGATAAAAGGGAGAGAATGAAGATCGATGTATTATTTAAGAAATCACAATAGATATGGGAAAAACTGCTAAGCGGTAATCCCAAATAAATGGAAATAAATAAATAAGAAATCACAAGAAAAAAGAATTGTATTAAAAGATAGGTCTGTGCATGCGAGCATACCGGCAGAAATGTATTTCCAATTCGGCCACTGAATTTACCGATAACTTCACGGCAAACACCACAATATCCACAGGTACAGTCTTAGAAAAAAATACCTGGGCCACGGGACGTAGAATTTCGTAACGTCTTAAAGCCTATTGTTTATGCAACCCAAATAACAAAATATTCGCTTAAGTTTGCCTGGTGATTCCGAGTTCTCGGGAAGGATTGAGCTTTGATAGCATGAGTCACATGACTCTTGCCCCAGCCACAACAAACAGCTGGGTGCTACGATGCCTCCAGAAGAAAATTTCAGGAACTGGTTTCTTGACAAGAGCTACTCGTAAGGAAATACTATTATTTCAAGTGATATTAGAGTCATTGTCAAGAAGGTTCGCTTAAATGATGGTTCTCATCACAGACCACATGCCACACGTTAATTGTTTAAGTCCAGTTCATGCACTGGACCTACAGATTAAAATGGGATCCGAAACAAATGCGTCTCTATTTGGTATTGAATTCGGAAGCCTTTCATTACATGGCGAAGACGTTACCACTACGACATCAGAGAGGCAATGGAACCCCTTGAGAAAGAGATAAGCGAAAATTGCTACGTGACAAACCATATTTGCCCGTAAATTTTAAAAATAAGACAATATTTTGTACTGACAGTTTCGAACCGTGGGAGTCCCGGGTTCGATACCCGGTGGAGGCACAAGTGGTTCGGATCCCACTTTAAACTGTAGGTCCAGTCCCGATTAGCCTTACTGCGCATAAAGTGGACTTAAAACACCAAATCAAACCAAACCAAATCGAACCGTGGGAGAGGCATATATTTTTTTGTACCATCGTCCATTTCACGAGTTTATAATTCTTCCTCACCGACTCGAGTAACGCGAGTGGTAGAAGAAAAGCGAAGTAAAATAACTGAAACAGAAATAAAAGGAAAAAGCGAAATAAATTTTATTCATAATATTCTGCAGTCACTTGAGTTGTATTCACGGGATGCTATCTTTAAAGAAAGCCGTGGTCTCTTCCTTGTCTTTTTCGCTTTCTTTGTGCTCTTGCTTCCCCTGTCACGATTGGTCTAAAACTAATTAATGCGACGTTAATTAAACAATCCAAACAACGAAACAATGCACAATCAACTGCACAAAACAACATTCCAAATGTTTTCGAATCGGAAAACAATTGAGATGCTGTAAAATGACTTAAGATGCAGTAATAAAGTGGGAATTCGGTACCGTATAGCATTAAATCGGTAGAGATGTTCGATCTGATTGGATGTTTGTTATTTAGATTTGCTATTCTTTCACTTTTGGCAAATAGCGACGATGAAGATGAGTGATGCTATGATGAAATTGATGAAGGGACACTCACCAAGGACACCCACGCCCAAGTCGAGATTCTAACCAGGGACCCATGGCATCGTAGCGCGCTGTGCTAACCACTCCTCCATGGAGTGGACATTATACCATATTTTGTGTGTGCAATTGGGATCAATCAATGGAATGAATAGGCATATTATATGATTAAAAAATTCATATCATAATACCACGTCATATTATTCGGCACGAAGTAACATCAGAGACATTCAATCTTGCATTTTTGCCTTTCAACTAATTCTTTGAATTCAGGTTAATCACAACAATAAGATAAATTATGAAGCAAATGATAGTGAATGTTGGATATTATTACGAATTACCTGACAGAAACAACATTAAGCAGGCTCGGTGGTCAAGCCGATTGACATTCGATATCGTCGCCAAAGTTCGCGGGTTTGAGTACCGTCCTTGTCGGGGGTGTTTGACTATTTCGTCATCATTATCAATTTCATGTAATGGTCACTCGTCCTTATCGTCGCGATCATCGAACAGGGAATAAAAATTATAAAAATAAATACGATGGAAGAGTACTTATTTCATCTCTCACGAAATCTCCTACAAAACCGGAATATATAAAATACATGTATATTCATTCACATACGTTTTCGATTTCTATATTTAACTATAGTCGAGACCGAGAACGGGAGAGCAATTTTCAATTCGACAAACCGAGAGACTGAGACACTGTCAAGTCTCATTTCTTCTTGACAACTCCGTAATCGAGTTGTTCTGTTTGTCATTGGCTTTGTATTGGCAATTATTGTCATTATTCTTCCCCTGCAGGTAAACCATAACGATGAATTATGATGAAATGAAGCAGATAAAAGGGCAAGAACAAGAAAGTCATGCCTGTTCGGGACTCCAACCCAGAACCTTATGTAACGAGATTTGAAATTCTGGAGAAGGCGTCCGTGTTTCGCTTGGTTTTCTCTTTCCTCTACTTCTCTTATATTATCATACATGTATAATAAAAATGGATCTGATACGATATGTTGCGATTCATAATTGTGCTGGTTAGATGCTACAGATGTGAACTCCAACCTGCAATATATTATTCCCTTTTGTTTCGTATCTGGTTGAACATGAAATTTTCTTACACTGTGACAATTTCTTTCTTAGTTTTGGTTTGGTGCACAGATATGCTAATCTGGACTCGACCTTCAGTTTAAAGTGGGATACTAACCACTATGTGCATCCACCGTGTATCAAACCCGGGATCCACTGATTACAAGGCGACGACGTTATCACTACGCCATCGAGGAGGCCCCATGACAAAATGTTATTCACTCGATCTCTACCATAATTTATTTCAGCATTTACATTTTCGTTTTCTTCTTCTTTTTTCCTTTTGTTAACTACTCTTATACAACTCTTTTTGCGTCTTCGAATTTCTTCTTGTTTCAGGAAAAAATAATACATGCAGGCTGTATAAAAATCCCCCCTTCAAATAGATAAAACGTTCACTCTCGAGAACTAATTTACATGTTTATCACTAACGTAACCATTAGGAAGGAAACTATTGAAATGTTAACTGATATAAATAACTGCAGATGAAACAATACTTACAGCCACTGACGAAATATCTATTCTTGTGTAGCCTCACAGACAACAAGTATATGGTGAGTCATTCACTCTTGCTGACTACGGGCGAAGGTCACTGAACTAAAGGGTGGTGGCAAGCAAGCAGGCTTCTGCTCTACCAAAGACGAGGTCACGTGTTCCAGTTATCAATGGCGTACGAAATAAGGAGGAACACAGCTATCTGCCGTATGTTTTGGTCCCGTCATTGCACTTTATCGTCGTGGCCTTGAAGTTCCCTCAGGGCACTCCTACGTAAAGGCTTCTCAGCTAGAAGGATATCTTCCCCATTGAGTGGAGGAAAAGTGGGTGCGTATAGAGGTCATTCAACTTTCGTATTCTTTTTCATTTCAGAACCCGTGCTGTATCGTCGACTTAATCCAATCTATCCGATCTAGGTTTTAGGTTCTGTTTCTGTTCGGTTATTTCACGTTGTCTTCCTGCTTATGTTATTCGCGACGAAGGTTCTGGATTCGATAATCTGGACAATAACGGGATTGCGTTGGTTGCTTGATTTGGTGTCTTAAGTCCACTTTATGTCCTGTTAGGCTAATCGTGAATGGACCTACAGTTTAAAGGGGGATCCGAACCACTATGTTCCTTCACCGAGTATCGAACCCGGGATCCCTTAATTACAAGGCGCCCACGATCCCACTGCGCCATCGGGGATTGTGTTCGAAACGAATGAATCAAATTTGAGTGATATGATATGCAACCATTGGAAGACTATTGAAAGAAAAGCTATGGGAACCTGCCAGTTTTTCTACTGCAGACAGGAAACCATAAACATGGAAGAGAAGCTTATATTCTATGAAATCTGACGCTATGTGCTCGAATACTGGCTAAATATAATCCATAGAGGCATAGCAACGTTAAACAACCTCTTATATGATACATATAGGTTTAAAAAGGTCGAAATACAAAGATTGTGTGCGCCACACTGATGGCGTAGTGGAAGGCCTTGTAATCAAGGGGTCTGGGGTACGATACCAGGTGATCGCACATAGTGGTTCGGATCCCACTTTAAACTGTATGCACTTCAGATTAGTCTATCTGTGCCGGTGACTCAGTCGGTAACGCGTCTGACTACCATGCTATAGGCCCCGGGTTCGATTCCCGGCCGGTTCAAGCCCGGGAACTTTTCTAACGTTGGAAGCGGCCCCAGCGTCGAATGACATGGGTACCTGGGGGAAACCCTGGGGGTAAAGCCTGTCAGGGGCGTGATGCTGATCACATCACCCCCACTCACGAACGAATCAAGAAAGTGTGGGGTGTTACCCCCACACCCCTTAAACGCCTTCATGGCGTAGCGCCAAGCACAGGTGAGAACTTTACCTTTTTTTTTTTTTTTTTGCATAAAGTGGACTTACAACAAAATTTAAACTTGCGATAAAGATTATGATAAGGTATTAAAGAATTGGGTCTAACACATTTTTTTATTGTTTACCAATGACATTGTTAACTAATATTCTTAATTTCAGTTTCAAGATGAAATCGGCTACGAAATAAAAGGAGTGGGTTCATATTTCTGTTACGAAATTCCACTTTTGTAGTAGACCTGTGCCAAACTAAGTTGTGACAATAAACAAATCTGAGACACTTTCAAAGTATTAAATTGCTATCCACGTATTTGGGAAAAATCTTTCAATATAATACTTTTTTTGGACGCGTCAAATCATAGTATTTAATTCCTGTTTTTTTTGGGGGGGGGTTACAAATGCCCTTTCTGCTCCCGTCAAGTTACGCCTATGACAAACAGGAATTCAAAGTAAAAGACTGTCCCGACTAAATCGGGAGACACGTCTGATAGATTTACAATTGGGAAAATCATAATTAAGCGTGTAGTTGAAAACAACCTATTTTCATATATTGCATGCAGCTCTACTTTTTCTGCAATGTGGATCAAGAACTGGGGACGTGGAGAAGCACAACACTCCACGTAACCAATAGTCACGTGACCCTCTTTGCTTTCCTGTCATGTTGACCTTCGCGTGGAACACATTTCTCGGTGTTAAGACAGGCAAAATCACCCGATCATCGAAGGGTGCAATATGTGTTGCCTACCCTCCTGCATTACTTGCTCCTATTAAAGCCTTATGGGGAAGAACTTTTTTCCATGACTGTACGACTTGTATACAGTTAACTTGTGAAGCCTTCTGATGACTAAATGGCAGCGTCCTGCAATACTGCCAACATTCAAAAATCAAGCTGCATACTCGTAGGGGCCGCGCCCTCTTAGAGGAACTTACCTTGATAGGAGAAAGAAGAGGGTAGAAAATTATAGCAATTTATTTCTGTTAATCTTTGAAGTCTGACAAACATGTTCAATCAATCATACTATGAATACATATTCCCTCGGGTTAAAAGATCCCTCATTTTCTACAGCTGACGTTATTGCCATTGTATTCAAGAATTTATCCTCACCCAATTCCAGTGGCGGTGCTAGGATTAACCATCCAGGGGTGCTGAGGGGGTGCGGAACGAAATTAGCGTGTGCGATGTTGAAAATAAAGTAAATATGAAGCATGCATGTATGCTTTAGTAAGCTTAGCCATTACATCAAATACCAATCAACTTTTAGTGGACTTCCATGAAAATATGCCAATGACTTGATTCATTTTTGCTTGCTTGCTTTGATCCCAAAATGTACAGTCACGGACACGTCTGCGTTGTAACAATCGCATTGATTCTAAATAGGATCATTACAACCCAGAAGTGTCCGTGACTGTACAAGGAAGTAAATGTGTCTTCTCTTTCAGATTATTATCAATAGCTTGTCTGCAAAATACAATAATAGTTCTCTCTCTTCAATACTTAATACTATACACTTATATGATGACATGATTGCCATACGTCATACGTAAATGATACAAACAGGAAAAAAAACTGATTTGGTTGAATTAACAAAACTCGTTAGTTAAGGTATTTGGTAACTGTAAACAAAAAACTTGGCTAGACTGCACAATCGACCCTTGTGTTTTACAGTTTGAAAGTAAAAAAAAATATTGTGCGCTAATAGTACGTATTTAACACTTCGAATTGCCACTGTGCATTTCTCAATTTGAAGTTACATTTCTATTAAATAATAAAAAAAAATACTACTACATTATTTTCCATAGCTGCTTTTGTTGAACCTAATCCATGTTGTAAACACACAGTATTGCCAGGTCTAACTTTGCTTTTCAACGGGAATATATATGCGAATTTCCACTAGAATTCAACTTTTTTAAAATCATGTTTTCATTCGTATTTTTTCATGTTTTCATTCAAAGGGACTCTATAGAAAAATAAGGGGCAGCGGTAGGGGGCGGTAGGTCAATTACCCCAGGGGCGGAGCCCGGAATCGGGGGGGGGGGGGCAATTAATACTACTTTTTCGCCACTTCCAATTGTTTCCTCACCTTAAATTTTACATTTCTGGAATCCTTGATTCATACCCTTCCAAACGATGTATCAAACATATTTGTATTAAGAAGGGTCGATTCAACATCCTTACCAAAAACTTAGCACCATTCACTAAAATTGTTAATTTTGAACAAATTCTTTGGTAACTATAAGCACATGTGGCAAATTATTAAAGACCATTTAGAACTGGTGAATAATGATCTTTCGTTTGTTGCTTATTTAAACAAATATTTGGTTGCCATAAACTACTTTCGGTTATTCCAAACTTTTTCCTCCGTGAAGAGTGAAATGTTCCCGAGTGATTATGGAATGCTTAGGTACAAATTAAGCATGGATAGATGAAATAAAATACATTCTGTACGTAAAACACTATCGAGGTTTAATAAATTTGAACATGTGTATAACATGGCGTCCGAGGAATCTAAACTCCATACTTCTAATAACCTTGTCTAATAAGTTTACGTACGCTCTTTGGTCTAAACTAACTATATTGTAATCAACAACAGACTATTGAACACATTTGTTCTTCTTCCTCGTAGCTTCATGATTATACATGATATAATGCTCAATCACAACAGAGTTAACAGTATATTCGGTTGAAAATAGGTTTTGAAAAGGGGGTGCTGAAGGGGTGTGCAAATTAAGGGGTACGCAAGCAGCCCCTTCGCACTCCCCTGGCGCCGCCGCTGTCCAATACATAACAACATTAATAGTCCACATTTAAACAAAGTTATTACCAACTAAAAACACGTGTTCTTCAATTTTATACAAATTGTTTCTTAGTTTGAATAATTTCTGACCCTATTAAATCAACATGTCAACTTTTCGGCAAAAACGCCACCTGGAAAGCTGATAAAAAAAACTTCAGTTCAACGTAAACAATTGCAAGCTGACAACCGCATCGCAAAAACAAGGTGTTAAAAAACGAGCTTGTGACAGTTAATTTTTATTACCTGGTTCCATTGTTTGAATTTTCCCAACTTCCCACGAAAGAAAAGGCTCTCTTGCATTCCAGGCGTGATTGGTCGCTGGGGTGACGCTGCAAAGGCCCAGCCCGGCCCGGTCAGCAGAGGGGCAACAGGTGTTTTTGCTGCTTGCGTGCTGCCGGAAATGACCCCCAGGTAGAAGATCCCAGTTTGTGTGATGCATGCTCTTAAACGGCGTATTTACACGGCGAAACGTAGGCATTGAATCCTCCTACCAGCCGCGATGAAAGGAGCTACTGCGCAAAAAAGTCATGCCTGGGAGGAATTTATTTCACTGTGTAAGAGTTTGAAAGACTTGCATGCAGTCGTCATGGCAAGGAGGGGATTTGCTTGAGAAGATTCAAACACCTTGTGATATCCACAAAATGTAGAATAGTTGTGAACCTTTCATACGCACAAAATTGACGGAAGGTATGGAAAATATGGTATTGGACGACTTTTTAACATGAGATTTTGAGCAGTGGTAGCGTCATCGCCTTGTAATCAAGGGGATCCGGGTTCGATACCCGGTGGAGGCGCATAATGGTTCGGATCTCACTTTAAACTGTAGGTCCAGTCCCAATTAGCCTCACTGTGCATAAAGTGGACTTAAAACAACAATTCAATTGAACATGAGATTTTGCTTTGTAATCAAGGTCTCAGGCAGGGTTGTTAAACGACAAGGAATTGTACATGTATATAAATACAATTCCGGTCCATGAGAGAAAATTAGCAAGCGTAAATGGGTCCTGGACCGTAAAGAACCTTTTTATAACACCATTAAGCCTTGTCTCCATGATTATGAAAAACTAAAATATGCTGACCAAGGCAGTAATTTATTTTATAAAAAAACATAAACTAACGTAACGTTTCAACCTTCTAGCAAGGTCTTCTTCAGACTCTGTATCAAGTACAAAAGTAACCAGATACCACAAAAGACCATTATATATACACAAACATTACTCCCTCCAGACTATTTAGAAAGTTGTTTGGAACTTTCTAGCAGATGACTTTCACTTTGCCAACTTCACTTTCACCTAAAAGGCTAAACACAATTACTTCCATATAGAATGTGGTTGGGCTTTTAATCTCACACTCTTTTCCCTTCATTTTTCTTCCTTCTCCTTTCCTCTTTCTCTCTTGTCCTTTCCACTCTTTCCAACATCTTCTTCCATTCTTTGTTTAACTTCAGTCCCCCATTCCAGTTCATTGTGTCTTCTTCACCTTTCTTCTCTATTTCCTTGGCTTCCTTCCATTTTCTCACTAGCATTCTCTTCTCCCTTCCTATCTGCTTAGCCTCATCCCACTCTATGGCATGTCCTGTTTCTCTCGTGTGTTTAAATATTGCATTTCTCTCTCTCTTAAGTCGTACATCATCCCTATGTTGTTTCAACCTGTCTTTCAGCCTGTTTTTCGTTTCTCCTATGTACACACTCTGACATTCCTTACATTTCACTTCGTAGATAATCCCTTCCTCTTCCTCTTCTCTGTTTTCTTTTTTCTTGTTAGCATTCCTCGCAATTCCTAAGATGCTTCTCCCTCCCTTCCTTGACAGCTTGACATTTTTGTCAAAGAAATTCAAGATGAAGAAAGAGGGATATTATTGGAACTTGAAATAGAAGAAGAAGACAAGATAAGCTATCTAGATATATTGATGAAAAGGAAAAGAGGACAAGAAATTGAAACCGCTTGGCATCAGAAGAAGTGTGCAGCAGGGGTATTCTGCCACAAAAGAAGTGATGTAAGTGAGGTGACAAAAAGAAATTTTATAAAGAATATGGAGGACAGAATCAAGAAAATATGCATGAAAGAATGTGAAAAAGAAGGCAAAATAAATAGCCTATGGAAACAGCTGGAAAAGAATGGCTATGAGAAGCAGGATAGACTGGACATAAACAGAAGAAGTAAGAAAACGGGCAGGGGAGAATTGGAAGAGAAAGAAAAAGAGGAGAAAAGGTTTGGAATAAGGAGTATGGGGAAGACCACAGAAAAGATATGCAAAGTGCTTAGGAAAGCGGGAGTTAAAACATACAGGAAGGGAGGGAGAAGCATCTTAGGAATTGCGAGGAATGCTAACAAGAAAAAAGAAAACAGAGAAGAGGAAGAGGAAGGGATTATCTACGAAGTGAAATGTAAGGAATGTCAGAGTGTGTACATAGGAGAAACGAAAAACAGGCTGAAAGACAGGTTGAAACAACATAGGGATGATGTACGACTTAAGAGAGAGAGAAATGCAATATTTAAACACACGAGAGAAACAGGACATGACATAGAGTGGGATGAGGCTAAGCAGATAGGAAGGGAGAAGAGAATGCTAGTGAGAAAATGGAAGGAAGCCAAGGAAATAGAGAAGAAAGGTGAAGAAGACACAATGAACTGGAATGGGGGACTGAAGTTAAACAAAGAATGGAAGAAGATGTTGGAAAGAGTGGAAAGGACAAGAGAGAAAGAGGAAAGGAGAAGGAAGAAAAATGAAGGGAAAAGAGTGTGAGATTAAAAGCCCAACCACATTCTATATGGAAGTAATTGTGTTTAGCCTTTTAGGTGAAAGTGAAGTTGGCAAAGTGAAAGTCATCTGCTAGAAAGTTCCAAACAACTTTCTAAATAGTCTGGAGGGAGTAATGTTTGTGTATATATAATGGTCTTTTGTGGTATCTGGTTACTTTTGTACTTGATACAGAGTCTGAAGAAGACCTTGCTAGAAGGTTGAAACGTTACGTTAGTTTATGTTTTTTTATAAAATAAATTACTGCCTTGGTCAGCATATTTTAGTTTTTCATAACCTTTTTATCTATAAAGTATTTCAATTCGGATCAGGAACCTTTTTTTCTGGCTGAATTTAAATACGGTCCAGGAACTTTTATTCCCGGTCAATTTAAATATGGTCCAAGTTCCGTATTGAAATGAAACATTACGCAACTTGGACCGAATTTAAATTGTGCGAGCAAATAGGTTCCGGTCCTGTTACAGAGCCCATCAGAATTTATGTGTTCCCGGACTTTTGACAATCCTGGTCTCAGGTTTAATCCCCGGTGGAGGCATATTGAACAGAGGTGCAGTCCCACTTTAAAATACAGGCCAGTCCCGATTAGCCTATTCGACTCAAGAAACAGATTTTACTCCTTTTCATTTAATGTCAGTATTGTTGCCGGCCTACATAGCGGAGTGGTCAGCGTAGCGTGCTATGCAACCAGAGGTTTGAGGTGTGAATCGTACATAACATAATACACGGATGTGTCGTTATGTTTGCAACTCATCCATTTATCTTCATCGTCGCGATTAACCCAAGAGGCAGAAAACTTAAAAATAGCCCTAAAAAGAGATTCTACTAGTCCATTTTTGGGGCATACGCTACGGTATATCATTTATTGTTGTGGGGACAGAGTTCGTTCGTATACTTTCGTATTAAAATAGTGGTGAAGAACTAGTAAAAACACTAATGATTGTCACTTTCTTAAAATCTCTCTGCTCCACTCTCTTTATTCTCCGAGATTTCTTTTATTTCCACTAACTGTCGTAGCAGTCTGCAACACTTTTGTTGTGGTGCCCAGGCACGTAGCCGAAATCCTACAAATATCTAATTTAAATGTTATTTTCATTGTTAATAAAAGAAAGACAGTTATAAACGCAGTAAAAATTGCATTACATCGAAAAAGGTTTATTGTATAATAGAGAAACCAGGTTACATTTTATATTCTACCAATTAATCCAATAATAAATGGATCCACAGCTTGCAAAACTTATAGTTTTCTTTGTGAGAGGTCACAGAATATAAACTTTATGAGTAAAATTTACCATTAACTGTTATTTTTTTTTGAACGATTGTGTTAATAACAAAATATAATAACTGTGATAATCAGTAGGCTACACCAACTGTACAAAATATAAGAAAAAGAATGGACAACAATTGTGTTAGATATTCACTGATACGGTGGATCGAGTAGCAAAATCTCTCCATTAATGTAATACTAATAATATTAGTAAAAACAATAAATTTGGATTGAAACTGGTATATTTTAATAACTTATAATAGTTATTATTGTAAAATAACAATAATTATTATTGTTATTATGTTTTGTACTAATCCATGGCCTGACCCCCCCTGCAAATATTACTGGCGGCGGCCGTGCTGATAAGGGATGAGCCCCCGCCCCGAAATAAAATTCTGGCTATGGGTATGGTGGTGCCTACTTGCCTACTTTATTTTCTAAAACACGAAAGTTATACCTTTTTAATTTGAACACCACGCTTTCTTCAAAATTGAATAACTAAATAAGAATGGAAAGAAGAAATATATATGATGCAATGTACTACATGTAACAGTTGGGCTGAAAAGTTCGTAGGCTAACATAGTAAAAAATATTTTTTTGACAAAATTCGATTTTATTATTCAATATAGTTGCCTTCGAGAGCGATACAACGATTATAGCGGTCATACAATTTTTCGATGCCATTTTTATAGTACGATTTCTCTTTAGCCTCAAAATAGGCCTCAGTTTCGGCGATTACCTCTTCATCAGTGCTAAATTTCTTTCCAGCGAGCATTCTTTTAAGGTCTGCAAACAGGAAAAAGTCACTGGGGGCCAGATCTGGAGAATATGGTGGATGGGGAAGCAATTCGTAGTCTAATTCATATAATTTTGCCATCGTTTTCATTGATTTGTGACACGGTGCATTGTCTTGATGAAACAGCACTTTTTCTTCTTCAAATGGGGCCGTTTTTTCGTGATTTCATCCTTTAAACGCTCCAACAACGCTATGTAATAATCGCTGTTGATGGTCTGGCCCTTTTTGAGGTAATCGATGAATATAATACCATGCGCATCCCAGAATACTGATGCCATAACCTTGCCAGCCGACTGTTGCGTCTTTCCACGCTTTGGATTCGGTTCATCACGTGCAGTCCACTCGGCTGACTGTCGATTGGACTCTGGAGTGTAGTTATGGAGCCATGTTTCATCCATTGTAATATATCGAGGGAAAAATTCGTGTTTATTACGGTTGAATATCGCTAAACATGGCTCCGAATCATCAAAACGTTGTTGCTTTTGATCGATTGTGAGCACGCGCGGCACCCATTTTGCACACAGCTTTCGCATGTTCAAATATTCATGCACAATATGTCCAACACGTTCCTTTGATATTTTTAAAGTCTCAGCTATCTCGATCAACTTCACTTTACGATAATTTAAAATTATTTTGTGGACTTTTTTGATGTTTTCGTCGGTAACAGCCTCTTTGGGGCGTCCACTGCGTGCATCGTCTTCGATTCTCATTTCGCCTCGTTTAAATTTAGCAAACCACTTCTCAACGGTTGATTTTCCTGGTGCAGAGTCCGAATAATGTTTATCAAGCCAAGCCTTGGCTTCAACAGTATTTTTTTTTGCCAAAAAGCAATGCTTTATTAACACACGAAATTCTTTTTTATCCATTTTTTCACAATAACAAAAGCTGCTTCACTCACAATGCTATATCTCACGTACTAATTATCCGGCAGCTGTGAAATTTATACACGTATCTTTTGAAGGTTAGTACTAAGTAAAAATCACATGGATTTAATTCTAGTAACGCCATCTATGAGTCAGCCTACGAACTTTTCAGCCCAACTGTTATAACCCTTGCTATAATGTTTTTCATTGCGTTTCTTTCAAATATAAATAAATTGGTCTAGTAACACATTATTTTAATTGACAGATATGAATATTATCAAATCGAGGATAAGTTCATCTTGGCAGGGATGTAAATTTACTCATGTAGTAAGGATGTTAAGCTCGGCAATTACCTTAAAGAAATGAGTATATATTAATTACTATTAGAATAGATAACTTTATTCATTACCACGAGCCTCCCCGATGGCGCAGTGGTAGCATCGTCGCCTTGTAATCAAGGGGTCCCGGGTTGGATACCCGGTAGAGGCTCATCATAGTGGTTCGGATCCCACTTTAAACTGTAGGCCCAGTCCCGATTAGCCTTACTGTGCATAAAGTGGACTTACAACACAAACTCAATCAATCAATTATCCAATAACCGATTTGAAAATATATGAAACTCGGTCACCACCAACTCCAGGCCCTGTTGGTTCTGAAACTTTCGTATCTGTTTGTTAATATCTCTATGTACTCGTACGAAGGCATTCACAATTCCTTTCTCCATTATATCCAATATTGTGTGGTGTATCATGTATCATACATAGCACTCCTTAAAAAAGAAAAAAAATGCAGTGCTGGTATGTGAAAATGTATCATAGGAAGTGCTAAAATAGCATGGTGTATTCATATATTATGGCGAATTCGTGTCTAATTATATTTCGTTAAAATAAAATATTATTAGCTGCTTTTTTTTCACATAATGTGTCGGCACGATGTGTAGAGCTTTGTATTTGTGCATTTACACTTAACATGCCTCTAAGTATAAAAGTATAAAAATGCATATTTTGGCTAATAATGCATTTATAAATCAAGTTTATATTGTAAGCGGCCCCGGCGCCTACCCAGCGTCGAATAACATGGGTACCTGGGGGAAACCCTGGGGGGTAAAGGCGGTCAGGGGCGTGATGCTGATCACATCACCCCCACTCACGACCGGATCAAGAAAGTGTGGGGCGTTACCCCCACACCCCCTATACGCCTTCATGGCGTGGTGCTATGCACAGGGGAACACTTTACTTTTATTGTTGGCTGTGGGTAGGATTTGTGGGGAGAATTGATCGATCCTAGGGGGCGTCAATTTCCTAACAATCCACTTTGTTGCGACGGTCTTTTGAATATAAACATTTTTTTTTGTTTTTAATATTACGAGTGGGTTTATTGTCACTCTAAATGTATTCCTATAATGGTTCATCAACGTTGTAGATTATTGAGAATGTGTAAGAATGTATTTACTATATTTGATGCATGACATTTGCAGTAACATACTGCTTGAAATTAATTGGCTGTTTATCTTTTTCAGGTAAGAATTTAATTACAATGGACAATATTATGTGTGAAGGGCACGAAATCAATTGGTGAGTTAAATTACTTATTGTATTTTTCAGGTAGGTTTTTCCATTTATTGCATTATACTCTAACGTGTATGGGTTGTTTAGACTTCCATACATATAATACACAGTCAGGTAAAACAGTTGACAAATGTACTCTATCGCACCACTGGTTGATACCCACAGAATTGTCGGTATTATTAGACCTGTCAGACCTTAGAGAACATAAAGGTGCATAGGTTTTGTAATGTATATTTTCTCCAAATACAAGCAGTTGGTCGAACGCAAATTACGTACAATGGATGAAATAGTAGGCGAATTGTCCATCATAATATTCAGTCAGTCTATTTTCCGCAATGAGCCGGTCATTAGTTGAAATGAAAATATCAATAATTAGAAAATAACATCTGCTTTACATTAAAAGAATTCCATTCATTAAAACAACACTGGAAGTAGAATAAGAAAAATAATGAAAATAGTGATGAAGAATTTGCATAATGTTATGTTTGCCCTTGTTTGTACAAAGCTCAGAGATAGGATGCTAGAATATAATGATCAGCTGATTTCTGATAAAGCTATGTTACATTAAAACTTTTAAATGTTGCAGTTGATTTCATAATCCACGCCAGCCTTCGTAACATTATGGTTTATTTATTTGTGATTGTGAGTGTTCGTCAGTATCTAGAATGTGAGCTACCAGCGTTTGTTTTCTTCTTTTTAAACTCATTGTCATATTCTACCAAATTATGTTTCGTTTATTTTTTTAAAAAAAATGCACCAAAAGGACAATCAAACCATCACACCACTGCAATTGCACGCAGATAAATTCCAACGATATTATTCGATTAGGATTATATTTTATAGTAAAGTTTGTTAAGCGTGAAAATGAGTGAGACTCTTCATGTTGCGTTTTATCAGCCAGCGGCAAATATGAAAGTGGGCCAATTGTCCATCGTCACTTTCATTCTCCTGTGTGTCTGCAACGTGAACTTGAAGAAATGAAACAAGAAGAAGGTATGAACAGAACATAAACTCTGCTCCATTCCCTAAAAACACAAAGAATGAAGAAAAGAACGAAAATAGTGACGGACAATTTGTCTAACGTTAATCTTTACAGCTGATTGTACTACTAAATTGGCTACGCCAAAAAAAAGCGAATTATCTGCTTCAAATGTTAGGATCCCTACCAGTGGCGACGATTAGGGGTGGCGAGGGGGTCAGTTGCCCCCCCCCCCTACGTTTCGCCACTTTTCGCCACTTTTCCCCCCGCACTATGTTAACCTACAAAGGGAAATATACTGTCTTTGCCCCCCCCGGTTCACAGTAGGAGTGGTTGGCGTAAAGTGTCTTTGCCCCCCCCCCACCCAATCGCCGCTCTTGGATCCCTGAATAGTGCTTTTCCGTCATGATTTCCCATTACAATTTATAATTTCATCCACAATGCATTAACACTCCCACTGACAATGGATTTCTTGCATGTGAGCCGCGAAGGGAGAGAGAGATTTTGTACCTACTTAAAAATAATAATAACTATAATGGACAAAATAATGTGAACTAAATTCAAGGAATGGAAGAAAAATATTTTCTATTTAAACAAGTTTAACCTGTTTATGCCAACAATTGATTATGCTTTCCCCGTATTTATAAACATCAACAGTACCCTAATCCTAAATTATAAGCTACAAAAACTTCAAAAGAGTTGCATATGATTTATACTGAATGTCAAAAGAAGAGTACTTATGTCCCCGTACTTACAGGAACTTAATTGGTTAAACGTTAAAAATAGGAGAACATTTTTGGCATTGTCGTTATTGTACAGGATTCTGAACAATAAGCAACCTAAATATTTATATGATCAAATTGCCCCGTACAAGAAGAAGGGGAAACAAATTAACCTTCGTCAAACAAACACAATTCACGATCCCCACACACAGGACAACACTATGGAAATTCCTTCTAGTCACTGCAATAAAAGAATGGAATGAAGTCCCCCCACCACTAATCTCAGGGGAGCTCCACCCTGCAACGCACAAAATAAACCTAAAGAAGCATCTACTGTCCAAACAATAGTGCCTGGCTTTGTCTTTTCTATGATGAATGACAATGAGGTATTGGTTTTAGTGTTTCCCATATAGGCGATTTATTATTATTATTATTATTATTATTATTATTATTATTATTATTATTATTATTATTATTATTATTACTATTAATTATTTATCAATTATTATAATTATATAGACTGTAAGGATCGGATAGCGGATGGGACACCTCAAAATAATCGAAAAATATTTGTGTGGTATTGGTGTATTATACGCCAACGTGAGAATAACGACACGGATGTGAACGTATATTTTTGAACGTGTCACTTAATGTGGAGAGATTCCCACATGTGTAGCCGCCAAGACTTAGCATAAAGTACATCAAACTGCAAATATTTTTTGCATTAGTTCATACGGACATTCTGTGGACGAATCATGAAATTCAAATTTCGTCACAAAGAAATATATATAGGGCATTCCCCATGGCGCAGTGGTAGCGTCGCCGCCTTGTAATCAAGGGGTCCCGGGTTCGATACCTGCTGGAGGCACATAGTGGTTCGGATCCCAATTTAAACTTTAGGTCCAGTCCCGATTAACCTTACTGTGCATAAAGCACACTTAACACCAACTCAATCAATCAATACAACAATAAACAAAGAAATATATGATCATTGATATGTATAACAATGTCACAATACTTGTGAATAATCACTGACGGGGTGTGTGGAACAGTGGCATCAGCTGAATTCAAGACCCTCACCATACTATTAGGCCAGAATGTTTAACCTGGTACAGTTCCCGCCACTGAGTAATCTGACTCTCGCGGGCTGCTGTTGCCAAACGTAATTTTGTTTCGTGCACACATGGTGACTGACTGTGCTATTGAAAGAGTGCTTCGAAAGGTCAAGCAAATTATATCAACGGCTATTCAAGATATTAGCGGGCAAATTCTTTTCTCTCGCCATCTAAAATACTTGCTCCCTGTGTAGCAAGTGACTACAAATTTTTAAATTCTTCTCGTATAGGGGGCGGCAAGCTCTGGCTGAAAAAAGTAAAAATCACGTTCTGTCCCCAGCGCTCTTCTTAGTGAATTGTCTCGTGTAATCTCGTTCACGTGATGGTTGCTAAGGTGTTCCAGCAGACGATAGACAACATTGTGGCTGAAGCTTTACCAGGATAAGCCTTCTGAGGTATAGTGTTCACTGTTTTCGTAACTAAGTATTTATATTTGCCAAATTATAATATGTTAAACGTTGTTGTAACAATGACGTGGTGGAAGTCGTCGTTCTGTGTTCAGAAGACTCTATACGGTGGGTTGCTGAAAGAAAGGGGTCATTACGTATGAAGTGTGAATCTCAGCCTGTTCTTTAGGCCCTTGGGTGCCTGCAGTCCTGGACCTGAAACGGGGTTTAAAATGGTAAAAAGTTTATTAAAAATGCGGGAAAAATTATTAGAAATGATGTAAGCATCTGATATTACTTCAGCTGAAGGTTATAACTGGATCTGCAGGTGCCAGCCAAACCGTGCTGACAGCGTCGGGCCTCAACATCATAGAAATGAACAATTTTATATACGTTTCCAGAATGATGTGCCGACCTCAGTAGCAGAGTGGTTATCACAGCACCTCACGACGCCATGGGTCCCGGGTTCGAATCCCAGCCTGTGCATGAGTCTTATTTGTGAGTGTCCTTTCATCAATTTCATCACATCATCATTCATCACTCATCATCTTCATGACTAGTTAAAAGTGACAGAAAAGCGAGGTAAACTAAACCAAATCAATGAATCCAAATCGAGTTCCTGTATTTTAGTTTCTAAACTTCGGACCTCGCAAATAGCCTAGCTAAATGCACGGCCATGAAATTAGGCGGGTGGCAGAAGTTCGCGCTGTTGCCACGTCGAAGCATAACCCCGTGTGTTGCAAGGAAGCTTGTGCCCTTTTATCCCCCTCAAGGTCGTTGACCCTCGCTCTAGGCATGAGAACGGTTTATTGCTGTCCCAACCAGATGCGAAAGTGCATGGGAGGTTTCGAGTGGTGTCAAGTTCCAAGATTCTGGCATTCCAAACATTTGGAAGTTTTGCACCGGTCTGGCTATTTTGCGCGTGCGCAAAGCTTGCTTCGCTGTTTTTCTGGTGTTTGGTTTAGGGAGTTGAAAATAAGTGGCAAGTTTTAGAGGGATTTTCTTTATTGATGTTTATGCATACTTTATTATGAAAGGTGAAACGCGATTAATACAGTGAACGGTATGCGTAGTCATATATATTACGAGAGGGTGTTGTGATAGGATGCCGGAACCCACAGACGTAGCTTGACAGGACAAGGTGCAAGAGAGGGCGGACACTACCCCCCCCCCCCCACACACACACACAAATTTTCATGTTTATTAAAATGTACAATGGTAGAAGAATTTTTAGAAACCTTTTGTAGCCTAATATTCATGTTTCCAAAGTTAGGCACCAAGTTACACTGATGCCGGAATCTAGAGGGGAATTACGGTATGTTGATTTGATGAAATGGAAGGGTAACAAATAATCAGCATGCATTTCACCCGATATTTGAACCCAGGATTTCATGATTGATTGATTTAGTTTATTTTACTTCGCGTTTTGTACCTCTTGGCTAATTTGCGAAGATGGGGATGAGTTATGAAATGATGAAATTGATGAATGGACATTCACAAACAACCAAGCCCGAGCGGGATTCGAACCCGGGACCCTTGGCCCAGGATTTCAGATTGCAAAAGTTGATATATGGTGTAATGAAGCTCATCATACTCTGCTACACTACGCAAATATTCATACCTCATACGGGATTCGAACCCTGTACTAGTAAGATCACAATACACTAGTTTGCTCGTGACGAGTGCCTATTTGTAGTGTGACTAACAGGACTAGAAAAATACGTGAATGCGAAAGTAATGAACCCACTTTCAAGTACTCTGTTCTCAGAACAGAATAAATTGCAGGGCATGTTTCCGAGATTATTCGTCCAATTTTTGTGGTGCGATGGCGCATGATTAATTAAATTATTATCACATTATATATTATTATTATATTACTATCATATTATATTAATGACATATTTTATATTATTATTGTTCTGAGACAGTTGGTTCGGACTCCTCCCCCCTCCCAGAAATATATTTCTAGATACCTGGTGTAAACAGTTTATATTTTTTTTTTCTGTCGATCAGTTTTAAAGTCATTCAGTAAATTCATATGGTTGTATGTGCAATTGTAATTTCCAAAAAAAAATAAAAACAGAATCTATACCTTCATTTCTTTTTTAAAAGAGCACTATCTAAACTAACATCGAAACAAGCAGCTCTGTGTTTTGAAAGGTCAGGTGCCAGGCCTTGCCTCGAGAAATTGACAGGATGCGCGAAGCCAAGAAAACGCATCGAATAATGAGCGGCGTTGATTTTCTAGCTGCAAGTGTTCAACTATTTGAGTCCAGCTTTTGGTAATCGCAGGGTATCGCTAATGGGCTTGGAGCATGGTCTTTCTATTCGATGTGATACAAACTAACAGTATTTGCTCGAAAGGTGAGGGATGACGCGAAAGTGCCCCGGAGAGAGCCCGGTTGACGTTGCCACACAGTGCGCGGGAACCAGCGACTTTTGTCCAGCTCTCGCTTTGCTTCTTCCCAAATATGGCACCAGCGCAATTTACCCAGCCGCCTATTTTCATGGCGGTGCGTTTAGTCTAGAGTTTGCACTCTTGACAGGAATAGACCAACGTAAAAAGTGTTGGACACAAATCACGCCCCGCCCCTCTTGTTGTCTGCTAGTGTGAGGATTAAGTTTTCCTTCGCGTGCAGAACACAGAGGAATTCTCCCTAGCAGACGGAACGGCACCAGGAACATGACCTGGCACATGGAACTGCGGGCACACAAAATCCACCCGATTACTTACTAGCCTATATTCTAGACAAGCAAGGCCCCGATGCAATTTACTGCGGGCACAATTGCCCGAACATGACGGAAACAACGAATGCTATCTTCTCACGAGGCTGGACAAAGAACGCATGAAAGAAAAAAAAACGATTAACCGCCTGCCAAGATCCTTTGTCTCCCTCCGCCTGCTAGAGTGGACCTCGGAGTCAGTGTTGCCACAATCTGAGGGCATAATTTCCCTTTTTGGACTCATTTTTCCCTTCACCTAAATAGATCTAATAATTATATTAATAGTGGTATTGCCGTTGGTCCATATTCGTATGAATGAAAAATGTTGAACAAATTAATCACATACATGCCAGCCTCAACGTTTCCTGCCCAGATGCACTGGCGTACGGAAAAGGGGGCTGACGGGGCTACAGCCCCCTCCGAAATTTTGAGAAAATTAACATTTTTAAATAAAAGCGGTGAAGAACTCGGGAAAACCAGAGTTGGTAAATTCAAATTCACCTTAAAATGTCCCGTGATTGCCATTTATGAGAGTGGAAAGTTTTAATATACGAAATATATTATTCTGTATGCCGTCCCCCTACCCCCGCTTTGAGAGCAGCTATTCACCTTTACAATTCCAGCCCCTCGAGAAATAAAATCCTGCGTATGTCAGTGTTCAGATGTCCAAGGTTTGTACCCTGGTCGGGCATACATTCATCCATCCCCATCGCTGCTGTTATCCGAAGATGCGGAAAAGTGACGTAATATAAACAAAATCGAAATAGGCTCATACTCAAAGGAGTAGAAAAATGAAGGAACACAAAAAAATGTGGATATTTGAAATTGGAAACATAATGTGAACGAATATTGAGTCTGATGGTTTCAAATTTCCCTCTTCAAAAAGGTAAATTTCCCTTTATGTGGCAACACTGGTCTGAGCACGAGCCACGAGGTTAATTGTCGATTGTTGGCGATTGCCAGCAGAGGGGGACACTTGGGAAACCGAACCGTTACCCACTTTCCCGTTACCTGGGATCGGCCTCTTGTTAGCCGGCGTGCTGGGAGTTCAGCCGGGCTGAGAGGGGAAAATAATGAAACTTCTCAGCACACTCGCTTGATGATAATTGGTGCCTGGGAGGTAGCGGACGTCCCCGCCTTGTTTTATTTAAAAGCATTCAGAACTGCGTCCGCGGGATTTTTATCAGGAAGGAACAAAACACTAAAACCCTTTACTCCAACTGTGTGGTTCCCGTAAGAGCTTGCATGTGATGAAACAGAATTTCTGCTTTTCACCTTTAACTAAATATTTTGATGTCATCCGTGTTCCTGTTCAACAGTAGCGATTGGGTTCCAAAACCGGGGGGACAAGCTGCCAAAACTGGGGGTGGGGGGCAAGGACAGTTTATTTCCCTTTCTAGACAAGGTTCAGCATAGTGCAGGGGCAAAAATAGCAAAAATCACCGCCACTGCTGTTCAAAATTCTTCATCTTTATATTGTTCCTTGATTAATATAGTATCTCCTTTATATTAAAAAATGCAGTCAATTCAGTATACCAGTTAGCATGGACGTCCAGAAAATGAATGTCCACCTAACAAGTATATATTTCACACATATATAGTGAATTATGTTAATTATTATAAGAATGTTGAAGGAACAGGATAAATTCAGACTGAAGCAGTGTTTTTTTGAGGGGGCATCATTATTATGGGGAAAATATGCCTCTTTTGCCCCCCCCCTGGAAAAAATACCCTTTTTGCCCTTTCTGGAAAAAATCCTGCGGACGTCCATGACAATAAAGTAAAAGGTAAAGTTCCCCGTGCAGATAGCAACGTACATGAAGGCACATTTAGGGGATGTGAAGGTTGGGCCACAAATCAAATCAATAGTAATCAAAAATATGTTTTCCTTTCTTTCTTTTGTTTCAACTTTTCATGAATTGCTAAAGAACCCGATAATCGGTTGCAGTATGTACAGTTTTCATGATAGAACTGAAATTACACGTTCGCTATTTGTCACTTCTCTGACGTAAATTTCAGAAAGGAATTTGTCCATGTCCCATCTCCTTTTAGGGACTCCGATGATCATATGAACATTATTTTACGCCGACCTCTGTGGCGTACTGGTTATCACAACGCACTTCGGCGCCAGAATCTAGACATAGGCATGCGTGTTCCTTGTGAGTGTCACTTCATTAATTTCATCATACTCATCACTAGGACTAGAATTTTGATGCAAATGCATCTTTTTTTTTCTAAGGCAGAAAGATTGCATAAGTAGATAGAAACGTGTTTTACACGCAAGTGAATTAATTGGGATACCTTTATTAGGGCATTTTTTTGCATTTTTTGACCCTTTTTGGAGTAAAGGTAATTTTTTAAACTTTTTAAACAGTTTTCTCGGCCTTTTAAAAGTCATTTTATGCATTTTACATGCAAATGCAACCCTTTGAAGGATAAAGGTTCCCGACTCTCGTCTCATTGTCTTCAGCGCAGTTCTGAACGACTGTGTTTGAAGAAACAAAGAAATTCTGTGCAGTATTGTTGACACAAGCTGTTGTGCAACAATTCAGCTCAAACGATGTGATTTCCCCCTCTATCAGTAAATACGTATATTGTCGCCAGACGGATTATTGTTAAAAAACAAGGGGTACAAAGTGTGTGCTCTGTATCGGACATTTTGTCAGGGAAGCAATTTGCACTGTATGGAATTGAAAGTAACTTAACAGCAAGTGATATTGTTCATTTCAAGTACACTCCTCTTGTGTCGGTGGAAGTCGAGATAAATGTTTCTATGTACAAGGAAGGCTCTCTTGTCCGAAACCCGATTTCATTCCCTTTTGAAAAATTGCATATGATTTGCGTTGTGTACTGCAACTCAGTACTTAAAGTGTAAAAGACAAAAAGCGAACTCTCTTACTTGTACTACCATACGCAATGAACATGTGATAGATACTGTAACGTTAATTTGTAATTTGAATTTCTCTTGGTAGTTTATAAATTTGTTTTACAAATCTTTCAGAATTTTTAGGTCATTTTTCTAAGTTTATAGGACATTTTCTTGCATGTATTAGGACATATATGCATTTTTTAAAGGTCATTTCTTGGCAATTTTAAGGTCATCAAAATCCTATCCTCGTTGTCGCGATTAGCCTAAAGGGGCAGAAAAGCGACGCTAAATAACAATAATTAATAACGTGGTTTACGATTTATTAATGCGATCAAAATCAATATTATTTTGTTATATTACGTCGCTATAAATAAGCTACTGGCGACGGTGATGAAACTGATGTTGAAATAAACAGCGTTTTAAAATTTATCATGTGTTTCTCACATATCGGAATTTGATCTTTCTTGACGAGACCTTGCACTTTTATTATAAAGTTAATGCTTGTTATAAAAAGAACTCGCATGTTCTGTCCTGCAGATTGTGGATATGCTAGAAGAGAAAATCATCTGCCTGAAATATCGACAGTTCGACATGTATCGATGTATATTGATTGTGAATTAATGTAATTCGACTCCAAGATAGAGGGATATTCCGGTTTTATATTGCATTGTGTTAGTATTCGGTGAAGCTTCCAGTACACTAAGTTTTTTTGTATTTCCATCTGTAACGTTTTCTGAGTAATTGATATCGTAACAGTCTATAAAATCATTGAAAATATTAAGTACAAAGAACTTCAAATCCCAGACATTTAGCCATCACCTTTCCAGACAGGTATCTAGAAACATCTAAGGAATGTCTTGTCAGACATTACCGAGCTTCCTTGATCGCCATCGTTGTTGTGAAAATCGTCGGCCCCCCCTATCCCTCGTTTCTATCCGGCCCTCTGGATTACTTCCTACTTTCATCCCTCAATCTCTCCTTTCACCTCACCCTGGGTGCCAAGCGAGCAGATTATATTTGTGCCGGAATTACAAAAAGGGGGGGTTTCACATAACAATTTATATTTGTATGTCCCTGGTTCGTTTACACATATACAGCAAGTGAATATACAGGTTTTTAAATGGACAGTACCGTAGTTCTTGAAATTATAACATTCCATAGGATATATTGGTTTATTATACGTAGTTATATATATACATATTTTACAGAGCGTTTCCATGAGTGTCTTGCATAGACCAAAATTACCAAATCTCTAAATCAATATAATTGCGCACCTATGGCATAACCATCGGCACTTCCCTTACCACCGAGTTAGCAAAACTATCTCGGTGGGCCTATCCTCAGCTTAAATGATATTCCGTTACAAATGCGTTTCCTTACGCCTTCTCTCTTTCTTTTGGGCATCAATTAATCAAATACGGAAATATCCACATAATCAAAGCTTTTTCTAAAAGGGGACTTGGGACAGCAACAGGGGCTGGCATAACCAGATGCTACATTATGATATCCAGTTTAGCCACCATAAGTGGACTAAACTTGAGGAGACGTTCCTCTTTCGTCGATCAATGGGGAAACACTGTTTTCTTTGCTAAAGCCCACTGGCTCTTTTTAAAGTCGGGGTAAACGTCCGTGGACGTGGACCCCGTAGCATTGGAAAATTCCACTGCCAACGGTCTTTTGAAAGACACCTAGCTCCCCCAACCGGGGAGGTAAAAAACAGGGGAATCTAACATCCAGCAAAGCACAATCCAAAAATATACACTTACATGCAATAATAACATAAAAGTACTCATGGAAACATATTACTTAACCCTACCCTCGTAGCTGGCCAGCAATTAATTATTACAATATACCAAAACCAGTAATGGTCAATCCGACCGTTACATAGTTCCCCCCTTCAAGAGGAACAAGAAAAAACAATACACTCAAAACAAGATCACCATATTTACAAAATCATCCAACACAATTACACAATACCCACTAAAGTATTCAACTGTTCTCAGAGTATCTGAAAAATGAAATAGTCACTAGTTCATTCACTTTATCACATTGTCCACAACGTTCGCAGATTCGCCAAGCTTCCTCTTCCTTGTGAAGTCCGCCACTGAAGTATCCTCTCTAGGATGAAGTCTTCCTGACAGCATCTTCCTTGAAGTTGGTTTTCTCTGGTTCCTGGTTCGACTCTCCACCGAGTCCCTGGTTTGACTCCCATCTGAGTCCCTGGTTTGACTCTTCACCGAGTCCCTGGTTTGACTCTTCACCGAGTCCTTGGTTTGACTCCCATCTGAGCCCCTGGTGTGACTCCCGACTGAGTCTTGGTTCGACTCTCAACCGAGTCCTGGTTCGACTCTCTACCGAGTCCTGGTTCGACTCTCGAACCTAAATCCACAATGTGTATTTCTGTTTACAACTTGGAGAAACGCAAATAAATAAACAGTGTTGTGTGAATGAAGAAAATGGGGGTAAGTTATATACAAATGAAAACTAAAATAAAAAAAAATCAAATAAAAGAAGATCCGCGGTCGGCTATTATGACAGCTGGGATTGCTGGCTAGGCGGCCAGACGGTAGTCTTCCTAACCCTCATTAGGAGTTGTCGCGTGGCTCCCCTTGGCTGTTTTCTGTCCCTCCACCTCACAGCAAAAGCTGGTGGTTTATGGCTGGACAACTGGCCTGGTTCACCTTCCACAATCGGACAATCCTTCCCATTCTTGGCCCTGAAAGTATCTTCTTTAATCCTTCCAGACATTAAACATGGACCTGAGTGTTCCGTTTCAAGTTCACCATTAACGCCACGCAATCTACCAGATGTAGTGTGCTCTTTCAGCCACACCTTGTCTCCAATGCGAAATTTACATGGCTTACGTTTGATCTCGTTCTCTTCATCCTGGAACATCTGTAAGGCTGGGCTCGTTTTCTTGTATTTCAGTCTCACTTCTTCTGTCTTCCCTTTGCTGGAGACAGTACAGGGAACGCAACTTCTGACGTAGCGAGCGATATCTCGTGTCATTCCAAGCCACGAATATTTCTCCTTGATTTTCGACAAAGTTTTCCGCTTCCCATTGTGTCCTGCAAATTCAGAATCGTGATGTGACGTCAATATTTGAGATTTCAAACTCAACGGGACCCATATTTTGGCTGTTCCCTTAGAATCTTGCTTGCAGTCTATCCTCCTGCACAAAACTCCCTCCTCATCCAAAAACGACTGATTGGCCAACTTAGCAACTTTCTCCTTATACTTCCTACTTCCAGAGAAATGCTTTCCCTTCAGTTGTTTCATTATATGAGATAACAAACTGTCTCTCATTTGCTCTGAAACAAGCGATGAAGTTTTTTGTAGCCTCTCAGAAACCAGTAATTCATCCTTTTCATTGTCCTCTAAAGCAGAAGGCAACAATGATAATGAATGGTTCTTCTCGTTCGTAGAAATGGAATTTTTTCGAAGAAATTTGCATTCCCTTTTTATTCCGTTCCTCCGTTTTCTCTTCACCTCTTTCGAGATTTTCAGAGAGCATAATGCACCAGCGTTTGCAGTCTTCTGAACTTCGAGTCCTTGGGAATCGACTAATTGGCCCGTATCCTCATTCGTAGACTTCCCGCTATTCTCAAGTGCATGTGTGTTGCATCCATCCAGGCTCGAGGGATCTGACGAGTTATTCCTTTCCTGTACCACGTTATTTCTCTGCATAACTGTAACAGCGAATTCTCGTTTACATGCACGCTTCGAGAAGGTGTAAATCACGTCGCTATCTCTGAACGACCATCCGTTCTCCTCAATGTACAAAATTATCCCACTCTGCCTCAAAAAATCCCTTCCAACGATTATGTCACGGAAACAATTCTCAAGGATGATAAATTTATGCCTAAATTTCATGTTATTAATACAAACAGTAGCATACATCTCCCCAACTGATGTAACGCTACCCACAGCTAACGAAATGTTCCATTTTCTCGTCTTCATGAATTTATTTCCATCCCTCTCTAACAACTTGGCTGTCTCCAAACTTAGCGTAGAAGCGGAAGCTCCCGTATCTGCAAATAATACATAGCGTTTGTTGTTAATCTTACATTGAATGAGAGGTTCGAGGTCTTGCTGAAAACAGCCTTCTCCATTCAAAAAACGGCCTTTGTTTCTGCGCTTTCTCCCGGCGGGTGACAGAATGTTTAATTGGGGACGCTGCTGACCTTCCTTTCCAGCGGGTTGGTTCCTTTTATTGGCCTGTTGACATTCCTGAAGTTTATGGCCCTCACTACGGCAGCCCCAACAAATTATCTTTGCAGAATTTTTATTGGCCCCCGCTTGTCCAAAAGTCGCATCAAAAGAGGGTCTCTTTTGCCCTACGGTCGCATCACCGCCAATGCCCCTTCTTAGAAACGCGGTTGTTTCACAGCCCTTGATCCTTTTTCCTAAACCTGGATTGAGAGAGCATAACGGTAGCTGGTCACTCTCGGTTCCCCCTTCGCTTGTCCTCGCGGACAAAGCCAAATGTTTTACTCCTGTTCTTCGCGAGGTGTCCTCTTCAGTGTTGCAAACTTCAGAAAAAGATAATTCCGTCTCACCGTCGAGCGGTGAAAAATAAAGCCTTTCTGAATATAACCTCCTCTGAACAATGGCTGCTTCAGATTCCAATTCCTTCAAAGTATGAAATTGCATCCCATACAAATGTCTTCGGAAACTAGGGTGTGCATGAGATAGAATATGTTCTATTACTTCACATTCCTCTGTCTCTTTTTGCCTCATAGAAAACAGTTTCCTCATTCGACGAATAAACAAAACCAGAGATTCTTCGCTCATTTGGAAGCGATTCAGAATCAAACGTTCGATCTCATTCTTATAATCTACAGAATAATATTCTTCTAAAAAAGCATTTTCAAAGCTCTTGAACTGTTCAAACGGGCGTGAAAATCTAAACCAATCCCCTGCAGCCCTCCTTAGCGAAAAAGGAAGAATCTTGTCAAACAATGACTTCTCCGAAATGCCCATGACATCTTTATAATTCCGCAACTCTTGCAAATAATCATGCGGCGAAATCTTGTCATCGCTCCCCGTGAAGACTGGAATCGGTAAATTTGACTTATCGAGAATTTTCTGAACTTTTTTCTCCTCTTCCTTAGCACTCTGCTGTTCAGTGCGCGATAAAGCAAGATTATTTAATTCCCTAATAATTTCCTCCTGAGATTTATCGCTTATGTCCTGATTACCCAATAGCTGTCCAAGCAAAACTCTATCAATTTGTACTGCCATTTTTTCTACTTTACTTTTTCCACTACGTAATAACATTCACTTCTGTACGATCTTCGTTGTAAAAATTAAAAAATCTATCCGTCCGTCAGTCCGTCTATCTTTCAAACCTATAGACCTGACGACATTTTATACAACAAGATATATCCTGGACAATAGAGCCCCCATATGTGAAAATCGTCGGCCCCCCCTATCCCTCGTTTCTATCCGGCCCTCTGGATTACTTCCTACTTTCATCCCTCAATCTCTCCTTTCACCTCACCCTGGGTGCCAAGCGAGCAGATTATATTTGTGCCGGAATTACAAAAAGGGGGGGTTTCACATAACAATTTATATTTGTATGTCCCTGGTTCGTTTACACATATACAGCAAGTGAATATACAGGTTTTTAAATGGACAGTACCGTAGTTCTTGAAATTATAACATTCCATAGGATATATTGGTTTATTATACGTAGTTATATATATACATATTTTACAGAGCGTTTCCATGAGTGTCTTGCATAGACCAAAATTACCAAATCTCTAAATCAATATAATTGCGCACCTATGGCATAACCATCGGCACTTCCCTTACCACCGAGTTAGCAAAACTATCTCGGTGGGCCTATCCTCAGCTTAAATGATATTCCGTTACAAATACGTTTACTTACGCCTTCTCTCTTTCTTTTGGGCATCAATTAATCAAATACGGAAATATCCACATAATCAAAGCTTTTTCTAAAAGGGGACTTGGGACAGCAACAGGGGCTGGCATAACCAGATGCTACATTATGATATCCAGTTTAGCCACCATAAGTGGACTAAACTTGAGGAGACGTTCCTCTTTCGTCGATCAATGGGGAAACACTGTTTTCTTTGCTAAAGCCCACTGGCTCTTTTTAAAGTCGGGGTAAACGTCCGTGGACGTGGACCCCGTAGCATTGGAAAATTCCACTGCCAACGGTCTTTTGAAAGACACCTAGCTCCCCCAACCGGGGAGGTAAAAAACAGGGGAATCTAACATCCAGCAAAGCACAATCCAAAAATATACACTTACATGCAATAATAACATAAAAGTACTCATGGAAACATATTACTTAACCCTACCCTCGTAGCTGGCCAGCAATTAATTATTACAATATACCAAAACCAGTAATGGTCAATCCGACCGTTACATTGTAAACAGGTGTAAAGGATCGCAATCAAGGAAGAGGCTACAGGTAAGTAATTCGGCATTATTAATAAATTCGATCGGAATAAATGTCTGGGAGGACGGGGGTGAGAGGACAGTCAGCTACGAGCATGGCAGAAATACGATTCGAGGAATAACGTGTTGGAGCGAGTCGCGAGTCAGACTCTTTTGTACGGTCACGACCATAACGACTCTTTGCAGAACTTCAGCTACTAGACAAGAGACAGGTATACCGTTTTCCATTAGCCATGCTGATCCAGTCTTTGGGGGTTTAAAACTCAAGTGTTGTGTTTTGCCATTCATATGTACAGTATGTGTAGTACCTCTCGCACCTTACCATCAAGCTTACCACAAGTAGCGAGTTGCACCATAATCAAGGATGAATGATCAGTGAGCTACACCAACCCAGTTCGATCCCACATACCAAAACGTATGTTACGATATGTACAGTCACCGGCAAAAGAAATGGGACTCCTACATCCTGAAATACTGCAAGACGCTGTGTGGGTTGCCTAACTGTACGGCGGTGGCAGAACTTGCCATTGGAAATTTTCTATTAATTAGTGTTATGCAACACACACAACGCCTTGCAGTATTTCGGGATGTAGGAGTCCCATTTTTATCAGTAGAACAGTCCACTTGAAGATCCAAAAGCACAAAGAATCTAATTGGTAGTCTGTATAAAGCCTAGCCGATGGCCAAATGGAAACATGGCGGATCCAGAAGTTACAGTTGGGAGGGGAGAATTTCAGTGACGTGCCTCACTTAGAATCACTTCTAACCTACACTTACATTGTATTATGTAAACAATATATCATACTGTAAACAGGAACCAATATGACTTCCAAGTTCCAGAGTTTACTATAGTTTAGTGCAGGAATAGATGTGTATATTGTGTGTCGTTATCGTAATTCCTCCCAGCCACGGATCAGATATGAAGAATACTATATATATAAAGAAATGGATGCATGTGTGTTTGTTCCAGCATAACTCTTCGAACGCCTGGAGCAATTCACTAAAACTTGGTACACATATCACTTGCAATCTGGAGAGAAATACTGTGGGGGTAAGACACCACTAGCGGTGGGGCTGGGAAGGAGGTGACATGTAAACATAATCGAAAACGACCGATATTACAGAGCGTCTCAACCTTAAAAGTCAGTATGGGTTAAATGGAGTGCAGCGTTGCCAGATCAACAAACGGACGAGCATCGAGTCGCTGTTAATCGCTAATGATTGTGACAAATTTACTTCCTTAATATCGTATAGGAAATCTTCAAAATGTATGTATTTGATGCATTTTGAAAAAAAAATACGATAGTTACCTCAAGATTTGCATGTAAATGTTTATATTTCGACGTAACTATTCACTATTTTACATTTGCATTATATGTGTAATACACGCAACTATTGTTACTTCTTTCGTCGAATGTTGTATCTTTCACATAAACAGAATTAAATAAATACAAAAACAAACATTAAGATATATTTTTTTTTTCGGAAAATCAAGCACGCTGCACTTCCTACGAACCGGGGCAAATGCCTGCAACTGAATTGTAACCTTGGTGGCGCGCAATTAATTTGATACGCGAGACAGCCCGCATAAACAAACTACGATTGCGGAATAAATAACGGTGCTGTGCATGCATTCTAAAAATAACTTCAAACAATTGTCAACACTTTTCTCGCTTCGTCTACACGTATATCGCGACAAACCGAAAAGTTTCTCGCTAACCAACTTTTTCGTGTTACGGTCTGATGATTTATACAAAATATCCAATGTGTATATATATATATATATATATATATATATATATATATATATAACTCTTCTCGTAAGCATATTAATTTATTCTGGCGAAGAATATCATATATACAAACACCATAGATCCCATAGAAAAAAAACTGGCGAATTTGTTCAAGCGGTTTCATATTTATGGCTTTTGAAGTATTTGCTAGAAAAAATTAAGCGTTTTGCAAAATTGCATAATTATGATTTCAGATCACATGAATTTATGACAGGTTATATAATGCCGTCATTAAATAGAGCATAAAAAACTCTACAGGATAATGATTTCACTGTTTGAAATTTATGACTTTTACATTGTAAATTTTGTAACATCTGGCGGCGCAGCGGTGGTAGAGAAAGACAGAGCTATTGGCAAAACGCATGTAGTAGAGAGAGAGGGAAGTACTCCATTTACTTCCATACTGACTTTTAAGGTTGAGACACTCTATAGTGTGGAATCCATAGTTTTTGGAGTTGCTAAGCTAATTGGTGACATTCACGATGACATTTGAGAGAGAGAGAGAGAGAGAGAGAGAGAGAAAGAGAGAGAGAACCTTGCTTTCTCGATACCGATCAACAAGTCCCAGGGGAAGTCAGTGGATTTAAGATCGCCATGTTTCTCCCACGGACAACTTTAATAGAAAAGTGGGATAAAATAAATAAATACCCGGGCATAAGCTAGTAAATGAATAAACAAAGAAAACAAACCCCTATTTCCTCAGGAGTCTCGAGTTCGATACCCTATTGACGCATAATGCACAGTGATTCGGATCCAAATTTCCAGTTGCGATTAGCCTATGTTGAGCATAAAGTGGACTTAAATGAAACTTAAATATATGGAGTGACAGAACAAAACATAGTCTTTGTGCAAGTAGCGAGTACAAGTGAGTACAGCTACCATCCGTTTGCAGCAGCACACACTGCTCTGCTCCACCAACTCGTTTCTCTCCTCTTCCGTTATGCGTAGCCATCTCCACAAATCCCAGGGAGAGAGTATAGGTTCAGAGAAGCCAGCGTGCCACTGCCAGCGTGCAATGTGCCTGCTTTATTTTGATTTTCGCGTATGGATTACATGCTTGTACATCTAGAAAGTAGTGTCATATCATTGACAAACCGATGTTAACAACAGTTTTTCAAAATGACGACAGCCAACCACAATGCAAGCATGACAGTTGCATACGAGACTCTGCTGCACCCTTTCAAATATCGCTGGTGTATTTATTTATTTAAGTATTGGATTATACTACTGAAATACAGCATACAAGCCTTATACAGCAGTTTATTACAGTAGAAAAAGTACATATACACAATATATACAATAAAAATTAAATAAGTGTACTACGTGATAAAACATACTAAGATGATTAACTTACATTGAAATAAAAGAAATACAAATTAAAAATACAATACAATCACGTAAACAAAAACCCACGTTAGTAGTAAAATTGCACATGTTATTTTAATAATAAAAGGTCACTAGACTTCAGCAGATTATGACCTTATTGGGATATAAAGAAAATTAAAGCAAAAATGGGAAATGACAGATTGCAGAGCAGTTATCAACGAGTGCATAGTGACGAGTCTTCAGAGTAAGTTTAGATAAAAAGTAGGGTATATAATGTTTTACATTAATTAATTTGCAAATATAATTGTAATCGTTAGGATTTCTTCTGTCCAACAGGAACGAAATATTAAGTTTATCTAACAAATTATAATAGCCTACTCATAATATAATCTAAAAAGTCTGAATGTAAAGTACAAAAATGAAATAAATATTTACTGTACATTTTCAAAAATGATTTTCATGGTATTATTACATGCAAAATTCCAAGTTGTTGTACTGCATTCCAAAATAGGCCTTACATATACAGGAAATAACTGAAGTAAGAAGAATAGATGGAATTTGGCCATTTCTTGATTAAGAGGCCGCTTCTCTTTCTAGCTTTTGTTGCAATTGCGAATCACATCACAGGCGACAACAATCCTGGCAACTTATCCCATGCCCATGACCACCGGGGTCTCACAAACAAGTGATTTCAGATGTTCCCCAGACGCAAAAAAATGTATTTAGGCCGGGCGACCTCGCAAACCCTAATATGGGGCTTCCCCTACCAATTCAGCATCGAGGTGGTTGCAGAAAACTACACTGAAATGAGACTGTCCTACGTATCTCGGTACACTGGCTTCTCCAACTGTTCAGCGTTGTGTTTCCTTTTTGTACCTTTACTGAATCACCCTGTTTATAATTTACACATCATTGAACTAGAACTTGAGAAGTTCTCGTCTTTATTAAGAGTTATCGTTCCCGAGATATCGACATGTCACATGACATGATTGCTGCTACTCACAGTCCACCACTGGTCAGTCGTAAGGTTCTCAATGTTTTTAAATATAATTCTTTACATTGCAGGTTCGAATTTGCATATGTAATCATAGCTATATATTTTTTACATATTTGTGTGAAATGGAATCATAATCAATCGCTGGCCTGACCCTAAATATAGGGCGACCATAATTTTTTGACCCAAAAACGGGACATCCCAGGGAGGTCAGTTCGCCACTCCTGAAAAATCGCCTTACAAATTTTCGTTATTATTAATGTGTTATTATTATTAATTGAAGTGTGGATCACATAAATGATATAGCATAAACAATAAATTAAATACGGTATGACATTGTATTTCTGCTAACCAATCATCTTAAGAATTTATTTTTCCCAAAGCTTATACCACATCGTGAAATTTGTCTTTTGAGGTTGTATCAAGACACAGGAATTTAAATTCTTGTTTCAGGCCCGAATTGAAACTACATGTTCGACTCTTGGTCATGCTTCTTCACTGCTCTACAAATATGGAAACACACACAAATAATACAAACCTCTACGCGAGCTAACTTATACAGTAAACTGCTGGAACGTTCTCGACGGCAATTTTTGATGTCATGAAGTGCTTGAAACGCAGTCCAGCTGTTTTGCTACAGTGTTGCCATGACAGTTTATATTTTCATTAATTTTCATTTTCAAATTTAGACTTGGTTTTCAAGCTGACTCCTAAAAACGGGACAAATAGTACTTTTTTAGTAATATCGACGGGACGACCGGGACACGCCTCTGAAACGGGACTCTCTCGGTCAAAACGGGACGTATGATCAACCCCTAAATATCACCGCACGCCCCTGCTCCATACGCTCTCAACCCAGATTTGTCCAGGAATTTTTAAAATAGTAAATTCCGGTCCAGGAAAGAAAATCAGCAAGCTTGAATGGGTTCAGGACCGAAAATAACCTTTTTATGTGTAAAGAATTTCATTTCGGTCCTGGAACAAGTTTTCCGGATGCACTTAAAAACGGTCCAGGAACCTTTTTTCTGTTCAATTTAAATACAGTCCAAGTTCCGAATTTAAATTGTGCGAGATAAAACGGTTCTGGTCCTGAAGCGGAACCCAATAGAATCCAGTAGAGTTTATGGGTTCTTGGACCTTGAACAATTTGGTTTTACCCCGCTTTATCTCACAAGGGCGCGGACAGCCAGAGCCACCTGGCGAAAGCGAATTGATCCGTGTTGCAATGGAGAAGGAAGAGGGTGGGCTAATTGTGTAGCGGTTTACACGCTCGCGGTCCCGTGAAGGAGTCGAAACACATGTCGATCCCCTTTACGCGGTGAAAGTAACCGACACCCGGTCTCCTGGAAATTAGAGCTTTACGATCGACGATTGCATCGCTCGAGACGAAAAGATAATTCGATTGCGTGCTGGACTTGTAAAAGGATTGCAACCTCGCTTTCGGATTCAATTATGGGGCACGTTGAGGCGTAAAGTTCGCCTGTGTCTTATCGTCGATTGTTTTATTGCGATTCATAAAAAATGCATTGAAATCGACGCTGTTTCGATTCTGTTAAAGAAGAGCATTCATATTCAAAGATTATTTTGAAACAAATCTAGGAATATTCAACTTTGAATTTTTAATATAAGTATTGATTCTTTTAGTGTAAATTCCAAGTAGCATGCAGCCTGAAACAATTAGGGACTACAGTCAAATTCTCGGTGGGTTAACTACTACTGACTACAAGGTATTTAATTAAAACTTTACTACGGTATAATTTTATCAGTGGCATATTTTACAGTCAGAACCAAAGATCAGTCACTGAGATGTTGCAATTTGTTCCATCGAATCTTTTATATCAAATAAAGTGCAACATTGTTTAATTCTCTTAAGCCATTATTTAATGGAATAATATCACAGACTCACTATTCATATGAACAGTACAAATACACCACAAAAACTACACTCATTATAAGCTCGCTGGCTATACGAATAAATACTAAAGGTAACACTATTTCTAAGTTTTGAGTACTTCGTTGCTAAAATTAGAAAATGAACCACAGCAAGAAACCACGATAAATACACATCTGTTTTTATGAACAGCTACAACCTTGTTTAAATCCAAAGATTTTGGAAGCTCTTTAAAGGACAGAATAGATAGAGCGCTAAACCTATCTTACCAATTCGATTACGAACGTAACATTTGATATACTGCAACAGTCGTTGGTGGGAGAAAACACATTTCAATAACACAAAGCTTATAAAATTCGTAAAAGGCAATTTTGAATGTTTCAACTGTAGCAAGTAGCTGCTGAAGGGTCATTACATGTTTTGAGTTCCTTCCTGCCTCATAGTGTGTGACATAACTCAAAACTGTCCAAATTACAACAGTAGGGAGCGACGAAAGATTGAAGCTTCTCGCCTTTTGGAAAGCGGCACTAACTTAATTGTAAAGAGCGAAACTTAATAAAGTAGGCATGAAGTAAACAACACCACCCTTGAATAGAAAGTGCGTTTATGATGCAATTTTCTCTGACATGATGAAATAGCTTAAGTCTTTTTGTTCAACAACTGGAATTCAGAACTTAGTGCTAAAAATAGGGAGGGAGGATGCGAGAAATACCGTCCACTTAGGAGGTGCCACTCTCAAGTAACAGAAATATTTTCACTACAAATTGACTTCCCCTAGAAGACAAATACATTGACATAACATCAATGAATATAGTGGCAGTTCTTGCACTGAACATTTTGATAAAAGAAAATAACTGCTGAATATTATAATTTTAATTCAGAATACATAATGCATACATACTGATCAGAATTGGATCAATTTAGATTTGCTTCACAGATTGATTCTCCTGCACAGAATGAAATTTGGCCACTATGACGGTACTGGAGAAATTATTTTCTAACCTCTCAAATAATAATTAATTAACATGTAGGACTAGGACTGCGAGAAATAAAATTGCAGAAGCGTGCTGATTTTTGCACCGTTTTGAAATGATTAGTTGATGGATTTGTATTAAGCCCACCATATGCACAGAGGCTAATCGGGACGAGAGGTACAGCTTCTAGTGAAATGTTACCTCCGCCGGGTATCAAACCCTGGACCCCTTGATATCGCCAGATTATCAGGGCTGGGAGCCCAATTTTAATCTTTCCAATTCTTAGCATTTAAGAATTAGGTAGTTTGTGTACTCTTTGATTCTTTAGTATCGTATTTCTCCCTCTCGAATATTTGCAGCGATAAGGATGAAACCAATGAGAGAACATCGCAATTGTGAGTACTCGAATGAGGAACTAACAAACAGAAAAGAAACATAACGCTTCTTTAGATTTTGAACGTCGTCCTGCTAATAAACATTCATTTATAGAGGCTAATAATTGTATACATTTAGCTGTATATGCCAACAATTAAAGAACAACCTCACAGCCACTGAATACGTCCACCTACCAGACAGGCAACGGATTTCGTAGCACGTTTGGTGACTCAATTACTTAGTATCAAATGATCGGTGGCCACTGTTATCCAGTCATATTTGTAGCTGTTCCTTCTTATTTTATAACACATCGTAATAATGTAATCTTGCGATCTAGACGAACTTCTAGAAAATGTACTTGAACATTGTACTTCCCCCAATACAAGTTTTATAATGGAAAATGTAAACTTCTGTTTTCTACGTTTTGGATCGAAATGCGTCTAACGTACTACAAAAATGTAGAGGGCTACAGGGGGGCTGAGGAATGTTTTGGGGGGCTACAGCCCCCTAAACCCCCCCCCCTGTAGCGCCTTCCCTGGTGGCATGCAATCCTCGTTAATAACACAGAACATTTTTTTTCAAATGTTCTAATTTTCTGTTGCATTGATTTTTCAACTATTTCTGTGTAATTTTTCAATGTTGATTTCAAATATGAAACCCGTATATGGTATAGTTATCATGCTATTTGAAACTTTTACTTTTGCGAAAAAGGACACCTATTGGTATTTACATCGGGGATAGGTGGACAACGACACTTAGATATACCGTAGCCACGCACTAAAACACCTTTTTGATTCATTGAATGTGTTTTAAGTCCACTTTATGTATAGAAAGACTAATCGGGACTGGGCCCGCAGTTTAAAGTGGGATCCGACCATTATGTGCCTCCACCCGGTATCGAAACCAGGACCCTTTGATTGCGAGGCGGCGACTTTTTCACTACGTCATCAGTGAGGCCATAAAACACCTCATCTTCAGTTTTTAATATCGAATCATAGCTTCAGCACTTAGACGTAAGAAAGCAGCTGAGATATTAGCATCCAGGCTGCAAAAAATATATATATATACGGTACGTGTGTGTGTGTGTGTGTGTGTGTGTGTGTGTGTGTGTGTGTATATATATATATATATATATATATATATATATATATATATATATATAGCTATACTGCACTGATAAGCAAAAGTGTAATATTTCTGAGAGTTGAGACCAGTTTTTTGTGGATTTCTCGTCAGATGATATCCCTGGTCTTTTCACCCAATTACGTCTTACCTTATGTAGTCCAAAGGATGGCGATTATTTCTCGATAGCTCTAAGCACATTATCATATGTGTTGTCTTGCACAACGGGAATGTTTATGGACCAGTTCCGCTTGGTCACTCAGTGCATTAGCAAAAAGAACATAATGACATAAAAGAGCATATCAAAGGTGATGGGACAAGAATATGATGGCAGACTACTGCTGCCAGCGAGATTGCCCTTAGCAAGTCCACAAAGTAAGAGCTACAGACACAACTTCATGCCTGTATAACCTATTTGAACTTTGCATGCCATCCGTATCAAATTTCTAATATTGCCTTCTGTCTGTAGACATATGTGTTACTTTTTCTTTTTTTAAAAAAAAGGCTTAAATTCATACCCATATTTTACTATATTGAATACATTTTTAATACTGCAAAAAGTGCTTTTATCTTGCCTTAGTTTCAAACTGTAATGCATATTGTGATGCACTTTACATGAGTTTGTGAATACATGAAGAATGGTATCCAAGATGGCATCCAACTTTAAAATGTTGAATTGAATTTTGAAAAATGAATATCAAGGTGAAAAATTAAAATGTTGAATTGCGAAGAAACTAGAACTAGAAAAAACAAATCTCAGATTTGAAATCAGTGCACCCAAATTTGGTTAGAACAAGTGCTGGTATCAACGCAACAAACATTGTAATTAATCATTGTCCTCGCATTACTTTTTATCACTTTTCCTCTCGTTTTACGTATAACTATTTTAGCCGTGGTGGTCTATTCGGTAGGGCGCCTGACTGCCAAGAGGGAGACCGGGGTTCGATTCCCGGATTGGTTGATCTAAGGTCGGAATTTTTTTCCGGCGGGCGGATTAGTTCATCTGTCCACAGAATTAACAAACATGAATTTATCATATGTTGTTCTGTTAGACAAATATTATATGAATATTGTCATTTTTATGACAAGAACAAAAGTAATGTAATATTTCTTGATCATGTTGTTGTTGGAAACAAATCAATTAAACTCCACAATATTATTTTGACGATCTATAAATGAAATGAAATGAATATATAACACACTACCATCCTCATTTTCGTGGATAGCGAAAAAGTATTAGCAAAGCGCAGTAAAATATATCGAACGAAATAAAAACCTTCTTCCAAGGAATTACATTTTTCAATGGAATGAAATTTTAGTTCTTTTTTTTTTTTGTTGTTTGTTTGTTTTAAGTCCACTTTATGCACAGATAGGCTAGTCGGGACTGAACCTAGTTTAAGGTGGAAACCTAACCATTATGTGCCTCCACCGAGTGCAGCGAAATCTTAATTAAGCCTTGTAATATATACCATGACGACCAAAAATTATATTTATAAATATGCATCTTACATGTAGATTGAAAATATAATGCTCTTGTGAAATAAACTTTCCGCAATGGATTGTTGGCAATAGTAGTAAAGCCGTCACATATCTTCATTGAGGTTTCCTTCTCTTGTCTCGGAAATGCAAAACCTGAAGAGTGATTGTATTTACAACGAGCGATGTAATTTTTACGAAAGTAGGACGAACTCTGTTCATGACAGACCCGATGTCGTTTACGTTTGTTGTGATTATTCCAGGCAATGATTCCGCTGAGCTCCTCTGCAAAACCTCCGCCAACTCCCAATACTTTCCTATGCAAATGGCCGGGTAATTGCCGCTGCGCTCCTTCACAATGGCCAATTCTTTCAAACCCGGTTCTTATGCATTTACCAGCCATTTTCTTCCTCGGCAATCATTAGCAACAATGTGCGATTTACAAACCACTCGGTTGTCTACCTGAATGTTGGTTTTCTTCTTGCACGTTTTGTTGTTGTCCCGAACTGTTATTTGAAGCACAAAATGCTTCCTTCCTCATTAAACCAGAACATGCAGAAACTAAGATTATCTGACCTACTTTTCCCGCCCAGGAGTCGTTTATGTACTGGACACGATGCTCGCTTGAAAAAAGTTGTTCTGTTTCCTCTGAGCCGGGTGGGTGGGCGAGGCAGAAAGCATTCTAGCCAAAAAAAACAACAAAAACAAACGAAATTACTGATTAAAATGCATTTTGCTCCCACAATACGAGGGTCACTATTTATATTTTGAGCCTAACAATGAAAAAACAGGAATTTGGCATTGAAAACTGCTTTATTGTTTTTCGAAGTATTCTCCTTTATGGTCAATACACTTTTGCATTCGTTCGAACCATTTGTCAAAGCAGTTTTTCCAATCTTCTTGAGACACCTCTATAATATGGTTTTTAAACGCATCAACGGCGTCTTCCGCCGACGAAAATCGTTGTCCACGCAATTTATTCTTGACATTCGGGAACAAGAAGAAGTCATTGGGTGCCAAATTAGGACTGTACGGCGGATGACCCATCAATTCGATTTTTTGACTGTTCATAAAGTCGGTTGTTAGACGAGATGTGTGACAGCTGGCATTGTCTTGATGAAGAATGATCCGACGGCGTTTGTTTGTTTTCCGTATTTGACCGAAGACCTCTGGCAAACAAATTGTTGTGTACCATTCAGAGTTGACCGTTCTACGTTTCTCTAAAGGCACAGTTGCCACATGACCAGTTTTCCGAAAAAACAGGCGACCATTTGTTTCGATGTGCTTCGAGCGCGAACAACTTTTGTTGGATTGGGTTCATCTTGAAACACCCATACAGTCGACTGCTGTTTGCGTTCCGACTCATATGCATATATCCATGATTCGTCACCTGTTACAATCTTATATACGTCTTTTGAAGCACCACGATTGTATCTATTGAGCATTTGTTTGCACCAATTGACGCGAGCGTCCTTTTGAGTTTTTGTCAAATTGTGTGAGATCCAACGAGAACATACCTTTCTCACAGCTAAATGATCATGTAATATTTTATATATGCTGGTGGAACTAATGCCTATGGTTGCCTCAATCTCACAGTATGTCACATGACGATCTCGCAGTATTAGGTTTTGCACAGCATCAATGTTTTCTTGAACAACAACTGATTTTGGACGACCTTCGCGAATCTCGTCGGTGAGCGAATGGCGGCCACGATTAAATTCGTTATACCAGCGTTTCACAGTGGCAAAGGATGGGGCTTCATCGCCAAATGTGGAAGTAAGTTGATCGATGCACTCTTGTCTTGATAATCCACGTCGAAAATCGTAAAAAAATCATCACACGAAAATGTTCACGAGTTAATTCCATTTTATTGTTGTCGCGCAATCTCCAAGGCAACATAAACAACACAAATGAAGCTATTGACAAAACATTTGAAGTACGTTATGGTCAATAATGCCAGACGATTCCGTGCAAACGTCAAATCGCGCCTAACTTCAATCAGTGTTGCCAAGGCTCAAAATATAAATAGTGACCCTCGTAGTGTTATCGTGGAGGCAAGGACTCTACATCAGTGGTTCTCAAACTGTAGTACGCGTACCCGAGGGATACATGATCGACTTGAAAGGGGTACGCGATCAGCTCGGAAGAGAAATGTCGAGAATACCCACACGACAACACTTTTGCTGTAGGTGTGTAGAGCAGTGTTAATAGCTTTAACACTTAACAGGAAAATAAGGCTGATTTGGTCACTGACACTCTTGTCTTCGTTTCATATGTTATAAAATTAAATACTGGTTCAAAATCTCTATTTTTTTTATCCTTCTCCTCATACTTATATGAGAGTGGTTTTCCATTCACGGTGTACCTAAATAGACTAAATTTTGAACCGAATCTCCGCTTGTGCACAACCAGACATGAAGAAACTGTGTCAAGCTATGCAGGCACATTCTTCTCACTAGAAACTCCGAGGATTTACAATAAAAACTCAAAAATTGTGCTTGACAGTTTGTTTACAAACTTATTTTTCTTCTTGACTTCTTCTCAATATATCTGGAAAAAAATATTGAAAAATTGACACTTCTTATCATAGATGTGTCTCATATTTTTATTTTTATAACAAATCATAAAGATTGTAAACGTAGGAACACCAAATGAAATAATAAACGTAGGATTCTGATGTTTATTTCTTTACCATCTTTCCACACACAGCCCGAATGGAATTTTGCTCTATTGCAGATACAGGCAGCCCAAAAAACTCAATACTCGAAGAAAACCTAGGTACATTAGACGTTTAGTTATGGCTAAAGGGTACAATGAGAAAAAAGTTTTAGAGCCACTGATCTACATGAAGGGTATGGTCACTACGTGAATTAAGTATTTTGCTTTAGTGGGGATGCCTTTTTACTTTGAATGCAAATTTGTAGTTACCAGTCAGTTAACTAAGCTTGCTTGCGTTTCTAAGTACCTTAGAACATTGGATCTAAATCTAGGTCATTAAATTTTATGATAACAATCAGGGTTGCCCATCCTCCCCCCCAAGGGCTATGACGCACTCACCCCCAAAAAAGTAGAACATTCCCCTTGCCCCTCCTCCTTTATGCCGAATTATTTACTCAATTTTTTTGGTCAGACAAATTTTTGGAAACAATATAATACAGACAAATTTAAGCAATATATGTTTAGTTTAGGTACTTTAGGCTTTCATGTTTGCAGACATGAAACGCTCACTTAGTGTACTGAACCTTATTCTTAACAGTTTGTCTGCTCGAACTAACCTTGTATCAATGCGAACAGCATGTACCCCCTCCCCATTTCCAAACCGATTCTAAAGGCATAAGAGACGGTGTTCATTTCAACCCCATCGCCGCGATCACCAACAGGTAGGTAGAAAAACTGTACATAATAACCATAACTAAAAATCAATAACAAGTCAATCAAAGAAACGACCCCGCCCCATTTTTGTGTGAAGATATACAGAATTGGTATAAAATCTTGTTCCTCCCAAAAATTCCCATGACGCAGGCGCGTCATGAATCCCCTCTGTGGGCACCCCTGATAACAAATACACGTAATTTATAAACACTTAATATATTCATTCTAAATCAATCAAAACTCCTATCGAACTAATAACACCGAACACTTGACCAAATTTATATTGCAAGTTCAAACTTTAAAACGTCTATCTAATCTGCTTACACATTTTAGTTGCAGAATGGTGTCCCCTTTTAACCCACAAAACTAAAATACTACATATATGCTTTCAATTAAAACGAAATTGGGTCTGATGCTTGAAATCTTCGGCGACACAACGACGTTATAGTTACGTCGCAGCGCAAAGAATAATAGTAACTGCATAATAAGTAACGCTGTGTCTAGGCGTCCGAAATTGGGGCTCCAAATTTCATTCTAAGATTTATTTTCAGGTTAATATAACAAAAGAAAACTGTTCAGCTTTCGGAAAATTCTCGTCTGTTTTAATCTGGTCCTATTTCAGTAATGGGCCTAATGCTGCAGCATCAATAGCACCCACCTTAATCCAGTCCTGAGCGAGGAGACATGCTATTCTGCAACGACATCTCTCCCGACGGCTTCCTCTCGCCCACTAGATTCCCACTAGCAGCCTTGTCTCTAAGAAAGGATCGTTGACATTCAACAAGACTCTCCACTTTTTTAAGAAGCCATCACCATTATCTTGAAGTGCTATAATGGGGATTTGCAAGTTTAAACAAAGTATTAAGTGGGTACTGACACTTTTGCGTGCCACTCAGACTATGGTCCAGTAACGGAATGAAAATTCAGTGCTTTTTTTAATTTAATACCTATTACATATTTCTCCACACAGTGCATTGCGTGCGAAGTGACTCCATTCTATCTTTAATCTTCAAACGTAACTTTTTTTTGTGCTTGTAGAACCACCCTAGTGATT